>NW_027332070.1:353691-707382 GCF_048418815.1 Hemitrygon akajei
GGGCTTTTGTGATAGGATTGTGTGGAGGGAGATTCACTCTGTGTCTGACCACGTGAAAGTGTGATGGGACCGTTTGGATGGAGATTCACTCTGTGTCTGACCCCGCACCTTTGTGATGGGACAGTGTGGATGGAGATTCACTCTGTGTCTGACCCCGCACTTTTGTGATGGGACGGTGTGGATGGAGATTCACTCTGTGTCAGACCCCGGGAGTGTGTGATGGGACGGTCTGGAGGAAGATTCACTTTGTTTCTGACCCCGGGAGTTTTTGATGGAAATGTGTGGATGCAGATTCACTCTAAATCTGACCACGGAATTTGCGATTTGACGGGGTGGAGGGAGTTTCAATCTGTGTCTGACATCGGCAATGTGTGATGGGACGGTTTGGATGGAGTTTCACTCTGTGTCTGACCCCGGGCTTTTGTGATGGGACGGTGAGGATGGAGATTCACTCTGTGTCTGACCCCGGGCTTTTGTGATGGGACGGTGAGGAGGGAGATTCAATATCTGTCTGACCCCGGGCTTTTGTGATGGGACGGTGTGGAGGGAGATTCACTCTGTGTCTGACCAGGGGAACGTGTGGTGGGACGGATTGGATGCAGATTCACTCTGTGCCTGACGCCGGGAGCGTGTGATGGGATGGTGAGGAGGGAGATTTACTCTTTGTCTGACCCCGGGAGTTTGTGATGGACGGTGTGGATGGAGATTCACTCTATGTCTTACCCCTGGAATTTGTGATGGGATGGTGTGGAAGGAAATTCACTCTGTGTCTGACCACGGCAATGTGTGATGGAAAGGTGCGGATACAGTTTCACTCTATGTCTGACCCCTGGAATTTGTGATGGGTTGGTGTGGAAGGAGATTCACTCTGTGTCTGACCCAGGGCAATGTGTGATGGGACGGTTTGGATGCAGGTTCACTGAGTGTCTGACCCCGGGCTTTTGTGATAGGATTGTGTGGAGGGAGATTCACTCTGTGTCTGACCACGTGAAAGTGTGTTGGGACCGTTTGGATGGAGATTCACTCTGTGTCTGACCCCGCACTTTTGTGATGGGACAGTGTGGATGGAGATTCACTCTGTGTCTGACCCCGGGAAAGTGTGATGGGACGGTGTGGATGGAGATTCACTCTGTGTCTGACCCCGGGAAAGTGTGATGCGACGGTGTGGATGGAGATTCACTCTGTGTCAGACCCCGGGAGTTTGTGATGGAAATGTGTGGTTGCAGATTCACTCTCTGTCTGACCACGGAATTTGTGAATGGACGGTGTGGAGGGAGTTTCAATCTGTGTCTGACATCGGCAATGTGTGATGGGACGGTTTGGATTGAGATTCACTCTGTGTCTGACCCCGGGCTTTTGTGATGGAACGGTGAGGAGGGAGATTCACTCTGTGTCTGACCCCGGGCTTTTGTGATGGGACGGTGAGGAGGGAGATTCAATATCTGTCTGACCCCGGGCTTTTGTGATGGGACGGTGTGGAGGGAGATTCACTCTGTGTCTGACCCCTTGAGTTTGTGATGGGCCGGTGTGTATGGAGATTCACTTTGTGTCTGACCCAGGGTTTTTGTGATGGGCCGGTGTTAATGGAGATTCACTTTGTGTCTGACCCCGCCAGTGTGTGATGGGACGGTGATGAGGGAGATTCACTCTGTGTCTGACCCAGGGAATGTGTGATGGGACGGTTTGGATGCAGATTCACTCTGTGTCTGACCCCGGGCTTTTGTGATGGGACGGTGAGGAGGGAGATTCAATATATGTCTGACCCCGGGCTTTTGTGTTGGGACGGTGTGGAGGGAGATTCACTCTGTGTCTGACCCCGGGCTTTTGTGATGGGACGGTGAGTAGGGAGATTCACTCTGTGTCTGACCCCGTGAGATCGTGATGGGCCGGTGTGGATGGAGATTCCCTCTGTGTCTGACCCCGGGAGTGTGTCATGGGACGGTGTGTTTGGAAATTCACTCTGTGTCTGACCCCGGGAGTGTGTGATGGGTCGGTGAGGAGGGAGATTCACTCTGTGTCTGACCACGGGAACGTGTGATGGGACGGATTGGATGCAGATTCACTCTGTGCCTGTCGCCGGGAGTGTGTGATGGGACGGTGAGGAGGGAGATTTACTCTTTGTCTGACCCCGGGAGTTTGTGATGGAAAGGTGTGGATGCAGATTCACTCTATGTCTGACCCCTGGAATTTGTGATGGGATGGTGTGGAAGGAGATTCACTCAGTGTCTGACCCTGGTCTTTTGTGATGGGATTGTGTGGAGGGAGATTCACTCTGAGTCTGACCCCGGGAGTTTGTGATGGACGGTGTGGATGGAGATTCACTCTATGTCTCACCCCTGGAATTTGTGATGGGATGGTGTGGAGGGAGTTTCAATCTGTGTCTGACATCGGCAATGTGTGATGGGACGGTTTGGATGGAGGTTCACAGTGAGTCTGACCCCAGGAGTGCGTGATGGGACGGTGAAGAGGGAGATTCACTCTGTGTCTGACCCCGGGAACGTGTGATGGGACGGTTTGGATGGAGGTTCACAGTGAGTCTGACCCCAGGAGTGTGTGAGGGGACGGTAAAGAGGGAGATTCACTCTGTGTCAGACCCCGGGAACGAGTGATGGGACGGTTTGGATGGAGATTCAATCTCTATCTGACCCCGGGCTTTTCTGATCGGACGGTGTGGAGGGAGATTCACTTTGTGTCTGACCCCGGTCTATTGTGATGGGACGGTGTGGAGGGAGATTCACACTGTGTCTGACCCCAGGAGATTGTGATGGGACGGTGTGATTGGAAATTCACTCTGTGTCTGACCCCGGGTGTGTGTGTTGGGACGGTGAGGAGGGAGATTCACTCTGTGTCTGACCCCGTGAGTTTGTGATGGACGGTGTGGATGGAGATTCACTCTATGTCTTACCCCTGGAATTTGTGATGGGATGGTGTGAAGGAAATTCACTCTGTGTCTGACCACGGCAATGTGTGATGGAAAGGTGTGGATGCAGTTTCACTCTATGTCTGACCCCTGGAATTTGTGATGGGTTGGTGTGGAAGGAGATTCACTCTGTGTCTGACCCCGGGCAATGTGTGATGGGACGGTTTGGATGCAGGTTCACTGAGTGTCTGACCCCGGGCTTTTGTGATAGGATTGTGTGGAGGGAGATTCACTCTGTGTCTGACCACGTGAAAGTGTGATGGGACCGTTTGGATGGAGATTCACTCTGTGTCTGACCCCGCACTTTTGTGATGGGACAGTGTGGATGGAGATTCACTGTGTCTGACCCCGCACTTTTGTGATGGGACAGTGTGGATGGAGATTCACTCTGTGTCTGACCCCGCACTTTTGTGATGGGACGGTGTGGATGGAGATTCACTCTGTGTCAGACCCCGGGAGTGTGTGATGGGACGGTGTGGAGGAAGATTCACTTTGTTTCTGACCCCGGGAGTTTTTGATGGAAATGTGTGGATGCAGATTCACTCTAAATCTGACCACGGAATTTGCGATTTGACGGGGTGGAGGGAGTTTCAATCTGTGTCTGACATCGGCAATGTGTGATGGGACGGTTTGGATGGAGTTTCACTCTGTGTCTGACCCCGGGCTTTTGTGATGAGACGGTGAGGATGGAGATTCACTCTGTGTCTGACCCCGGGCTTTTGTGATGGGACGGTGAGGAGGGAGATTCAATATCTGTCTGACCCCGGGCTTTTGTGATGGGACGGTGTGGAGGGAGATTCACTCTGTGTCTGACCCCGGGCTTTTGTGATGGGACGGTGAGTAGGGAGATTCACTCTGTGTCTGACCCCGTGAGTTCGTGATGGGCCGGTGTGGATGGAGATTCCCTCTGTGTCTGACCCCGGGAGTGTGTGATGGGACGGTGTGTTTGGAAATTCACACTGTGTCTGACCCCGGGAGTGTGTGATGGGTCGGTGAGGAGGGAGATTCACTCTGTGTCTGACCACGGGAACGTGTGATGGGACGGATTGGATGCAGATTCACTCTGTGCCTGACGCCGGGAGCGTGTGATGGGATGGTGAGGAGGGAGATTTACTCTTTGTCTGACCCCGGGAGTTTGTGATGGACGGTGTGGATGGAGATTCACTCTATGTCTTACCCCTGGAATTTGTGATGGGATGGTGTGGAAGGAAATTCACTCTGTGTCTGACCACGGCAATGTGTGATGGAAAGGTGTGGATACAATTTCACTCTATGTCTGACCCCTGGAATTTGTGATGGGTTGGTGTGGAAGGAGATTCACTCTGTGTCTGACCCCGCACTTTTGTGATGGGACGGTGTGGATGGAGATTCACTCTGTGTCTGACCCCGCACTTTTGTGATGGGACGGTGTGGATGGAGATTCACTCTGTGTCAGACCCCGGGAGTGTGTGATGGGACGGTGTGGAGGAAGATTCACTTTGTTTCTGACCCCGGGAGTTTTTGATGGAAATGTGTGGATGCAGATTCACTCTAAATCTGACCACGGAATTTGCGATTTGACGGGGTGGAGGGAGTTTCAATCTGTGTCTGACATCGGCAATGTGTGATGGGACGGTTTGGATGGAGTTTCACTCTGTGTCTGACCCCGGGCTTTTGTGATGGGACGGTGAGGATGGAGATTCACTCTGTGTCTGACCCCGGGCTTTTGTGATGGGACGGTGAGGAGGGAGATTCAATATCTGTCTGACCCCGGGCTTTTGTGATGGGACGGTGTGGAGGGAGATTCACTCTGTGTCTGACCCCGGGCTTTTGTGATGGGACGGTGAGTAGGGAGATTCACTCTGTGTCTGACCCCGTGAGTTCGTGATGGGCCGGTGTGGATGGAGATTCCCTCTGTGTCTGACCCCGGGAGTGTGTGATGGGACGGTGTGTTTGGAAATTCACTCTGTGTCTGACCCCGGGAGTTTGTGATGGAAAGGTGTGGATGCAGATTCACTCTATGTCTGACCACTGGAATTTGTGATGGGTTGATGTGGAAGGAGATTCACTCTGTGTCTGACCAACGCATTGTGTGATGGGACGGTTTGGATGGAGGTTCACTCAGTGTCTGACCCCAGGCTTTTGTGATGGGTTTGTGTGGAGGGAGATTCACGCTGTGTATGACCCCGGGAGATTGTGATGGGACGGTTTGGATGGGGATTCACTCTGTGTCTGACCGCGGGGAAGTGTTAAGGGGCGTTTTGGATGTAGAGTCACTCTGTGTCTGACCCCGGGCTTTTGTGATGGGACGGTGTGGATGGAGATTCACTCTGTGTCTGACCCAGGGAAAGTATGATGGGACGGGTTGGATGGACATTCACTTTGTGTCTGACCCCGGGTTTTTGTGATGGGAAGGTCTGGATGGAGATTCACACTGTGTCTGACCCCGGGAGTTTGTGATGGGACGGTGTGGATGGAGATTCACTCTGTGTCTGACCCCGGGAAAGTGTGATGGGACGGTGTGGATGGAGATTCACTCTGTGTCAGACCCCGGGAGTTTGTGATGGAAATGTGTGGTTGCAGATTCACTCTCTGTCTGACCACGGAATTTGTGAATGGACGGTGTGGAGGGAGTTTCAATCTGTGTCTGACATCGGCAATGTGTGATGGGACGGTTTGGATGGAGATTCACTCTGTGTCTGACCCCGGGCTTTTGTGATGGAACGGTGAGGAGGGAGATTCACTCTGTGTCTGACCCCGGGCTTTTGTGATGGGACGGTGAGGAGGGAGATTCAATATCTGTCTGACCCCGGGCTTTTGTGATGGGACGGTGTGGAGGGAGATTCACTCTGTGTCTGACCCCTTGAGTTTGTGATGGGCCGGTGTGGATGGAGATTCACTCTGTGTCTGACCCCGGGAAAGTGTGATGGGACGGTGTGGATGGAGATTCACTCTGTGTCAGACCCCGGGAGAGTGTGATGGGACGGTGTGGAGGGAGATTCACTCTGTTTCTGACCCCGGGAGTTTGTGATGGAAATGTGTGGTTGCAGATTCACTCTCTGTCTGACCACGGAATTTGTGAATGGACGGTGTGGAGGGAGTTTCAATCTGTGTCTGACATCGGCAATGTGTGATGGGACGGTTTGGATGGAGATTCACTCTGTGTCTGACCCCGGGCTTTTGTGATGGAACGGTGAGGAGGGAGATTCACTCTGTGTCTGACCCCGGGCTTTTGTGATGGGACGGTGAGGAGGGAGATTCAATATCTGTCTGACCCCGGGCTTTTGTGATGGGACGGTGTGGAGGGAGATTCACTCTGTGTCTGACCCCTTGAGTTTGTGATGGGCCGGTGTGTATGGAGATTCACTTTGTGTCTGACCCAGGGTTTTTGTGATGGGCCGGTGTTAATGGAGATTCACTTTGTGTCTGACCCCGCCAGTGTGTGATGGGACGGTGATGAGGGAGATTCACTCTGTGTCTGACCCAGGGAATGTGTGATGGGACGGTTTGGATGCAGATTCACTCTGTGTCTGACCCCGGGCTTTTGTGATGGGACGGTGAGGAGGGAGATTCAATATATGTCTGACCCCGGGCTTTTGTGTTGGGACGGTGTGGAGGGAGATTCACTCTGTGTCTGACCCCGGGCTTTTGTGATGGGACGGTGAGTAGGGAGATTCACTCTGTGTCTGACCCCGTGAGATCGTGATGGGCCGGTGTGGATGGAGATTCCCTCTGTGTCTGACCCCGGGAGTGTGTCATGGGACGGTGTGTTTGGAAATTCACTCTGTGTCTGACCCCGGGAGTGTGTGATGGGTCGGTGAGGAGGGAGATTCACTCTGTGTCTGACCACGGGAACGTGTGATGGGACGGATTGGATGCAGATTCACTCTGTGCCTGTCGCCGGGAGTGTGTGATGGGACGGTGAGGAGGGAGATTTACTCTTTGTCTGACCCCGGGAGTTTGTGATGGAAAGATGTGGATGCAGATTCACTCTATGTCTGATCACTGGAATTTGTGATGGGATGATGTGGAAGGAGATTCACTCTGTGTCTGACCACGGCATTGTGTGATGGGACGGTTTAGATGGAGGTTCACTCAGTGTCTGACCCCAGGCTTTTGTGATGGGTTTGTGTGGAGGGAGATTCACTCTGTGTCTGACCCCGGGAGATTGTGATGGGACGGTTTGGATGGGGATTCACTCTGTGTCTGACCGCGGGGAAGTGTTAAGGGGCGTTTTGGATGTAGATTCACTCTGTGTCTGACCCCGGGCTTTTGTGATGGGAAGGTCTGAATGGAGATTCACTCTGTGTCTGACCCCGGGAGTTTGTGATGGGACGGTGTGGATGGAGATGCACTCTGTGTCTGACCCCGGGAATGTGTGATGGGACGGTGTGGATGGAGATTCACTCTGTGTCAGACCCCGGGAGAGTGTGATGGGACGGTGTGGAGGGAGATTCACTCTGTTTCTGACCCCGGGAGTTTGTGATGGAAATGTGTGGTTGCAGATTCACTCTATGTCTGACCACGGAATTTGTGAATGGACGGTGTGGAGGGAGTTTCAATCTGTGTCTGACATCGGCAATGTGTGATGGGACGGTTTGGATGGAGATTCACTCTGTGTCTGACCCCGGGCTTTTGTGATGGAACGGTGAGGAGGGAGATTCACTCTGTGTCTGACCCCGGGCTTTTGTGATGGGACGGTGAGGAGGGAGATTCAATATCTGTCTGACCCCGGGCTTTTGTGATGGGACGGTGTGGAGGGAGATTCACTCTGTGTCTGACCCCTTGAGTTTGTGATGGGCCGGTGTGGATGGAGATTCACTCTGTGTCTGACCCCGGGAAAGTGTGATGGGACGGTGTGGATGGAGATTCACTCTGTGTCAGACCCCGGGAGAGTGTGATGGGACGGTGTGGAGGGAGATTCACTCTGTTTCTGACCCCGGGAGTTTGTGATGGAAATGTGTGGTTGCAGATTCACTCTCTGTCTGACCACGGAATTTGTGAATGGACGGTGTGGAGGGAGTTTCAATCTGTGTCTGACATCGGCAATGTGTGATGGGACGGTTTGGATGGAGATTCACTCTGTGTCTGACCCCGGGCTTTTGTGATGGAACGGTGAGGAGGGAGATTCACTCTGTGTCTGACCCCGGGCTTTTGTGATGGGACGGTGAGGAGGGAGATTCAATATCTGTCTGACCCCGGGCTTTTGTGATGGGACGGTGTGGAGGGAGATTCACTCTGTGTCTGACCCCTTGAGTTTGTGATGGGCCGGTGTGTATGGAGATTCACTTTGTGTCTGACCCAGGGTTTTTGTGATGGGCCGGTGTTAATGGAGATTCACTTTGTGTCTGACCCCGCCAGTGTGTGATGGGACGGTGATGAGGGAGATTCACTCTGTGTCTGACCCAGGGAATGTGTGATGGGACGGTTTGGATGCAGATTCACTCTGTGTCTGACCCCGGGCTTTTGTGATGGGACGGTGAGGAGGGAGATTCAATATATGTCTGACCCCGTGAGATCGTGATGGGCCGGTGTGGATGGAGATTCCCTCTGTGTCTGACCCCGGGAGTGTGTCATGGGACGGTGTGTTTGGAAATTCACTCTGTGTCTGACCCCGGGAGTGTGTGATGGGTCGGTGAGGAGGGAGATTCACTCTGTGTCTGACCACGGGAACGTGTGATGGGACGGATTGGATGCAGATTCACTCTGTGCCTGTCGCCGGGAGTGTGTGATGGGACGGTGAGGAGGGAGATTTACTCTTTGTCTGACCCCGGGAGTTTGTGATGGAAAGATGTGGATGCAGATTCACTCTATGTCTGATCACTGGAATTTGTGATGGGATGATGTGGAAGGAGATTCACTCTGTGTCTGACCACGGCATTGTGTGATGGGACGGTTTAGATGGAGGTTCACTCAGTGTCTGACCCCAGGCTTTTGTGATGGGTTTGTGTGGAGGGAGATTCACTCTGTGTCTGACCCCGGGAGATTGTGATGGGACGGTTTGGATGGGGATTCACTCTGTGTCTGACCGCGGGGAAGTGTTAAGGGGCGTTTTGGATGTAGATTCACTCTGTGTCTGACCCCGGGCTTTTGTGATGGGAAGGTCTGAATGGAGATTCACTCTGTGTCTGACCCCGGGAGTTTGTGATGGGACGGTGTGGATGGAGATGCACTCTGTGTCTGACCCCGGGAATGTGTGATGGGACGGTGTGGATGGAGATTCACTCTGTGTCAGACCCCGGGAGAGTGTGATGGGACGGTGTGGAGGGAGATTCACTCTGTTTCTGACCCCGGGAGTTTGTGATGGAAATGTGTGGTTGCAGATTCACTCTCTGTCTGACCACGGAATTTGTGAATGGACGGTGTGGAGGGAGTTTCAATCTGTGTCTGACATCGGCAATGTGTGATGGGACGGTTTGGATGGAGATTCACTCTGTGTCTGACCCCGGGCTTTTGTGATGGAACGGTGAGGAGGGAGATTCACTCTGTGTCTGACCCCGGGCTTTTGTGATGGGACGGTGAGGAGGGAGATTCAATATCTGTCTGACCCCGGGCTTTTGTGATGGGACGGTGTGGAGGGAGATTCACTCTGTGTCTGACCCCTTGAGTTTGTGATGGGCCGGTGTGGATGGAGATTCACTCTGTGTCTGACCCCGGGAAAGTGTGATGGGACGGTGTGGATGGAGATTCACTCTGTGTCAGACCCCGGGAGAGTGTGATGGGACGGTGTGGAGGGAGATTCACTCTGTTTCTGACCCCGGGAGTTTGTGATGGAAATGTGTGGTTGCAGATTCACTCTCTGTCTGACCACGGAATTTGTGAATGGACGGTGTGGAGGGAGTTTCAATCTGTGTCTGACATCGGCAATGTGTGATGGGACGGTTTGGATGGAGATTCACTCTGTGTCTGACCCCGGGCTTTTGTGATGGAACGGTGAGGAGGGAGATTCACTCTGTGTCTGACCCCGGGCTTTTGTGATGGGACGGTGAGGAGGGAGATTCAATATCTGTCTGACCCCGGGCTTTTGTGATGGGACGGTGTGGAGGGAGATTCACTCTGTGTCTGACCCCTTGAGTTTGTGATGGGCCGGTGTGTATGGAGATTCACTTTGTGTCTGACCCAGGGTTTTTGTGATGGGCCGGTGTTAATGGAGATTCACTTTGTGTCTGACCCCGCCAGTGTGTGATGGGACGGTGATGAGGGAGATTCACTCTGTGTCTGACCCAGGGAATGTGTGATGGGACGGTTTGGATGCAGATTCACTCTGTGTCTGACCCCGGGCTTTTGTGATGGGACGGTGAGGAGGGAGATTCAATATATGTCTGACCCCGGGCTTTTGTGTTGGGACGGTGTGGAGGGAGATTCACTCTGTGTCTGACCCCGGGCTTTTGTGATGGGACGGTGAGTAGGGAGATTCACTCTGTGTCTGACCCCGTGAGATCGTGATGGGCCGGTGTGGATGGAGATTCCCTCTGTGTCTGACCCCGGGAGTGTGTCATGGGACGGTGTGTTTGGAAATTCACTCTGTGTCTGACCCCGGGAGTGTGTGATGGGTCGGTGAGGAGGGAGATTCACTCTGTGTCTGACCACGGGAACGTGTGATGGGACGGATTGGATGCAGATTCACTCTGTGCCTGTCGCCGGGAGTGTGTGATGGGACGGTGAGGAGGGAGATTTACTCTTTGTCTGACCCCGGGAGTTTGTGATGGAAAGATGTGGATGCAGATTCACTCTATGTCTGATCACTGGAATTTGTGATGGGATGATGTGGAAGGAGATTCACTCTGTGTCTGACCACGGCATTGTGTGATGGGACGGTTTAGATGGAGGTTCACTCAGTGTCTGACCCCAGGCTTTTGTGATGGGTTTGTGTGGAGGGAGATTCACTCTGTGTCTGACCCCGGGAGATTGTGATGGGACGGTTTGGATGGGGATTCACTCTGTGTCTGACCGCGGGGAAGTGTTAAGGGGCGTTTTGGATGTAGATTCACTCTGTGTCTGACCCCGGGCTTTTGTGATGGGAAGGTCTGAATGGAGATTCACTCTGTGTCTGACCCCGGGAGTTTGTGATGGGACGGTGTGGATGGAGATGCACTCTGTGTCTGACCCCGGGAATGTGTGATGGGACGGTGTGGATGGAGATTCACTCTGTGTCAGACCCCGGGAGAGTGTGATGGGACGGTGTGGAGGGAGATTCACTCTGTTTCTGACCCCGGGAGTTTGTGATGGAAATGTGTGGTTGCAGATTCACTCTATGTCTGACCACGGAATTTGTGAATGGACGGTGTGGAGGGAGTTTCAATCTGTGTCTGACATCGGCAATGTGTGATGGGACGGTTTGGATGGAGATTCACTCTGTGTCTGACCCCGGGCTTTTGTGATGGAACGGTGAGGAGGGAGATTCACTCTGCGTCTGACCCCGGGCTTTTGTGATGGGACGGTGAGGAGGGCGATTCAATATCTGTCTGACCCAGGGCTTTTGTGATGGGACGGTGTGGAGGGAGATTCACTCTGTGTCTGACCCCTTGAGTTTGTGATGGGCCGGTGTGTATGGAGATTCACTTTGTGTCTGACCCAGGGTTTTTGTGATGGGCCGGTGTTAATGGAGATTCACCTTGTGTCTGACCCCGCCAGTGTGTGATGGGACGGTGATGAGGGAGATTCACTCTGTGTCTGACCCAGGGAATGTGTGATGGGACGGTTTGGATGCAGATTCACTCTGTGTCTGACCCCGGGCTTTTGTGATGGGACGGTGAGGAGGGAGATTCAATATCTGTCTGACCCCGGGCTTTTGTGATGGGACGGTGTGGAGGGAGATTCACTCTGTGTCTGACCCCGGGCTTTTGTGATGGGACGGTGAGTAGGGAGATTCACTCTGTGTCTGACCCCGTGAGATCGTGATGGACCGGTGTGGATGGAGATTCCCTCTGTGTCTGACCCCGGGAGTGTGTCATGGGACGGTGTGTTTGGAAATTCACTCTGTGTCTGACCCCGGGAGTGTGTGATGGGTCGGTGAGGAGGGAGATTCACTCTGTGTCTGACCACGGGAACGTGTGATGGGACGGATTGGATGCAGATTCACTCTGTGCCTGTCGCCGGGAGTGTGTGATGGGACGGTGAGGAGGGAGATTTACTCTTTGTCTGACCCCGGGAGTTTGTGATGGAAAGATGTGGATGCAGATTCACTCTATGTCTGACCACTGGAATTTGTGATGGGATGATGTGGAAGGAGATTCACTCTGTGTCTGACCACGGCATTGTGTGATGGGACGGTTTAGATGGAGGTTCACTCAGTGTCTGACCCCAGGCTTTTGTGATGGGTTTGTGTGGAGGGAGATTCACTCTGTGTCTGACCCCGGGAGATTGTGATGGGACGGTTTGGATGGGGATTCACTCTGTGTCTGACCGCGGGGAAGTGTTATGGGGCGTTTTGGATGTAGATTCACTCTGTGTCTGACCCCGGGCTTTTGTGATGGGAAGGTCTGAATGGAGATTCACTCTGTGTCTGACCCCGGGAGTTTGTGATGGGACGCTGTGGATGGAGATTCCCTCTGTGTCTGACCCCGGGAATGTGTGATGGGACGGTGTGGATGGAGATTCACTCTGTGTCAGACCCCGGGAGAGTGTGATGGGACGGTGTGGAGGGAGATTCACTCTGTTTCTGACCCCGGGAGTTTGTGATGGAAATGTGTGGTTGCAGATTCACTCTATGTCTGACCACGGAATTTGTGAATGGACGGTGTGGAGGGAGTTTCAATCTGTGTCTGACATCGGCAATGTGTGATGGGACGGTTTGGATGGAGATTCACTCTGTGTCTGACCCCGGGCTTTTGTGATGGAACGGTGAGGAGGGAGATTCACTCTGCGTCTGACCCCGGGCTTTTGTGATGGGACGGTGAGGAGGGCGATTCAATATCTGTCTGACCCAGGGCTTTTGTGATGGGACGGTGTGGAGGGAGATTCACTCTGTGTCTGACCCCTTGAGTTTGTGATGGGCCGGTGTGTATGGAGATTCACTTTGTGTCTGACCCAGGGTTTTTGTGATGGGCCGGTGTTAATGGAGATTCACCTTGTGTCTGACCCCGCCAGTGTTTGATGGGACGGTGATGAGGGAGATTCACTCTGTGTCTGACCCAGGGAATGTGTGATGGGACGGTTTGGATGCAGATTCACTCTGTGTCTGACCCCGGGCTTTTGTGATGGGACGGTGAGGAGGGAGATTCAATATCTGTCTGACCCCGGGCTTTTGTGATGGGCCGGTGTGTATGGAGATTCACTTTGTGTCTGACCCCGGGTTTTTGTGATGGGCCGGTGTGGATGGAGATTCACTCTGAGTCTGACCCAGGGAAAGTATGATGGGACGGTTAGGATGGACATTCACTTTGTGTCTGACCCCGGGTTTTTGTGATGGGAAGGTCTGGATGGAGATTCACTCTGTGTCTGACCCCGGGCTTTTGTGATGGGACGGTGAGGAGGGAGATTCAATATCTGTCTGACCCCGGGCTTTTGTAATGGGCCGGTGTTTATGGAGTTTCACCTTGTGTCTGACCCCGCCAGTGTGTGATGGGTCGCTGATGAGGGAGATTCACTCTGTGTCTGACCCAGGGAATGTGTGATGGGACGGTGAGGAGGGAGATTCAATATATGTCTGTCCCCGGGCTTTTGTGATGGGACGGTGTGGATGGAGATTCACTCTGAGTCTGACCCAGGGAAAGTATGATGGGACGGTTTGGATGGACATTCACTTTGTGTCTGACCCCGGGTTTTTGTGATGGGAAGGTCTGGATGGAGATTCACTCTGTGTCTGACCCCGGGAGTTTGTGATGGGACGGTGTGGATGGAGATTCACTCTGTGTCTGACCCCGGGAAAGTGTGATGGGACGGTGTGGATGGAGATTCACTCTGTGTCAGACCCCGGGAGAGTGTGATGGGACGGTGTGGAGGGAGATTCACTCTGTTTCTGACCCCGGGAGTTTGTGATGGAAATGTGTGGTTGCAGATTCACTCTATGTCTGACCACGGAATTTGTGAATGGACGGTGTGGAGGGAGTTTCAATCTGTGTCTGACATCGGCAATGTGTGATGGGACGGTTTGGATGGAGATTCACTCTGTGTCTGACCCCGGGCTTTTGTGATGGAACGGTGAGGAGGGAGATTCACTCTGTGTCTGACCACGGGAACGTGTGATGGGACGGATTGGATGCAGATTCACTCTGTGCCTGACGCCGGGAGTGTGTGATGGGACGGTGAGGAGGGAGATTTACTCTTTGTCTGACCCCGGGAGTTTGTGATGGAAAGGTGTGGATGCAGATTCACTCTATGTCTGACCACTGGAATTTGTGATGGGATGATGTGGAAGGAGATTCACTCTGTGTCTGACCACGGCATTGTGTGATGGGACGGTTTGGATGGAGGTTCACTCAGTGTCTGACCCCAGGCCTTTGTGATGGGTTTGTGTGGAGGGAGATTCACGCTGTGTCTGACCCCGGGAGATTGTGATGGGACGGTTTGGATGGGGATTCACTCTGTGTCTGACCGCGGGGAAGTGTTAAGGGGCGTTTTGGATGTAGAGTCACTCTGTGTCTGACCCCGGGCTTTTGTGATGGGACGGTGTGGATGGAGATTCACTCTGTGTCTGACCCAGGGAAAGTATGATGGGACGGTTTGGATGGACATTCACTTTGTGTCTGACCCCGGGTTTTTGTGATGGGAAGGTCTGGATGGAGATTCACTCTGTGTCTGACCCCGGGAGTTTGTGATGGGACGGTGTGGATGGAGATTCACTCTGTGTCTGACCCCGGGAAAGTGTGATGGGACGGTGTGGATGGAGATTCACTCTGTGTCAGACCCCGGGAGTTTGTGATGGAAATGTGTGGTTGCAGATTCACTCTCTGTCTGACCACGGAATTTGTGAATGGACGGTTTGGAGGGAGTTTCAATCTGTGTCTGACATCGGCAATGTGTGATGGGACGGTTTGGATGGAGATTCACTCTGTGTCTGACCCCGGGCTTTTGTGATGGAACGGTGAGGAGGGAGATTCACTCTGTGTCTGACCCCGGGCTTTTGTGATGGGACGGTGAGGAGGGAGATTCAATATCTGTCTGACCCCGGGCTTTTGTGATGGGACGGTGTGCAGGGAGATTCACTCTGTGTCTGACCCCTTGAGTTTGTGATGGGCCGGTGTGTATGGAGATTCACTTTGTGTCTGACCCAGGGTTTTTGTGATGGGCCGGTGTTAATGGAGATTCACTTTGTGTCTGACCCCGCCAGTGTGTGATGGGACGGTGATGAGGGAGATTCACTCTGTGTCTGACCCAGGGAATGTGTGATGGGACGGTTTGGATGCAGATTCACTCTGTGTCTGACCCCGGGCTTTTGTGATGGGACGGTGAGGAGGGAGATTCAATATATGTCTGACCCCGGGCTTTTGTGTTGGGACGGTGTGGAGGGAGATTCACTCTGTGTCTGACCCCGGGCTTTTGTGATTTGACGGTGAGTAGGGAGATTCACTCTGTGTCTGACCCCGTGAGATCGTGATGGGCCGGTGTGGATGGAGATTCCCTCTGTGTCTGACCCCGGGAGTGTGTCATGGGACGGTGTGTTTGGAAATTCACTCTGTGTCTGACCCCGGGAGTGTGTGATGGGTCGGTGAGGAGGGAGATTCACTCTGTGTCTGACCACGGGAACGTGTGATGGGACGGATTGGATGCAGATTCACTCTGTGCCTGTCGCCGGGAGTGTGTGATGGGACGGTGAGGAGGGAGATTTACTCTTTGTCTGACCCCGGGAGTTTGTGATGGAAAGATGTGGATGCAGATTCACTCTCTGTCTGACCACGGAATTTGTGAATGGACGGTGTGGAGGGAGTTTCAATCTGTGTCTGACATCGGCAATGTGTGATGGGACGGTTTGGATGGAGATTCACTCTGTGTCTGACCCCGGGCTTTTGTGATGGAACGGTGAGGAGGGAGATTCACTCTGTGTCTGACCCCGGGCTTTTGTGATGGGACGGTGAGGAGGGAGATTCAATATCTGTCTGACCCCGGGCTTTTGTGATGGGACGGTGTGGAGGGAGATTCACTCTGTGTCTGACCCCTTGAGTTTGTGATGGGCCGGTGTGTATGGAGATTCACTTTGTGTCTGACCCAGGGTTTTTGTGATGGGCCGGTGTTAATGGAGATTCACTTTGTGTCTGACCCCGCCAGTGTGTGATGGGACGGTGATGAGGGAGATTCACTCTGTGTCTGACCCAGGGAATGTGTGATGGGACGGTTTGGATGCAGATTCACTCTGTGTCTGACCCCGGGCTTTTGTGATGGGACGGTGAGGAGGGAGATTCAATATATGTCTGACCCCGGGCTTTTGTGTTGGGACGGTGTGGAGGGAGATTCACTCTGTGTCTGACCCCGGGCTTTTGTGATGGGACGGTGAGTAGGGAGATTCACTCTGTGTCTGACCCCGTGAGATCGTGATGGGCCGGTGTGGATGGAGATTCCCTCTGTGTCTGACCCCGGGAGTGTGTCATGGGACGGTGTGTTTGGAAATTCACTCTGTGTCTGACCCCGGGAGTGTGTGATGGGTCGGTGAGGAGGGAGATTCACTCTGTGTCTGACCACGGGAACGTGTGATGGGACGGATTGGATGCAGATTCACTCTGTGCCTGTCGCCGGGAGTGTGTGATGGGACGGTGAGGAGGGAGATTTACTCTTTGTCTGACCCCGGGAGTTTGTGATGGAAAGATGTGGATGCAGATTCACTCTATGTCTGATCACTGGAATTTGTGATGGGATGATGTGGAAGGAGATTCACTCTGTGTCTGACCACGGCATTGTGTGATGGGACGGTTTAGATGGAGGTTCACTCAGTGTCTGACCCCAGGCTTTTGTGATGGGTTTGTGTGGAGGGAGATTCACTCTGTGTCTGACCCCGGGAGATTGTGATGGGACGGTTTGGATGGGGATTCACTCTGTGTCTGACCGCGGGGAAGTGTTAAGGGGCGTTTTGGATGTAGATTCACTCTGTGTCTGACCCCGGGCTTTTGTGATGGGAAGGTCTGAATGGAGATTCACTCTGTGTCTGACCCCGGGAGTTTGTGATGGGACGGTGTGGATGGAGATGCACTCTGTGTCTGACCCCGGGAATGTGTGATGGGACGGTGTGGATGGAGATTCACTCTGTGTCAGACCCCGGGAGAGTGTGATGGGACGGTGTGGAGGGAGATTCACTCTGTTTCTGACCCCGGGAGTTTGTGATGGAAATGTGTGGTTGCAGATTCACTCTATGTCTGACCACGGAATTTGTGAATGGACGGTGTGGAGGGAGTTTCAATCTGTGTCTGACATCGGCAATGTGTGATGGGACGGTTTGGATGGAGATTCACTCTGTGTCTGACCCCGGGCTTTTGTGATGGAACGGTGAGGAGGGAGATTCACTCTGCGTCTGACCCCGGGCTTTTGTGATGGGACGGTGAGGAGGGCGATTCAATATCTGTCTGACCCAGGGCTTTTGTGATGGGACGGTGTGGAGGGAGATTCACTCTGTGTCTGACCCCTTGAGTTTGTGATGGGCCGGTGTGTATGGAGATTCACTTTGTGTCTGACCCAGGGTTTTTGTGATGGGCCGGTGTTAATGGAGATTCACCTTGTGTCTGACCCCGCCAGTGTGTGATGGGACGGTGATGAGGGAGATTCACTCTGTGTCTGACCCAGGGAATGTGTGATGGGACGGTTTGGATGCAGATTCACTCTGTGTCTGACCCCGGGCTTTTGTGATGGGACGGTGAGGAGGGAGATTCAATATCTGTCTGACCCCGGGCTTTTGTGATGGGACGGTGTGGAGGGAGATTCACTCTGTGTCTGACCCCGGGCTTTTGTGATGGGACGGTGAGTAGGGAGATTCACTCTGTGTCTGACCCCGTGAGATCGTGATGGACCGGTGTGGATGGAGATTCCCTCTGTGTCTGACCCCGGGAGTGTGTCATGGGACGGTGTGTTTGGAAATTCACTCTGTGTCTGACCCCGGGAGTGTGTGATGGGTCGGTGAGGAGGGAGATTCACTCTGTGTCTGACCACGGGAACGTGTGATGGGACGGATTGGATGCAGATTCACTCTGTGCCTGTCGCCGGGAGTGTGTGATGGGACGGTGAGGAGGGAGATTTACTCTTTGTCTGACCCCGGGAGTTTGTGATGGAAAGATGTGGATGCAGATTCACTCTATGTCTGACCACTGGAATTTGTGATGGGATGATGTGGAAGGAGATTCACTCTGTGTCTGACCACGGCATTGTGTGATGGGACGGTTTAGATGGAGGTTCACTCAGTGTCTGACCCCAGGCTTTTGTGATGGGTTTGTGTGGAGGGAGATTCACTCTGTGTCTGACCCCGGGAGATTGTGATGGGACGGTTTGGATGGGGATTCACTCTGTGTCTGACCGCGGGGAAGTGTTATGGGGCGTTTTGGATGTAGATTCACTCTGTGTCTGACCCCGGGCTTTTGTGATGGGAAGGTCTGAATGGAGATTCACTCTGTGTCTGACCCCGGGAGTTTGTGATGGGACGCTGTGGATGGAGATTCCCTCTGTGTCTGACCCCGGGAATGTGTGATGGGACGGTGTGGATGGAGATTCACTCTGTGTCAGACCCCGGGAGAGTGTGATGGGACGGTGTGGAGGGAGATTCACTCTGTTTCTGACCCCGGGAGTTTGTGATGGAAATGTGTGGTTGCAGATTCACTCTATGTCTGACCACGGAATTTGTGAATGGACGGTGTGGAGGGAGTTTCAATCTGTGTCTGACATCGGCAATGTGTGATGGGACGGTTTGGATGGAGATTCACTCTGTGTCTGACCCCGGGCTTTTGTGATGGAACGGTGAGGAGGGAGATTCACTCTGCGTCTGACCCCGGGCTTTTGTGATGGGACGGTGAGGAGGGCGATTCAATATCTGTCTGACCCAGGGCTTTTGTGATGGGACGGTGTGGAGGGAGATTCACTCTGTGTCTGACCCCTTGAGTTTGTGATGGGCCGGTGTGTATGGAGATTCACTTTGTGTCTGACCCAGGGTTTTTGTGATGGGCCGGTGTTAATGGAGATTCACCTTGTGTCTGACCCCGCCAGTGTTTGATGGGACGGTGATGAGGGAGATTCACTCTGTGTCTGACCCAGGGAATGTGTGATGGGACGGTTTGGATGCAGATTCACTCTGTGTCTGACCCCGGGCTTTTGTGATGGGACGGTGAGGAGGGAGATTCAATATCTGTCTGACCCCGGGCTTTTGTGATGGGACGGTGTGGAGGGAGATTCACTCTGTGTCAGACCCCTTGAGTTTGTGATGGGCCGGTGTGTATGGAGATTCACTTTGTGTCTGACCCCGGGTTTTTGTGATGGGCCGGTGTGGATGGAGATTCACTCTGAGTCTGACCCAGGGAAAGTATGATGGGACGGTTAGGATGGACATTCACTTTGTGTCTGACCCCGGGTTTTTGTGATGGGAAGGTCTGGATGGAGATTCACTCTGTGTCTGACCCCGGGCTTTTGTGATGGGACGGTGAGGAGGGAGATTCAATATCTGTCTGACCCCGGGCTTTTGTAATGGGCCGGTGTTTATGGAGTTTCACCTTGTGTCTGACCCCGCCAGTGTGTGATGGGTCGCTGATGAGGGAGATTCACTCTGTGTCTGACCCAGGGAATGTGTGATGGGACGGTGAGGAGGGAGATTCAATATATGTCTGTCCCCGGGCTTTTGTGATGGGACGGTGTGGATGGAGATTCACTCTGAGTCTGACCCAGGGAAAGTATGATGGGACGGTTTGGATGGACATTCACTTTGTGTCTGACCCCGGGTTTTTGTGATGGGAAGGTCTGGATGGAGATTCACTCTGTGTCTGACCCCGGGAGTTTGTGATGGGACGGTGTGGATGGAGATTCACTCTGTGTCTGACCCCGGGAAAGTGTGATGGGACGGTGTGGATGGAGATTCACTCTGTGTCAGACCCCGGGAGAGTGTGATGGGACGGTGTGGAGGGAGATTCACTCTGTTTCTGACCCCGGGAGTTTGTGATGGAAATGTGTGGTTGCAGATTCACTCTATGTCTGACCACGGAATTTGTGAATGGACGGTGTGGAGGGAGTTTCAATCTGTGTCTGACATCGGCAATGTGTGATGGGACGGTTTGGATGGAGATTCACTCTGTGTCTGACCCCGGGCTTTTGTGATGGAACGGTGAGGAGGGAGATTCACTCTGTGTCTGACCACGGGAACGTGTGATGGGACGGATTGGATGCAGATTCACTCTGTGCCTGACGCCGGGAGTGTGTGATGGGACGGTGAGGAGGGAGATTTACTCTTTGTCTGACCCCGGGAGTTTGTGATGGAAAGGTGTGGATGCAGATTCACTCTATGTCTGACCACTGGAATTTGTGATGGGATGATGTGGAAGGAGATTCACTCTGTGTCTGACCACGGCATTGTGTGATGGGACGGTTTGGATGGAGGTTCACTCAGTGTCTGACCCCAGGCCTTTGTGATGGGTTTGTGTGGAGGGAGATTCACGCTGTGTCTGACCCCGGGAGATTGTGATGGGACGGTTTGGATGGGGATTCACTCTGTGTCTGACCGCGGGGAAGTGTTAAGGGGCGTTTTGGATGTAGAGTCACTCTGTGTCTGACCCCGGGCTTTTGTGATGGGACGGTGTGGATGGAGATTCACTCTGTGTCTGACCCAGGGAAAGTATGATGGGACGGTTTGGATGGACATTCACTTTGTGTCTGACCCCGGGTTTTTGTGATGGGAAGGTCTGGATGGAGATTCACTCTGTGTCTGACCCCGGGAGTTTGTGATGGGACGGTGTGGATGGAGATTCACTCTGTGTCTGACCCCGGGAAAGTGTGATGGGACGGTGTGGATGGAGATTCACTCTGTGTCAGACCCCGGGAGTTTGTGATGGAAATGTGTGGTTGCAGATTCACTCTCTGTCTGACCACGGAATTTGTGAATGGACGGTTTGGAGGGAGTTTCAATCTGTGTCTGACATCGGCAATGTGTGATGGGACGGTTTGGATGGAGATTCACTCTGTGTCTGACCCCGGGCTTTTGTGATGGGACGGTGAGGAGGGAGATTCACTCTGTGTCTGACCCCGGGCTTTTGTGATGGGACGGTGAGGAGGGAGATTCAATATCTGTCTGACCCCGGGCTTTTGTGATGGGACGGTGTGCAGGGAGATTCACTCTGTGTCTGACCCCTTGAGTTTGTGATGGGCCGGTGTGTATGGAGATTCACTTTGTGTCTGACCCAGGGTTTTTGTGATGGGCCGGTGTTAATGGAGATTCACTTTGTGTCTGACCCCGCCAGTGTGTGATGGGACGGTGATGAGGGAGATTCACTCTGTGTCTGACCCAGGGAATGTGTGATGGGACGGTTTGGATGCAGATTCACTCTGTGTCTGACCCCGGGCTTTTGTGATGGGACGGTGAGGAGGGAGATTCAATATATGTCTGACCCCGGGCTTTTGTGTTGGGACGGTGTGGAGGGAGATTCACTCTGTGTCTGACCCCGGGCTTTTGTGATGGGACGGTGAGTAGGGAGATTCACTCTGTGTCTGACCCCGTGAGATCGTGATGGGCCGGTGTGGATGGAGATTCCCTCTGTGTCTGACCCCGGGAGTGTGTCATGGGACGGTGTGTTTGGAAATTCACTCTGTGTCTGACCCCGGGAGTGTGTGATGGGTCGGTGAGGAGGGAGATTCACTCTGTGTCTGACCACGGGAACGTGTGATGGGACGGATTGGATGCAGATTCACTCTGTGCCTGTCGCCGGGAGTGTGTGATGGGACGGTGAGGAGGGAGATTTACTCTTTGTCTGACCCCGGGAGTTTGTGATGGAAAGATGTGGATGCAGATTCACTCTATGTCTGACCACTGGAATTTGTGATGGGATGATGTGGAAGGAGATTCACTCTGTGTCTGACCACGGCATTGTGTGATGGGACGGTTTAGATGGAGGTTCACTCAGTGTCTGACCCCAGGCTTTTGTGATGGGTTTGTGTGGAGGGAGATTCACTCTGTGTCTGACCCCGGGAGATTGTGATGGGACGGTTTGGATGGGGATTCACTCTGTGTCTGACCGCGGGGAAGTGTTAAGGGGCGTTTTGGATGTAGATTCACTCTGTGTCTGACCCCGGGCATTTGTGATGGGACGGTGTGGATGGAGATTCACTCTGTGTCTGACCCCGGGAATGTGTGATGGGACGGTATGGATGGAGATTCACTCTGTGTCAGACCCCGGGAGAGTGTGATGGGACGGTGTGGAGGGAGATTCACTCTGTTTCTGACCCCGGGAGTTTGTGATGGAAATGTGTGGTTGCAGATTCACTCTATGTCTGACCACGGAATTTGTGAATGGTCGGTGTGGAGGGAGTTTCAATCTGTGTCTGACATCGGCAATGTGTGATGGGACGGTTTGGATGGAGATTCACTCTGTGTCTGACCCCGGGCTTTTGTGATGGGACGGTGAGGAGGGCGATTCAGTATCTGTCTGACCCCGGGCTTTTGTGATGGGACGGTGTGGAGGGAGATTCACTCTGTGTCTGACCCCTTGAGTTTGTGATGGGCCGGTGTGTATGGAGATTCACTTTGTGTCTGACCCAGGGTTTTTGTGATGGGCCGGTGTTAATGGAGATTCACCTTGTGTCTGACACCGCCAGTGTGTGATGGGACGGTGATGAGGGAGATTCACTCTGTGTCTGACCCAGGGAATGTGTGATGGGACGGTTTGGATGCAGATTCACTCTGTGTCTGACCCCGGGCTTTTGTGATGGGACGGTGAGGAGGGAGATTCAATATATGTCTGACCCCGGGCTTTTGTGTTGGGACGGTGTGGAGGGAGATTCACTCTGTGTCTGACCCCGGGCTTTTGTGATGGGACGGTGAGTAGGGAGATTCACTCTGTGTCTGACCCCGTGAGATCGTGATGGGCCGGTGTGGATGGAGATTCCCTCTGTGTCTGACCCCGGGAGTGTGTCATGGGACGGTGTGTTTGGAAATTCACTCCGTGTCTGACCCCGGGAGTGTGTGATGGGTCGGTGAGGAGGGAGATTCACTCTGTGTCTGACCACGGGAACGTGTGATGGGACGGATTGGATGCAGATTCACTCTGTGCCTGTCGCCGGGAGTGTGTGATGGGACGGTGAGGAGGGAGATTTACTCTTTGTCTGACCCCGGGAGTTTGTGATGGAAAGATGTGGATGCAGATTCACTCTATGTCTGACCACTGGAATTTGTGATGGGATGATGTGGAAGGAGATTCACTCTGTGTCTGACCACGGCATTGTGTGATGGGACGGTTTAGATGGAGGTTCACTCAGTGTCTGACCCCAGGCTTTTGTGATGGGTTTGTGTGGAGGGAGATTCATTCTGTGTCTGACCCCGGGAGATTGTGATGGGACGGTTTGGATGGGGATTCACTCTGTGTCTGACCGCGGGGAAGTGTTAAGGGGCGTTTTGGATGTAGATTCACTCTGTGTCTGACCCCGGGCTTTTGTGATGGGACGGTGTGGATGGAGATTCCCTCTGTGTCTGACCCCGGGAGTGTGTCATGGGACGGTGTGTTTGGAAATTCACTCTGTGTCTGACCCCGGGAGTGTGTGATGGGTCGGTGAGGAGGGAGATTCACTCTGTGTCTGACCCCGGGAACGTGTGATGGGACGGTTTGGATGGAGGTTCACAGTGAGTCTGACCCCAGGAGTGTGTGAGGGGACGGTAAAGAGGGAGATTCACTCTGTGTCAGACCCCGGGAACGAGTGATGGGACGGTTTGGATGGAGATTCAATCTCTATCTGACCCCGGGCTTTTCTGATCGGACGGTGTGGAGGGAGATTCACTTTGTGTCTGACCCCGGTCTATTGTGATGAGACGGTGTGGAGGGAGATTCACACTGTGTCTGACCCCAGGAGATTGTGATGGGACGGTGTGATTGGAAATTCACTCTGTGTCTGACCCCGGGTGTGTGTGTTGGGACGGTGAGGAGGGAGATTCACTCTGTGTCTGACCCCGGGAACGTGTGATGGGACGGTTTGGATGCAGATTCACTCTGTTCCTGACGCCGGGAGTGTGTGATGGGACGGTGAGGAGGGAGATTTACTCTTTGTCTGACCCCGGGAGTTTGTGATGGAAAGGTGTGGATGCAGATTCACTCTATGTCTGACCCCTGGAATTTGTGATGGGATGGTGTGGAAGGAGATTCACTCAGTGTCTGACCCCGGGCTTTTGTGATGGGATTGTGTGGAGGGAGATTCACTCTGTGTCTGACCCCGTGAGTTTGTGATGGACGGTGTGGATGGAGATTCACTCTATGTCTTACCCCTGGAATTTGTGATGGGATGGTGTGAAGGAAATTCACTCTGTGTCTGACCACGGCAATGTGTGATGGAAAGGTGTGGATGCAGTTTCACTCTATGTCTGACCCCTGGAATTTGTGATGGGTTGGTGTGGAAGGAGATTCACTCTGTGTCTGACCCCGGGCAATGTGTGATGGGACGGTTTGGATGCAGGTTCACTGAGTGTCTGACCCCGGGCTTTTGTGATAGGATTGTGTGGAGGGAGATTCACTCTGTGTCTGACCACGTGAAAGTGTGATGGGACCGTTTGGATGGAGATTCACTCTGTGTCTGACCCCGCACTTTTGTGATGGGACAGTGTGGATGGAGATTCACTGTGTCTGACCCCGCACTTTTGTGATGGGACAGTGTGGATGGAGATTCACTCTGTGTCTGACCCCGCACTTTTGTGATGGGACGGTGTGGATGGAGATTCACTCTGTGTCAGACCCCGGGAGTGTGTGATGGGACGGTGTGGAGGAAGATTCACTTTGTTTCTGACCCCGGGAGTTTTTGATGGAAATGTGTGGATGCAGATTCACTCTAAATCTGACCACGGAATTTGCGATTTGACGGGGTGGAGGGAGTTTCAATCTGTGTCTGACATCGGCAATGTGTGATGGGACGGTTTGGATGGAGTTTCACTCTGTGTCTGACCCCGGGCTTTTGTGATGAGACGGTGAGGATGGAGATTCACTCTGTGTCTGACCCCGGGCTTTTGTGATGGGACGGTGAGGAGGGAGATTCAATATCTGTCTGACCCCGGGCTTTTGTGATGGGACGGTGTGGAGGGAGATTCACTCTGTGTCTGACCCCGGGCTTTTGTGATGGGACGGTGAGTAGGGAGATTCACTCTGTGTCTGACCCCGTGAGTTCGTGATGGGCCGGTGTGGATGGAGATTCCCTCTGTGTCTGACCCCGGGAGTGTGTGATGGGACGGTGTGTTTGGAAATTCACTCTGTGTCTGACCCCGGGAGTGTGTGATGGGTCGGTGAGGAGGGAGATTCACTCTGTGTCTGACCACGGGAACGTGTGATGGGACGGATTGGATGCAGATTCACTCTGTGCCTGACGCCGGGAGCGTGTGATGGGATGGTGAGGAGGGAGATTTACTCTTTGTCTGACCCCGGGAGTTTGTGATGGACGGTGTGGATGGAGATTCACTCTATGTCTTACCCCTGGAATTTGTGATGGGATGGTGTGGAAGGAAATTCACTCTGTGTCTGACCACGGCAATGTGTGATGGAAAGGTGTGGATACAATTTCACTCTATGTCTGACCCCTGGAATTTGTGATGGGTTGGTGTGGAAGGAGATTCACTCTGTGTCTGACCCCGCACTTTTGTGATGGGACGGTGTGGATGTAGATTCACTCTGTGTCTGACCCCGCACTTTTGTGATGGGACGGTGTGGATGGAGATTCACTCTGTGTCAGACCCCGGGAGTGTGTGATGGGACGGTGTGGAGGAAGATTCACTTTGTTTCTGACCCCGGGAGTTTTTGATGGAAATGTGTGGATGCAGATTCACTCTAAATCTGACCACGGAATTTGCGATTTGACGGGGTGGAGGGAGTTTCAATCTGTGTCTGACATCGGCAATGTGTGATGGGACGGTTTGGATGGAGTTTCACTCTGTGTCTGACCCCGGGCTTTTGTGATGGGACGGTGAGGATGGAGATTCACTCTGTGTCTGACCCCGGGCTTTTGTGATGGGACGGTGAGGAGGGAGATTCAATATCTGTCTGACCCCGGGCTTTTGTGATGGGACGGTGTGGAGGGAGATTCACTCTGTGTCTGACCCCGGGCTTTTGTGATGGGACGGTGAGTAGGGAGATTCACTCTGTGTCTGACCCCGTGAGTTCGTGATGGGCCGGTGTGGATGGAGATTCCCTCTGTGTCTGACCCCGGGAGTGTGTGATGGGACGGTGTGTTTGGAAATTCACTCTGTGTCTGACCCCGGGAGTTTGTGATGGAAAGGTGTGGATGCAGATTCACTCTATGTCTGACCACTGGAATTTGTGATGGGTTGATGTGGAAGGAGATTCACTCTGTGTCTGACCAACGCATTGTGTGATGGGACGGTTTGGATGGAGGTTCACTCAGTGTCTGACCCCAGGCTTTTGTGATGGGTTTGTGTGGAGGGAGATTCACGCTGTGTATGACCCCGGGAGATTGTGATGGGACGGTTTGGATGGGGATTCACTCTGTGTCTGACCGCGGGGAAGTGTTAAGGGGCGTTTTGGATGTAGAGTCACTCTGTGTCTGACCCCGGGCTTTTGTGATGGGACGGTGTGGATGGAGATTCACTCTGTGTCTGACCCAGGGAAAGTATGATGGGACGGGTTGGATGGACATTCACTTTGTGTCTGACCCCGGGTTTTTGTGATGGGAAGGTCTGGATGGAGATTCACACTGTGTCTGACCCCGGGAGTTTGTGATGGGACGGTGTGGATGGAGATTCACTCTGTGTCTGACCCCGGGAAAGTGTGATGGGACGGTGTGGATGGAGATTCACTCTGTGTCAGACCCCGGGAGTTTGTGATGGAAATGTGTGGTTGCAGATTCACTCTCTGTCTGACCACGGAATTTGTGAATGGACGGTGTGGAGGGAGTTTCAATCTGTGTCTGACATCGGCAATGTGTGATGGGACGGTTTGGATGGAGATTCACTCTGTGTCTGACCCCGGGCTTTTGTGATGGAACGGTGAGGAGGGAGATTCACTCTGTGTCTGACCCCGGGCTTTTGTGATGGGACGGTGAGGAGGGAGATTCAATATCTGTCTGACCCCGGGCTTTTGTGATGGGACGGTGTGGAGGGAGATTCACTCTGTGTCTGACCCCTTGAGTTTGTGATGGGCCGGTGTGGATGGAGATTCACTCTGTGTCTGACGCCGGGAAAGTGTGATGGGACGGTGTGGATGGAGATTCACTCTGTGTCAGACCCCGGGAGAGTGTGATGGGACGGTGTGGAGGGAGATTCACTCTGTTTCTGACCCCGGGAGTTTGTGATGGAAATGTGTGGTTGCAGATTCACTCTCTGTCTGACCACGGAATTTGTGAATGGACGGTGTGGAGGGAGTTTCAATCTGTGTCTGACATCGGCAATGTGTGATGGGACGGTTTGGATGGAGATTCACTCTGTGTCTGACCCCGGGCTTTTGTGATGGAACGGTGAGGAGGGAGATTCACTCTGTGTCTGACCCCGGGCTTTTGTGATGGGACGGTGAGGAGGGAGATTCAATATCTGTCTGACCCCGGGCTTTTGTGATGGGACGGTGTGGAGGGAGATTCACTCTGTGTCTGACCCCTTGAGTTTGTGATGGGCCGGTGTGTATGGAGATTCACTTTGTGTCTGACCCAGGGTTTTTGTGATGGGCCGGTGTTAATGGAGATTCACTTTGTGTCTGACCCCGCCAGTGTGTGATGGGACGGTGATGAGGGAGATTCACTCTGTGTCTGACCCAGGGAATGTGTGATGGGACGGTTTGGATGCAGATTCACTCTGTGTCTGACCCCGGGCTTTTGTGATGGGACGGTGAGGAGGGAGATTCAATATATGTCTGACCCCGGGCTTTTGTGTTGGGACCGTGTGGAGGGAGATTCACTCTGTGTCTGACCCCGGGCTTTTGTGATGGGACGGTGAGTAGGGAGATTCACTCTGTGTCTGACCCCGTGAGATCGTGATGGGCCGGTGTGGATGGAGATTCCCTCTGTGTCTGACCCCGGGAGTGTGTCATGGGACGGTGTGTTTGGAAATTCACTCTGTGTCTGACCCCGGGAGTGTGTGATGGGTCGGTGAGGAGGGAGATTCACTCTGTGTCTGACCACGGGAACGTGTGATGGGACGGATTGGATGCAGATTCACTCTGTGCCTGTCGCCGGGAGTGTGTGATGGGACGGTGAGGAGGGAGATTTACTCTTTGTCTGACCCCGGGAGTTTGTGATGGAAAGATGTGGATGCAGATTCACTCTATGTCTGATCACTGGAATTTGTGATGGGATGATGTGGAAGGAGATTCACTCTGTGTCTGACCACGGCATTGTGTGATGGGACGGTTTAGATGGAGGTTCACTCAGTGTCTGACCCCAGGCTTTTGTGATGGGTTTGTGTGGAGGGAGATTCACTCTGTGTCTGACCCCGGGAGATTGTGATGGGACGGTTTGGATGGGGATTCACTCTGTGTCTGACCGCGGGGAAGTGTTAAGGGGCGTTTTGGATGTAGATTCACTCTGTGTCTGACCCCGGGCTTTTGTGATGGGAAGGTCTGAATGGAGATTCACTCTGTGTCTGACCCCGGGAGTTTGTGATGGGACGGTGTGGATGGAGATGCACTCTGTGTCTGACCCCGGGAATGTGTGATGGGACGGTGTGGATGGAGATTCACTCTGTGTCAGACCCCGGGAGAGTGTGATGGGACGGTGTGGAGGGAGATTCACTCTGTTTCTGACCCCGGGAGTTTGTGATGGAAATGTGTGGTTGCAGATTCACTCTATGTCTGACCACGGAATTTGTGAATGGACGGTGTGGAGGGAGTTTCAATCTGTGTCTGACATCGGCAATGTGTGATGGGACGGTTTGGATGGAGATTCACTCTGTGTCTGACCCCGGGCTTTTGTGATGGAACGGTGAGGAGGGAGATTCACTCTGCGTCTGACCCCGGGCTTTTGTGATGGGACGGTGAGGAGGGCGATTCAATATCTGTCTGACCCAGGGCTTTTGTGATGGGACGGTGTGGAGGGAGATTCACTCTGTGTCTGACCCCTTGAGTTTGTGATGGGCCGGTGTGTATGGAGATTCACTTTGTGTCTGACCCAGGGTTTTTGTGATGGGCCGGTGTTAATGGAGATTCACCTTGTGTCTGACCCCGCCAGTGTGTGATGGGACGGTGATGAGGGAGATTCACTCTGTGTCTGACCCAGGGAATGTGTGATGGGACGGTTTGGATGCAGATTCACTCTGTGTCTGACCCCGGGCTTTTGTGATGGGACGGTGAGGAGGGAGATTCAATATCTGTCTGACCCCGGGCTTTTGTGATGGGACGGTGTGGAGGGAGATTCACTCTGTGTCTGACCCCGGGCTTTTGTGATGGGACGGTGAGTAGGGAGATTCACTCTGTGTCTGACCCCGTGAGATCGTGATGGACCGGTGTGGATGGAGATTCACTCTGTGTCTGACCCCGGGAGATTGTGATGGGACGGTTTGGATGGGGATTCACTCTGTGTCTGACCGCGGGGAAGTGTTAAGGGGCGTTTTGGATGTAGATTCACTCTGTGTCTGACCCCGGGCATTTGTGATGGGACGGTGTGGATGGAGATTCACTCTGTGTCTGACCCCGGGAATGTGTGATGGGACGGTATGGATGGAGATTCACTCTGTGTCAGACCCCGGGAGAGTGTGATGGGACGGTGTGGAGGGAGATTCACTCTGTTTCTGACCCCGGGAGTTTGTGATGGAAATGTGTGGTTGCAGATTCACTCTATGTCTGACCACGGAATTTGTGAATGGTCGGTGTGGAGGGAGTTTCAATCTGTGTCTGACATCGGCAATGTGTGATGGGACGGTTTGGATGGAGATTCACTCTGTGTCTGACCCCGGGCTTTTGTGATGGGACGGTGAGGAGGGCGATTCAGTATCTGTCTGACCCCGGGCTTTTGTGATGGGACGGTGTGGAGGGAGATTCACTCTGTGTCTGACCCCTTGAGTTTGTGATGGGCCGGTGTGTATGGAGATTCACTTTGTGTCTGACCCAGGGTTTTTGTGATGGGCCGGTGTTAATGGAGATTCACCTTGTGTCTGACACCGCCAGTGTGTGATGGGACGGTGATGAGGGAGATTCACTCTGTGTCTGACCCAGGGAATGTGTGATGGGACGGTTTGGATGCAGATTCACTCTGTGTCTGACCCCGGGCTTTTGTGATGGGACGGTGAGGAGGGAGATTCAATATATGTCTGACCCCGGGCTTTTGTGTTGGGACGGTGTGGAGGGAGATTCACTCTGTGTCTGACCCCGGGTTTTGTGATGGGACGGTGAGTAGGGAGATTCACTCTGTGTCTGACCCCGTGAGATCGTGATGGGCCGGTGTGGATGGAGATTCCCTCTGTGTCTGACCCCGGGAGTGTGTCATGGGACGGTGTGTTTGGAAATTCACTCTGTGTCTGACCCCGGGAGTGTGTGATGGGTCGGTGAGGAGGGAGATTCACTCTGTGTCTGACCACGGGAACGTGTGATGGGACGGATTGGATGCAGATTCACTCTGTGCCTGTCGCCGGGAGTGTGTGATGGGACGGTGAGGAGGGAGATTTACTCTTTGTCTGACCCCGGGAGTTTGTGATGGAAAGATGTGGATGCAGATTCACTCTATGTCTGACCACTGGAATTTGTGATGGGATGATGTGGAAGGAGATTCACTCTGTGTCTGACCACGGCATTGTGTGATGGGACGGTTTAGATGGAGGTTCACTCAGTGTCTGACCCCAGGCTTTTGTGATGGGTTTGTGTGGAGGGAGATTCACTCTGTGTCTGACCCCGGGAGATTGTGATGGGACGGTTTGGATGGGGATTCACTCTGTGTCTGACCGCGGGGAAGTGTTAAGGGGCGTTTTGGATGTAGATTCACTCTGTGTCTGACCCCGGGCTTTTGTGATGGGACGGTGTGGATGGAGATTCACTCTGTGTCTGACCCCGGGAGTGTGTCATGGGACGGTGTGTTTGGAAATTCACTCTGTGTCTGACCCCGGGAGTGTGTGATGGGTCGGTGAGGAGGGAGATTCACTCTGTGTCTGACCACGGGAACGTGTGATGGGACGGATTGGATGCAGATTCACTCTGTGCCTGTCGCCGGGAGTGTGTGATGGGACGGTGAGGAGGGAGATTTACTCTTTGTCTGACCCCGGGAGTTTGTGATGGAAAGGTGTGGATGCAGATTCACTCTATGTCTGACCCCTGGAATTTGTGATGGGATGGTGTGGAAGGAGATTCACTCAGTGTCTGACCCCGGTCTTTTGTGATGGGATTGTGTGGAGGGAGATTCACTCTGAGTCTGACCCCGGGAGTTTGTGATGGACGGTGTGGATGGAGATTCACTCTATGTCTCACCCCTGGAATTTGTGATGGGATGGTGTGGAGGGAGTTTCAATCTGTGTCTGACATCGGCAATGTGTGATGGGACGGTTTGGATGGAGGTTCACAGTGAGTCTGACCCCAGGAGTGTGTGATGGGACGGTGAAGAGGGAGATTCACTCTGTGTCTGACCCCGGGAACGTGTGATGGGACGGTTTGGATGGAGGTTCACAGTGAGTCTGACCCCAGGAGTGTGTGAGGGGACGGTAAAGAGGGAGATTCACTCTTTGTCAGACCCCGGGAACGAGTGATGGGACGGTTTGGATGGAGATTCAATCTCTATCTGACCCCGGGCTTTTCTGATCGGACGGTGTGGAGGGAGATTCACTTTGTGTCTGACCCCGGTCTATTGTGATGGGACGGTGTGGAGGGAGATTCACACTGTGTCTGACCCCAGGAGATTGTGATGGGACGGTGTGATTGGAAATTCACTCTGTGTCTGACCCCGGGTGTGTGTGTTGGGACGGTGAGGAGGGAGATTCACTCTGTGTCTGACCCCGGGAACGTGTGATGGGACGGTTTGGATGCAGATTCACTCTGTTCCTGACGCCGGGAGTGTGTGATGGGACGGTGAGGAGGGAGATTTACTCTTTGTCTGACCCCGGGAGTTTGTGATGGAAAGGTGTGGATGCAGATTCACTCTATGTCTGACCCCTGGAATTTGTGATGGGATGGTGTGGAAGGAGATTCACTCAGTGTCTGACCCCGGGCTTTTGTGATGGGATTGTGTGGAGGGAGATTCACTCTGTGTCTGACCCCGTGAGTTTGTGATGGACGGTGTGGATGGAGATTCACTCTATGTCTTACCCCTGGAATTTGTGATGGGATGGTGTGAAGGAAATTCACTCTGAGTCTGACCACGGCAATGTGTGATGGAAAGGTGTGGATGCAGTTTCACTCTATGTCTGACCCCTGGAATTTGTGATGGGTTGGTGTGGAAGGAGATTCACTCTGTGTCTGACCCCGGGCAATGTGTGATGGGACGGTTTGGATGCAGGTTCACTGAGTGTCTGACCCCGGGCTTTTGTGATAGGATTGTGTGGAGGGAGATTCACTCTGTGTCTGACCACGTGAAAGTGTGATGGGACCGTTTGGATGGAGATTCACTCTGTGTCTGACCCCGCACTTTTGTGATGGGACAGTGTGGATGGAGATTCACTGTGTCTGACCCCGCACTTTTGTGATGGGACAGTGTGGATGGAGATTCACTCTGTGTCTGACCCCGCACTTTTGTGATGGGACGGTGTGGATGGAGATTCACTCTGTGTCAGACCCCGGGAGTGTGTGATGGGACGGTGTGGAGGAAGATTCACTTTGTTTCTGACCCCGGGAGTTTTTGATGGAAATGTGTGGATGCAGATTCACTCTAAATCTGACCACGGAATTTGCGATTTGACGGGGTGGAGGGAGTTTCAATCTGTGTCTGACATCGGCAATGTGTGATGGGACGGTTTGGATGGAGTTTCACTCTGTGTCTGACCCCGGGCTTTTGTGATGAGACGGTGAGGATGGAGATTCACTCTGTGTCTGACCCCGGGCTTTTGTGATGGGACGGTGAGGAGGGAGATTCAATATCTGTCTGACCCCGGGCTTTTGTGATGGGACGGTGTGGAGGGAGATTCACTCTGTGTCTGACCCCGGGCTTTTGTGATGGGACGGTGAGTAGGGAGATTCACTCTGTGTCTGACCCCGTGAGTTCGTGATGGGCCGGTGTGGATGGAGATTCCCTCTGTGTCTGACCCCGGGAGTGTGTGATGGGACGGTGTGTTTGGAAATTCACTCTGTGTCTGACCCCGGGAGTGTGTGATGGGTCGGTGAGGAGGGAGATTCACTCTGTGTCTGACCACGGGAACGTGTGATGGGACGGATTGGATGCAGATTCACTCTGTGCCTGACGCCGGGAGCGTGTGATGGGATGGTGAGGAGGGAGATTTACTCTTTGTCTGACCCCGGGAGTTTGTGATGGACGGTGTGGATGGAGATTCACTCTATGTCTTACCCCTGGAATTTGTGATGGGATGGTGTGGAAGGAAATTCACTCTGTGTCTGACCACGGCAATGTGTGATGGAAAGGTGTGGATACAATTTCACTCTATGTCTGACCCCTGGAATTTGTGATGGGTTGGTGTGGAAGGAGATTCACTCTGTGTCTGACCCCGCACTTTTGTGATGGGACGGTGTGGATGGAGATTCACTCTGTGTCTGACCCCGCACTTTTGTGATGGGACGGTGTGGATGGAGATTCACTCTGTGTCAGACCCCGGGAGTGTGTGATGGGACGGTGTGGAGGAAGATTCACTTTGTTTCTGACCCCGGGAGTTTTTGATGGAAATGTGTGGATGCAGATTCACTCTAAATCTGACCACGGAATTTGCGATTTGACGGGGTGGAGGGAGTTTCAATCTGTGTCTGACATCGGCAATGTGTGATGGGACGGTTTGGATGGAGTTTCACTCTGTGTCTGACCCCGGGCTTTTGTGATGGGACGGTGAGGATGGAGATTCACTCTGTGTCTGACCCCGGGCTTTTGTGATGGGACGGTGAGGAGGGAGATTCAATATCTGTCTGACCCCGGGCTTTTGTGATGGGACGGTGTGGAGGGAGATTCACTCTGTGTCTGACCCCGGGCTTTTGTGATGGGACGGTGAGTAGGGAGATTCACTCTGTGTCTGACCCCGTGAGTTCGTGATGGGCCGGTGTGGATGGAGATTCCCTCTGTGTCTGACCCCGGGAGTGTGTGATGGGACGGTGTGTTTGGAAATTCACTCTGTGTCTGACCCCGGGAGTTTGTGATGGAAAGGTGTGGATGCAGATTCACTCTATGTCTGACCACTGGAATTTGTGATGGGTTGATGTGGAAGGAGATTCACTCTGTGTCTGACCAACGCATTGTGTGATGGGACGGTTTGGATGGAGGTTCACTCAGTGTCTGACCCCAGGCTTTTGTGATGGGTTTGTGTGGAGGGAGATTCACGCTGTGTATGACCCCGGGAGATTGTGATGGGACGGTTTGGATGGGGATTCACTCTGTGTCTGACCGCGGGGAAGTGTTAAGGGGCGTTTTGGATGTAGAGTCACTCTGTGTCTGACCCCGGGCTTTTGTGATGGGACGGTGTGGATGGAGATTCACTCTGTGTCTGACCCAGGGAAAGTATGATGGGACGGGTTGGATGGACATTCACTTTGTGTCTGACCCCGGGTTTTTGTGATGGGAAGGTCTGGATGGAGATTCACACTGTGTCTGACCCCGGGAGTTTGTGATGGGACGGTGTGGATGGAGATTCACTCTGTGTCTGACCCCGGGAAAGTGTGATGGGACGGTGTGGATGGAGATTCACTCTGTGTCAGACCCCGGGAGTTTGTGATGGAAATGTGTGGTTGCAGATTCACTCTCTGTCTGACCACGGAATTTGTGAATGGACGGTGTGGAGGGAGTTTCAATCTGTGTCTGACATCGGCAATGTGTGATGGGACGGTTTGGATGGAGATTCACTCTGTGTCTGACCCCGGGCTTTTGTGATGGAACGGTGAGGAGGGAGATTCACTCTGTGTCTGACCCCGGGCTTTTGTGATGGGACGGTGAGGAGGGAGATTCAATATCTGTCTGACCCCGGGCTTTTGTGATGGGACGGTGTGGAGGGAGATTCACTCTGTGTCTGACCCCTTGAGTTTGTGATGGGCCGGTGTGGATGGAGATTCACTCTGTGTCTGACCCCGGGAAAGTGTGATGGGACGGTGTGGATGGAGATTCACTCTGTGTCAGACCCCGGGAGAGTGTGATGGGACGGTGTGGAGGGAGATTCACTCTGTTTCTGACCCCGGGAGTTTGTGATGGAAATGTGTGGTTGCAGATTCACTCTCTGTCTGACCACGGAATTTGTGAATGGACGGTGTGGAGGGAGTTTCAATCTGTGTCTGACATCGGCAATGTGTGATGGGACGGTTTGGATGGAGATTCACTCTGTGTCTGACCCCGGGCTTTTGTGATGGAACGGTGAGGAGGGAGATTCACTCTGTGTCTGACCCCGGGCTTTTGTGATGGGACGGTGAGGAGGGAGATTCAATATCTGTCTGACCCCGGGCTTTTGTGATGGGACGGTGTGGAGGGAGATTCACTCTGTGTCTGACCCCTTGAGTTTGTGATGGGCCGGTGTGTATGGAGATTCACTTTGTGTCTGACCCAGGGTTTTTGTGATGGGCCGGTGTTAATGGAGATTCACTTTGTGTCTGACCCCGCCAGTGTGTGATGGGACGGTGATGAGGGAGATTCACTCTGTGTCTGACCCAGGGAATGTGTGATGGGACGGTTTGGATGCAGATTCACTCTGTGTCTGACCCCGGGCTTTTGTGATGGGACGGTGAGGAGGGAGATTCAATATATGTCTGACCCCGGGCTTTTGTGTTGGGACCGTGTGGAGGGAGATTCACTCTGTGTCTGACCCCGGGCTTTTGTGATGGGACGGTGAGTAGGGAGATTCACTCTGTGTCTGACCCCGTGAGATCGTGATGGGCCGGTGTGGATGGAGATTCCCTCTGTGTCTGACCCCGGGAGTGTGTCATGGGACGGTGTGTTTGGAAATTCACTCTGTGTCTGACCCCGGGAGTGTGTGATGGGTCGGTGAGGAGGGAGATTCACTCTGTGTCTGACCACGGGAACGTGTGATGGGACGGATTGGATGCAGATTCACTCTGTGCCTGTCGCCGGGAGTGTGTGATGGGACGGTGAGGAGGGAGATTTACTCTTTGTCTGACCCCGGGAGTTTGTGATGGAAAGATGTGGATGCAGATTCACTCTATGTCTGATCACTGGAATTTGTGATGGGATGATGTGGAAGGAGATTCACTCTGTGTCTGACCACGGCATTGTGTGATGGGACGGTTTAGATGGAGGTTCACTCAGTGTCTGACCCCAGGCTTTTGTGATGGGTTTGTGTGGAGGGAGATTCACTCTGTGTCTGACCCCGGGAGATTGTGATGGGACGGTTTGGATGGGGATTCACTCTGTGTCTGACCGCGGGGAAGTGTTAAGGGGCGTTTTGGATGTAGATTCACTCTGTGTCTGACCCCGGGCTTTTGTGATGGGAAGGTCTGAATGGAGATTCACTCTGTGTCTGACCTCGGGAGTTTGTGATGGGACGGTGTGGATGGAGATGCACTCTGTGTCTGACCCCGGGAATGTGTGATGGGACGGTGTGGATGGAGATTCACTCTGTGTCAGACCCCGGGAGAGTGTGATGGGACGGTTTGGATGGAGATTCACTCTGTGTCTGACCCCGGGCTTTTGTGATGGAACGGTGAGGAGGGAGATTCACTCTGCGTCTGACCCCGGGCTTTTGTGATGGGACGGTGAGGAGGGCGATTCAATAACTGTCTGACCCAGGGCTTTTGTGATGGGACGGTGTGGAGGGAGATTCACTCTGTGTCTGACCCCTTGAGTTTGTGATGGGCCGGTGTGTATGGAGATTCACTTTGTGTCTGACCCAGGGTTTTTGTGATGGGCCGGTGTTAATGGAGATTCACCTTGTGTCTGACCCCGCCAGTGTGTGATGGGACGGTGATGAGGGAGATTCACTCTGTGTCTGACCCAGGGAATGTGTGATGGGACGGTTTGGATGCAGATTCACTCTGTGTCTGACCCCGGGCTTTTGTGATGGGACGGTGAGGAGGGAGATTCAATATCTGTCTGACCCCGGGCTTTTGTGATGGGACGGTGTGGAGGGAGATTCACTCTGTGTCTGACCCCGGGCTTTTGTGATGGGACGGTGAGTAGGGAGATTCACTCTGTGTCTGACCCCGTGAGATCGTGATGGACCGGTGTGGATGGAGATTCCCTCTGTGTCTGACCCCGGGAGTGTGTCATGGGACGGTGTGTTTGGAAATTCACTCTGTGTCTGACCCCGGGAGTGTGTGATGGGTCGGTGAGGAGGGAGATTCACTCTGTGTCTGACCACGGGAACGTGTGATGGGACGGATTGGATGCAGATTCACTCTGTGCCTGTCGCCGGGAGTGTGTGATGGGACGGTGAGGAGGGAGATTTACTCTTTGTCTGACCCCGGGAGTTTGTGATGGAAAGATGTGGATGCAGATTCACTCTATGTCTGACCACTGGAATTTGTGATGGGATGATGTGGAAGGAGATTCACTCTGTGTCTGACCACGGCATTGTGTGATGGGACGGTTTAGATGGAGGTTCACTCAGTGTCTGACCCCAGGCTTTTGTGATGGGTTTGTGTGGAGGGAGATTCACTCTGTGTCTGACCCCGGGAGATTGTGATGGGACGGTTTGGATGGGGATTCACTCTGTGTCTGACCGCGGGGAAGTGTTATGGGGCGTTTTGGATGTAGATTCACTCTGTGTCTGACCCCGGGCTTTTGTGATGGGAAGGTCTGAATGGAGATTCACTCTGTGTCTGACCCCGGGAGTTTGTGATGGGACGCTGTGGATGGAGATTCCCTCTGTGTCTGACCCCGGGAATGTGTGATGGGACGGTGTGGATGGAGATTCACTCTGTGTCAGACCCCGGGAGAGTGTGATGGGACGGTGTGGAGGGAGATTCACTCTGTTTCTGACCCCGGGAGTTTGTGATGGAAATGTGTGGTTGCAGATTCACTCTATGTCTGACCACGGAATTTGTGAATGGACGGTGTGGAGGGAGTTTCAATCTGTGTCTGACATCGGCAATGTGTGATGGGACGGTTTGGATGGAGATTCACTCTGTGTCTGACCCCGGGCTTTTGTGATGGAACGGTGAGGAGGGAGATTCACTCTGCGTCTGACCCCGGGCTTTTGTGATGGGACGGTGAGGAGGGCGATTCAATATCTGTCTGACCCAGGGCTTTTGTGATGGGACGGTGTGGAGGGAGATTCACTCTGTGTCTGACCCCTTGAGTTTGTGATGGGCCGGTGTGTATGGAGATTCACTTTGTGTCTGACCCAGGGTTTTTGTGATGGGCCGGTGTTAATGGAGATTCACCTTGTGTCTGACCCCGCCAGTGTTTGATGGGACGGTGATGAGGGAGATTCACTCTGTGTCTGACCCAGGGAATGTGTGATGGGACGGTTTGGATGCAGATTCACTCTGTGTCTGACCCCGGGCTTTTGTGATGGGACGGTGAGGAGGGAGATTCAATATCTGTCTGACCCCGGGCTTTTGTGATGGGACGGTGTGGAGGGAGATTCACTCTGTGTCTGACCCCTTGAGTTTGTGATGGGCCGGTGTGTATGGAGATTCACTTTGTGTCTGACCCCGGGTTTTTGTGATGGGCCGGTGTGGATGGAGATTCACTCTGAGTCTGACCCATGGAAAGTATGATGGGACGGTTAGGATGGACATTCACTTTGTGTCTGACCCCGGGTTTTTGTGATGGGAAGGTCTGGATGGAGATTCACTCTGTGTCTGACCCCGGGCTTTTGTGATGGGACGGTGAGGAGGGAGATTCAATATCTGTCTGACCCCGGGCTTTTGTAATGGGCCGGTGTTTATGGAGTTTCACCTTGTGTCTGACCCCGCCAGTGTGGGATGGGTCGCTGATGAGGGAGATTCACTCTGTGTCTGACCCAGGGAATGTGTGATGGGACGGTGAGGAGGGAGATTCAATATATGTCTGTCCCCGGGCTTTTGTGATGGGACGGTGTGGATGGAGATTCACTCTGAGTCTGACCCAGGGAAAGTATGATGGGACGGTTTGGATGGACATTCACTTTGTGTCTGACCCCGGGTTTTTGTGATGGGAAGGTCTGGATGGAGATTCACTCTGTGTCTGACCCCGGGAGTTTGTGATGGGACGGTGTGGATGGAGATTCACTCTGTGTCTGACCCCGGGAAAGTGTGATGGGACGGTGTGGATGGAGATTCACTCTGTGTCAGACCCCGGGAGAGTGTGATGGGACGGTGTGGAGGGAGATTCACTCTGTTTCTGACCCCGGGAGTTTGTGATGGAAATGTGTGGTTGCAGATTCACTCTATGTCTGACCACGGAATTTGTGAATGGACGGTGTGGAGGGAGTTTCAATCTGTGTCTGACATCGGCAATGTGTGATGGGACGGTTTGGATGGAGATTCACTCTGTGTCTGACCCCGGGCTTTTGTGATGGAACGGTGAGGAGGGAGATTCACTCTGTGTCTGACCACGGGAACGTGTGATGGGACGGATTGGATGCAGATTCACTCTGTGCCTGACGCCGGGAGTGTGTGATGGGACGGTGAGGAGGGAGATTTACTCTTTGTCTGACCCCGGGAGTTTGTGATGGAAAGGTGTGGATGCAGATTCACTCTATGTCTGACCACTGGAATTTGTGATGGGATGATGTGGAAGGAGATTCACTCTGTGTCTGACCACGGCATTGTGTGATGGGACGGTTTGGATGGAGGTTCACTCAGTGTCTGACCCCAGGACTTTGTGATGGGTTTGTGTGGAGGGAGATTCACGCTGTGTCTGACCCCGGGAGATTGTGATGGGACGGTTTGGATGGGGATTCACTCTGTGTCTGACCGCGGGGAAGTGTTAAGGGGCGTTTTGGATGTAGAGTCACTCTGTGTCTGACCCCGGGCTTTTGTGATGGGACGGTGTGGATGGAGATTCACTCTGTGTCTGACCCAGGGAAAGTATGATGGGACGGTTTGGATGGACATTCACTTTGTGTCTGACCCCGGGTTTTTGTGATGGGAAGGTCTGGATGGAGATTCACTCTGTGTCTGACCCCGGGAGTTTGTGATGGGACGGTGTGGATGGAGATTCACTCTGTGTCTGACCCCGGGAAAGTGTGATGGGACGGTGTGGATGGAGATTCACTCTGTGTCAGACCCCGGGAGTTTGTGATGGAAATGTGTGGTTGCAGATTCACTCTCTGTCTGACCACGGAATTTGTGAATGGACGGTTTGGAGGGAGTTTCAATCTGTGTCTGACATCGGCAATGTGTGATGGGACGGTTTGGATGGAGATTCACTCTGTGTCTGACCCCGGGCTTTTGTGATGGAACGGTGAGGAGGGAGATTCACTCTGTGTCTGACCCCGGGCTTTTGTGATGGGACGGTGAGGAGGGAGATTCAATATCTGTCTGACCCCGGGCTTTTGTGATGGGACGGTGTGCAGGGAGATTCACTCTGTGTCTGACCCCTTGAGTTTGTGATGGGCCGGTGTGTATGGAGATTCACTTTGTGTCTGACCCAGGGTTTTTGTGATGGGCCGGTGTTAATGGAGATTCACTTTGTGTCTGACCCCGCCAGTGTGTGATGGGACGGTGATGAGGGAGATTCACTCTGTGTCTGACCCAGGGAATGTGTGATGGGACGGTTTGGATGCAGATTCACTCTGTGTCTGACCCCGGGCTTTTGTGATGGGACGGTGAGGAGGGAGATTCAATATATGTCTGACCCCGGGCTTTTGTGTTGGGACGGTGTGGAGGGAGATTCACTCTGTGTCTGACCCCGGGCTTTTGTGATGGGACGGTGAGTAGGGAGATTCACTCTGTGTCTGACCCCGTGAGATCGTGATGGGCCGGTGTGGATGGAGATTCCCTCTGTGTCTGACCCCGGGAGTGTGTCATGGGACGGTGTGTTTGGAAATTCACTCTGTGTCTGACCCCGGGAGTGTGTGATGGGTCGGTGAGGAGGGAGATTCACTCTGTGTCTGACCACGGGAACGTGTGATGGGACGGATTGGATGCAGATTCACTCTGTGCCTGTCGCCGGGAGTGTGTGATGGGACGGTGAGGAGGGAGATTTACTCTTTGTCTGACCCCGGGAGTTTGTGATGGAAAGATGTGGATGCAGATTCACTCTATGTCTGACCACTGGAATTTGTGATGGGATGATGTGGAAGGAGATTCACTCTGTGTCTGACCACGGCATTGTGTGATGGGACGGTTTAGATGGAGGTTCACTCAGTGTCTGACCCCAGGCTTTTGTGATGGGTTTGTGTGGAGGGAGATTCACTCTGTGTCTGACCCCGGGAGATTGTGATGGGACGGTTTGGATGGGGATTCACTCTGTGTCTGACCGCGGGGAAGTGTTAAGGGGCGTTTTGGATGTAGATTCACTCTGTGTCTGACCCCGGGCATTTGTGATGGGACGGTGTGGATGGAGATTCACTCTGTGTCTGACCCCGGGAATGTGTGATGGGACGGTATGGATGGAGATTCACTCTGTGTCAGACCCCGGGAGAGTGTGATGGGACGGTGTGGAGGGAGATTCACTCTGTTTCTGACCCCGGGAGTTTGTGATGGAAATGTGTGGTTGCAGATTCACTCTATGTCTGACCACGGAATTTGTGAATGGTCGGTGTGGAGGGAGTTTCAATCTGTGTCTGACATCGGCAATGTGTGATGGGACGGTTTGGATGGAGATTCACTCTGTGTCTGACCCCGGGCTTTTGTGATGGGACGGTGAGGAGAGCGATTCAGTATCTGTCTGACCCCGGGCTTTTGTGATGGGACGGTGTGGAGGGAGATTCACTCTGTGTCTGACCCCTTGAGTTTGTGATGGGCCGGTGTGTATGGAGATTCACTTTGTGTCTGACCCAGGGTTTTTGTGATGGGCCGGTGTTAATGGAGATGCACCTTGTGTCTGACACCGCCAGTGTGTGATGGGACGGTGATGAGGGAGATTCACTCTGTGTCTGACCCAGGGAATGTGTGATGGGACGGTTTGGATGCAGATTCACTCTGTGTCTGACCCCGGGCTTTTGTGATGGGACGGTGAGGAGGGAGATTCAATATATGTCTGACCCCGGGCTTTTGTGTTGGGACGGTGTGGAGGGAGATTCACTCTGTGTCTGACCCCGGGCTTTTGTGATGGGACGGTGAGTAGGGAGATTCACTCTGTGTCTGACCCCGTGAGATCGTGATGGGCCGGTGTGGATGGAGATTCCCTCTGTGTCTGACCCCGGGAGTGTGTCATGGGACGGTGTGTTTGGAAATTCACTCTGTGTCTGACCCCGGGAGTGTGTGATGGGTCGGTGAGGAGGGAGATTCACTCTGTGTCTGACCACGGGAACGTGTGATGGGACGGATTGGATGCAGATTCACTCTGTGCCTGTCGCCGGGAGTGTGTGATGGGACGGTGAGGAGGGAGATTTACTCTTTGTCTGACCCCGGGAGTTTGTGATGGAAAGATGTGGATGCAGATTCACTCTATGTCTGACCACTGGAATTTGTGATGGGATGATGTGGAAGGAGATTCACTCTGTGTCTGACCACGGCATTGTGTGATGGGACGGTTTAGATGGAGGTTCACTCAGTGTCTGACCCCAGGCTTTTGTGATGGGTTTGTGTGGAGGGAGATTCACTCTGTGTCTGACCCCGGGAGATTGTGATGGGACGGTTTGGATGGGGATTCACTCTGTGTCTGACCGCGGGGAAGTGTTAAGGGGCGTTTTGGATGTAGATTCACTCTGTGTCTGACCCCGGGCTTTTGTGATGGGACGGTGTGGATGGAGATTCACTCTGTGTCTGACCCCGGGAATGTGTGATGGGACGGTATGGATGGAGATTCACTCTGTGTCAGACCCCGGGAGAGTGTGATGGGACGGTGTGGAGGGAGATTCACTCTGTTTCTGACCCCGGGAGTTTGTGATGGAAATGTGTGGTTGCAGATTCACTCTATGTCTGACCACGGAATTTGTGAATGGACGGTGTGGAGGGAGTTTCAATCTGTGTCTGACATCGGCAATGTGTGATGGGACGGTTTGGATGGAGATTCACTCTGTGTCTGACCCCGGGCTTTTGTGATGGGACGGTGAGGAGGGCGATTCAGTATCTGTCTGACCCCGGGCTTTTGTGATGGGACGGTGTGGAGGGAGATTCACTCTGTGTCTGACCCCTTGAGTTTGTGATGGGCCGGTGTGTATGGAGATTCACTTTGTGTCTGACCCAGGGTTTTTGTGATGGGCCGGTGTTAATGGAGATTCACCTTGTGTCTGACCCCGCCAGTGTTTGATGGGACGGTGATGAGGGAGATTCACTCTGTGTCTGACCCAGGGAATGTGTGATGGGACGGTTTGGATGCAGATTCACTCTGTGTCTGACCCCGGGCTTTTGTGATGGGACGGTGAGGAGGGAGATTCAATATCTGTCTGACCCCGGGCTTTTGTGATGGGACGGTGTGGAGGGAGATTCACTCTGTGTCTGACCCCTTGAGTTTGTGATGGGCCGGTGTGTATGGAGATTCACTTTGTGTCTGACCCCGGGTTTTTGTGATGGGCCGGTGTGGATGGAGATTCACTCTGAGTCTGACCCAGGGAAAGTATGATGGGACGGTTAGGATGGACATTCACTTTGTGTCTGACCCCGGGTTTTTGTGATGGGAAGGTCTGGATGGAGATTCACTCTGTGTCTGACCCCGGGCTTTTGTGATGGGACGGTGAGGAGGGAGATTCAATATCTGTCTGACCCCGGGCTTTTGTGATGGGACGGTGTGGAGGGAGATTCACTCTGTGTCTGACCCAGGGAATGTGTGATGGGACGGTGAGGAGGGAGATTCAATATATGTCTGTCCCCGGGCTTTTGTGATGGGACGGTGTGGATGGAGATTCACTCTGAGTCTGACCCAGGGAAAGTATGATGGGACGGTTTGGATGGACATTCACTTTGTGTCTGACCCCGGGTTTTTGTGATGGGAAGGTCTGGATGGAGATTCACTCTGTGTCTGACCCCGGGAGTTTGTGATGGGACGGTGTGGATGGAGATTCACTCTGTGTCTGACCCCGGGAAAGTGTGATGGGACGGTGTGGATGGAGATTCACTCTGTGTCAGACCCCGGGAGAGTGTGATGGGACGGTGTGGAGGGAGATTCACTCTGTTTCTGACCCCGGGAGTTTGTGATGGAAATGTGTGGTTGCAGATTCACTCTATGTCTGACCACGGAATTTGTGAATGGACGGTGTGGAGGGAGTTTCAATCTGTGTCTGACATCGGCAATGTCTGATGGGACGGTGTGGAGGGAGATTCACTCTGTTTCTGACCCCGGGAGTTTGTCATGGAAATGTGTGGTTGCAGATTCACTCTATGTCTTACCACGGAATTTGTGAATGGACGGTGTGGAGGGAGTTTCAATCTGTGTCTGACATCGGCAATGTGTGATGGGACGGTTTGGATGGAGATTCACTCTGTGTCTGACCCCGGGCTTTTGTGATGGAACGGTGAGGAGGGAGATTCACTCTGTGTCTGTCCCAAGGCTTTTGTGATGGGACGGTGAGGAGGGAGATTCAATATCTGTCTGTCCCCGGGCTTTTGTGATGGGACGGTGTGGAGGGAGATTCACTCTGTGTCTGACCCCTTGAGTTTGTGATGGGCCGGTGTGTATGGAGATTCACTTTGTGTCTGACCCAGGGTTTTTGTGATGGGCCGGTTTTAATGGAGATTCACCTTGTGTCTGACCCCGCCAGTGTGTGATGGGACGGTGATGAGGGAGAGTCACTCTGAGTCTGACCCAGGGAATGTGTGATGGGACGGTTTGGATGCAGTTTCACTCTGTGTCTGAACCCGGGCTTTTGTGATGGGACGGTGAGGAGGGAGATTCAATATCTGTCTGACCCCTGGCTTTTGTGATGGGACGGTGTGGAGGGAGATTCACTCTGTGTCTGACCCCGGGCTTTTGTGATGGGACGGTGAGTAGGGAGATTCAATCTGTGTCTGACCCCGTGAGTTCGTGATGGGCCGGTGTGGATGGAGATTCCCTCTGTGTCTGACCCCGGGAGTGTGTGACGGGACGGTGTGTTTGGAAATTCCCTCTGTGTCTGACCCCGGGAGTGTCTGATGGGTCGGTGAGGAGGGAGATTCACTCTGTGTCTGACCACGGGAACGTGTGATGGGACGGATTGGATGCAGATTCACTCTGTGCCTGTCGCCGGGAGTGTGTAATGGGACGGTGAGGAGGGAGATTCAATATCTGTCTGACCCCGGGCTTTTGTGATGGGACGGTGTGGAGGGAGATTCACTCTGTGTCTGACCCCTTGAGTTTGTGATGGGCCGGTGTGTATGGAGATTCACTCTGAGTCTGACCCAGGTAAAGTATGATGGGACGGTTAGGATGGACATTCACTTTGTGTCTGACCCCGGGTTTTTGTGATGGGAAGGTCTGGATGGAGATTCACTCTGTGTCTGACCCCGGGCTTTTGTGATGGGACGGTGAGGAGGGAGATTCAATATCTGTCTGACCCCGGGCTTTTGTGATGGGCCGGTGTTTATGGAGTTTCACCTTGTGTCTGACCCCGCCAGTGTGTGATGGGTCGCTGATGAGGGAGATTCACTCTGTGTCTGACCCAGGGAATGTGTGATGGGACGGTGAGGAGGGAGATTCAATATATGACTGTCCCCGGGCTTTTGTGATGGGTCGCTGATGAGGGAGATTCACTCTGTGTCTGACCCAGGGAATGTGTGATGGGACGGTGAGGAGGGAGATTCAATATATGTCTGACCCCGGGCTTTTGTGTTGGGACGGTGTGGAGGGAGATTCACTCTGTGTCTGACCCCGGGCTTTTGTGATGGGACGGTGAGTAGGGAGATTCACTCTGTGTCTGACCCCGGGAGTGTGTGATGGGTCGGTGAGGAGGGAGATTCACTCTGTGTCTGACCACGGGAACGTGTGATGGGACGGATTGGATGCAGATTCACTCTGTGCCTGTCGCCGGGAGTGTGTGATGGGACGGTGAGGAGGGAGATTTACTCTTTGTCTGACCCCGGGAGTTTGTGATGGAAAGGTGTGGATGCAGATTCACTCTATGTCTGACCACTGGAATTTGTGATGGGATGATGTGGAAGGAGATTCACTCTGTGTCTGACCACGGCAATGTGTGATGGAACGGTGTGGATACAATTTCACTCTATGTCTGACCCCTGGAATTTGTGATGGGTTGGTGTGGAAGGAGATTCACTCTGTGTCTGACCCCGCACTTTTGTGATGGGACGGTGTGGAGGGAGATTCACTCTGTGTCTGACCCCTTGAGTTTGAGATGGGCCGGTGTGTATGGAGATTCACTTTGTGTCTGACCCAGGGAATGTGTGATGGGACGGTTTGGATGCAGATTCACTCTGTGTCTGACCCCGGGCTTTTGTGATGGGACGGTGAGGAGGGAGATTCAATATATGTCTGACCCCGGGCTTTTGTGTTGGGACGGTGTGGAGGGAGATTCACTCTGTGTCTGACCCCGGGCTTTTGTGATGGGACGGTGAGTAGGGAGATTCACTCTGTGTCTGACCCCGTGAGATCGTGATGGGCCGGTGTGGATGGAGATTCCCTCTGTGTCTGACCCCGGGAGTGTGTGATGGGACGGTGTGTTTGGAAATTCACTCTGTGTCTGACCCCGGGAGTGTGTGATGGGTCGGTGAGGAGGGAGATTCACTCTGTGTCTGACCACGGGAACGTGTGATGGGACGGATTGGATGCAGATTCACTCTGTGCCTGTCGCCGGGAGTGTGTGATGGGACGGTGAGGAGGGAGATTTACTCTTTGTCTGACCCCGGGAGTTTGTGATGGAAAGATGTGGATGCAGATTCACTCTATGTCTGACCACTGGAATTTGTGATGGGACAGTGTGGATGGAGATTCACTCTGTGTCTGACCCCGCACTTTTGTGATGGGACGGTGTGGATGGAGATTCACTCTGTGTCAGACCCCGGGAGTGTGTGATGGGACGGTGTGGAGGAAGATTCACTTTGTTTCTGACCCCGGGAGTTTTTGATGGAAATGTGTGGATGCAGATTCACTCTAAATCTGACCACGGAATTTGCGATTTGACGGGGTGGAGGGAGTTTCAATCTGTGTCTGACATCGGCAATGTGTGATGGGACGGTTTGGATGGAGTTTCACTCTGTGTCTGACCCCGGGCTTTTGTGATGAGACGGTGAGGATGGAGATTCACTCTGTGTCTGACCCCGGGCTTTTGTGATGGGACGGTGAGGAGGGAAATTCAATATCTGTCTGACCCCGGGCTTTTGTGATGGGACGGTGTGGAGGGAGATTCACTCTGTGTCTGACCCCGGGCTTTTGTGATGGGACGGTGAGTAGGGAGATTCACTCTGTGTCTGACCCCGTGAGTTCGTGATGGGCCGGTGTGGATGGAGATTCCCTCTGTGTCTGACCCCGGGAGTGTGTGATGGGACGGTGTGTTTGGAAATGCACTCTGTGTCTGACCCCGGGAGTGTGTGATGGGTCGGTGAGGAGGGAGATTCACTCTGTGTCTGACCACGGGAACGTGTGATGGGACGGATTGGATGCAGATTCACTCTGTGCCTGACGCCGGGAGCGTGTGATGGGATGGTGAGGAGGGAGATTTACTCTTTGTCTGACCCCGGGAGTTTGTGATGGACGGTGTGGATGGAGATTCACTCTATGTCTTACCCCTGGAATTTGTGATGGGATGGTGTGGAAGGAAATTCACTCTGTGTCTGACCACGGCAATGTGTGATGGAACGGTGTGGATACAATTTCACTCTATGTCTGACCCCTGGAATTTGTGATGGGTTGGTGTGGAAGGAGATTCACTCTGTGTCTGACCCCGCACTTTTGTGATGGGACGGTGTGGAGGGAGATTCACTCTGTGTCTGACCCCTTGAGTTTGAGATGGGCCGGTGTGTATGGAGATTCACTTTGTGTCTGACCCAGGGAATGTGTGATGGGACGGTTTGGATGCAGATTCACTCTGTGTCTGACCCCGGGCTTTTGTGATGGGACGGTGAGGAGGGAGATTCAATATATGTCTGACCCCGGGCTTTTGTGTTGGGACGGTGTGGAGGGAGATTCACTCTGTGTCTGACCCCGGGCTTTTGTGATGGGACGGTGAGTAGGGAGATTCACTCTGTGTCTGACCCCGTGAGATCGTGATGGGCCGGTGTGGATGGAGATTCCCTCTGTGTCTGACCCCGGGAGTGTGTGATGGGACGGTGTGTTTGGAAATTCACTCTGTGTCTGACCCCGGGAGTGTGTGATGGGTCGGTGAGGAGGGAGATTCACTCTGTGTCTGACCACGGGAACGTGTGATGGGACGGATTGGATGCAGATTCACTCTGTGCCTGTCGCCGGGAGTGTGTGATGGGACGGTGAGGAGGGAGATTTACTCTTTGTCTGACCCCGGGAGTTTGTGATGGAAAGGTGTGGATGCAGATTCACTCTATGTCTGACCCCTGGAATTTGTGATGGGATGGTGTGGAAGGAGATTCACTCAGTGTCTGACCCCGGGCTTTTGTGATGGGATTGTGTGGAGGGAGATTCACTCTGAGTCTGACCCCGGGAGTTTGTGATGGACGGTGTGGATGGAGATTCACTCTATGTCTCACCCCTGGAATTTGTGATGGGATGGTGTGGAGGGAGTTTCAATCTGTGTCTGACATCGGCAATGTGTGATGGGACGGTTTGGATGGAGGTTCACAGTGAGTCTGACCCCAGGAGTGTGTGATGGGACGGTGAAGAGGGAGATTCACTCTGTGTCTGACCCCGGGAACGTGTGATTAGACGGTTTGGATGGAGGTTCACAGTGAGTCTGACCCCAGGAGTGTGTGAGGGGACGGTAAAGAGGGAGATTCACTCTGTGTCAGACCCCGGGAACGAGTGATGGGACGGTTTGGATGGAGATTCAATCTCTATCTGACCCCGGGCTTTTCTGATCGGACGGTGTGGAGGGAGATTCACTTTGTGTCTGACCCCGGTCTATTGTGATGGGACGGTGTGGAGGGAGATTCACACTGTGTCTGACCCCAGGAGATTGTGATGGGACGGTGTGATTGGAAATTCACTCTGTGTCTGACCCCGGGTGTGTGTGTTGGGACGGTGAGGAGGGAGATTCACTCTGTGTCTGACCCCGGGAACGTGTGATGGGACGGTTTGGATGCAGATTCACTCTGTTCCTGACGCCGGGAGTGTGTGATGGGACGGTGAGGAGGGAGATTTACTCTTTGTCTGACCCCGGGAGTTTGTGATGGGATGGTGTGGAAGGAGATTCACTCAGTGTCTGACCCCGGGCTTTTGTGATGGGATGGTGTGGAAGGAGATTCACTCAGTGTCTGACCCCGGGCTTTTGTGATGGGATTGTGTGGAGGGAGATTCACTCTGTGTCTGACCCCGTGAGTTTGTGATGGACGGTGTGGATGGAGATTCACTCTATGTCTTACCCCTGGAATTTGTGATGGGATGGTGTGAAGGAAATTCACTCTGTGTCTGACCACGGCAATGTGTGATGCAAAGGTGTGGATGCAGTTTCACTCTATGTCTGACCCCTGGAATTTGTGATGGGTTGGTGTGGAAGGAGATTCACTCTGTGTCTGACCCCGGGCAATGTGTGATGGGACGGTTTGGATGCAGGTTCACTGAGTGTCTGACCCCGGGCTTTTGTGATAGGATTGTGTGGAGGGAGATTCACTCTGTGTCTGACCACGTGAAAGTGTGATGGGACCGTTTGGATGGAGATTCACTCTGTGTCTGACCCCGCACTTTTGTGATGGGACAGTGTGGATGGAGATTCACTGTGTCTGACCCCGCACTTTTGTGATGGGACAGTGTGGATGGAGATTCACACTGTGTCTGACCCCGCACTTTTGTGATGGGACGGTGTGGATGGAGATTCACTCTGTGTCAGACCCCGGGAGTGTGTGATGGGACGGTGTGGAGGAAGATTCACTTTGTTTCTGACCCCGGGAGTTTTTGATGGAAATGTGTGGATGCAGATTCACTCTAAATCTGACCACGGAATTTGCGATTTGACGGGGTGGAGGGAGTTTCAATCTGTGTCTGACATCGGCAATGTGTGATGGGACGGTTTGGATGGAGTTTCACTCTGTGTCTGACCCCGGGCTTTTGTGATGAGACGGTGAGGATGGAGATTCACTCTGTGTCTGACCCCGGGCTTTTGTGATGGGACTGTGAGGAGGGAGATTCAATATCTGTCTGACCCCGGGCTTTTGTGATGGGACGGTGTGGAGGGAGATTCACTCTGTGTCTGACCCCGGGCTTTTGTGATGGGACGGTGAGTAGGGAGATTCACTCTGTGTCTGACCCCGTGAGTTCGTGATGGGCCGGTGTGGATGGAGATTCCCTCTGTGTCTGACCCCGGGAGTGTGTGATGGGACGGTGTGTTTGGAAATTCACTCTGTGTCTGACCCCGGGAGTGTGTGATGGGTCGGTGAGGAGGGAGATTCACTCTGTGTCTGACCACGGGAACGTGTGATGGGACGGATTGGATGCAGATTCACTCTGTGCCTGACGCCGGGAGCGTGTGATGGGATGGTGAGGAGGGAGATTTACTCTTTGTCTGACCCCGGGAGTTTGTGATGGACGGTGTGGATGGAGATTCACTCTATGTCTTACCCCTGGAATTTGTGATGGGATGGTGTGGAAGGAAATTCACTCTGTGTCTGACCACGGCAATGTGTGATGGAAAGGTGTGGATACAATTTCACTCTATGTCTGACCCCTGGAATTTGTGATGGGTTGGTGTGGAAGGAGATTCACTCTGTGTCTGACCCCGCACTTTTGTGATGGGACGGTGTGGATGGAGATTCACTCTGTGTCTGACCCCGCACTTTTGTGATGGGACGGTGTGGATGGAGATTCACTCTGTGTCAGACCCCGGGAGTGTGTGATGGGACGGTGTGGAGGAAGATTCACTTTGTTTCTGACCCCGGGAGTTTTTGATGGAAATGTGTGGATGCAGATTCACTCTAAATCTGACCACGGAATTTGCGATTTGACGGGGTGGAGGGAGTTTCAATCTGTGTCTGACATCGGCAATGTGTGATGGGACGGTTTGGATGGAGTTTCACTCTGTGTCTGACCCCGGGCTTTTGTGATGGGACGGTGAGGATGGAGATTCACTCTGTGTCTGACCCCGGGCTTTTGTGATGGGACGGTGAGGAGGGAGATTCAATATCTGTCTGACCCCGGGCTTTTGTGATGGGACGGTGTGGAGGGAGATTCACTCTGTGTCTGACCCCGGGCTTTTGTGATGGGACGGTGAGTAGGGAGATTCACTCTGTGTCTGACCCCGTGAGTTCGTGATGGGCCGGTGTGGATGGAGATTCCCTCTGTGTCTGACCCCGGGAGTGTGTGATGGGACGGTGTGTTTGGAAATTCACTCTGTGTCTGACCCCGGGAGTTTGTGATGGAAAGGTGTGGATGCAGATTCACTCTATGTCTGACCACTGGAATTTGTGATGGGTTGATGTGGAAGGAGATTCACTCTGTGTCTGACCAACGCATTGTGTGATGGGACGGTTTGGATGGAGGTTCACTCAGTGTCTGACCCCAGGCTTTTGTGATGGGTTTGTGTGGAGGGAGATTCACGCTGTGTCTGACCCCGGGAGATTGTGATGGGACGGTTTGGATGGGGATTCACTCTGTGTCTGACCGCGGGGAAGTGTTAAGGGGCGTTTTGGATGTAGAGTCACTCTGTGTCTGACCCCGGGCTTTTGTGATGGGACGGTGTGCATGGAGATTCACTCTGTGTCTGACCCAGGGAAAGTATGATGGGACGGGTTGGATGGACATTCACTTTGTGTCTGACCCCGGGTTTTTGTGATGGGAAGGTCTGGATGGAGATTCACTCTGTGTCTGACCCAGGGAGTTTGTGATGGGACGGTGTGGATGGAGATTCACTCTGTGTCTGACCCCGGGAAAGTGTGATGGGACGGTGTGGATGGAGATTCACTCTGTGTCAGACCCCGGGAGTTTGTGATGGAAATGTGTGGTTGCAGATTCACTCTCTGTCTGACCACGGAATTTGTGAATGGACGGTGTGGAGGGAGTTTCAATCTGTGTCTGACATCGGCAATGTGTGATGGGACGGTTTGGATGGAGATTCACTCTGTGTCTGACCCCGGGCTTTTGTGATGGAACGGTGAGGAGGGAGATTCACTCTGTGTCTGACCCCGGGCTTTTGTGATGGGACGGTGAGGAGGGAGATTCAATATCTGTCTGACCCCGGGCTTTTGTGATGGGACGGTGTGGAGGGAGATTCACTCTGTGTCTGACCCCTTGAGTTTGTGATGGGCCGGTGTGTATGGAGATTCACTTTGTGTCTGTCCCAGGGTTTTTGTGATGGGCCGGTGTTAATGGAGATTCACTTTGTGTCTGACCCCGCCAGTGTGTGAAGGGACGGTGATGAGGGAGATTCACTCTGTGTCTGACCCAGGGAATGTGTGATGGGACGGTTTGGATGCAGATTCACTCTGTGTCTGACCCCGGGCTTTTGTGATGGGACGGTGAGGAGGGAGATTCAATATATGTCTGACCCCGGGCTTTTGTGTTGGGACGGTGTGGAGGGAGATTCACTCTGTGTCTGACCCCGGGCTTTTGTGATGGGACGGTGAGTAGGGAGATTCACTCTGTGTCTGACCCCGTGAGATCGTGATGGGCCGGTGTGGATGGAGATTCCCTCTGTGTCTGACCCCGGGAGTGTGTCATGGGACGGTGTGTTTGGAAATTCACTCTGTGTCTGACCCCGGGAGTGTGTGATGGGTCGGTGAGGAGGGAGATTCACTCTGTGTCTGACCACGGGAACGTGTGATGGGACGGATTGGATGCAGATTCACTCTGTGCCTGTCGCCGGGAGTGTGTGATGGGACGGTGAGGAGGGAGATTTACTCTTTGTCTGACCCCGGGAGTTTGTGATGGAAAGATGTGGATGCAGATTCACTCTATGTCTGACCACTGGAATTTGTGATGGGATGATGTGGAAGGAGATTCACTCTGTGTCTGACCACGGCATTGTGTGATGGGACGGTTTAGATGGAGGTTCACTCAGTGTCTGACCCCAGGCTTTTGTGATGGGTTTGTGTGGAGGGAGATTCTTTCTGTGTCTGACCCCGGGAGATTGTGATGGGACGGTTTGGATGGGGATTCACTCTGTGTCTGACCGCGGGGAAGTGTTAAGGGGCGTTTTGGATGTAGATTCACTCTGTGTCTGACCCCGGGCTTTTGTGATGGGAAGGTCTGAATGGAGATTCACTCTGTGTCTGACCCCGGGAGTTTGTGATGGGACGGTCGGATGGAGATTCACTCTGTGTCTGACCCCGGGAATGTGTGATGGGACGGTGTGGATGGAGATTCACTCTGTGTCAGACCCCGGGAGAGTGTGATGGGACGGTGTGGAGGGAGATTCACTCTGTTTCTGACCCCGGGAGTTTGTGATGGAAATGTGTGGTTGCAGATTCACTCTATGTCTGACCACGGAATTTGTGAATGGACGGTGTGGAGGGAGTTTCAATCTGTGTCTGACATCGGCAATGTGTGATGGGACGGTTTGGATGGAGATTCACTCTGTGTCTGACCCCGGGCTTTTGTGATGGAACGGTGAGGAGGGAGATTCACTCTGTGTCTGACCCCGGGCTTTTGTGATGGGACGGTGAGGAGGGCGATTCAATATCTGTCTGACCCCGGGCTTTTGTGATGGGACGGTGTGGAGGGAGATTCACTCTGTGTCTGACCCCTTGAGTTTGTGATGGGCCGGTGTGTATGGAGATTCACTTTGTGTCTGACCCAGGGTTTTTGTGATGGGCCGGTGTTAATGGAGATTCACCTTGTGTCTGACCCCGCCAGTGTGTGATGGGACGGTGATGAGGGAGATTCACTCTGTGTCTGACCCAGGGAATGTGTGATGGGACGGTTTGGATGCAGATTCACTCTGTGTCTAACCCCGGGCTTTTGTGATGGGACGGTGAGGAGGGAGATTCAATATCTGTCTGACCCCGGGCTTTTGTGATGGGACGGTGTGGAGGGAGATTCACTCTGTGTCTGACCCCGGGCTTTTGTGATGGGACGTTGAGTAGGGAGATTCACTCTGTGTCTGACCCCGTGAGATCGTGATGGGCCGGTGTGGATGGAGATTCCCTCTGTGTCTGACCCCGGGAGTGTGTCATGGGACGGTGTGTTTGGAAATTCACTCTGTGTCTGACCCCGGGAGTGTGTGATGGGTCGGTGAGGAGGGAGATTCACTCTGTGTCTGACCACGGGAACGTGTGATGGGACGGATTGGATGCAGATTCACTCTGTGCATGTCGCCGGGAGTGTGTGATGGGACGGTGAGGAGGGAGATTTACTCTTTGTCTGACCCCGGGAGTTTGTGATGGAAAGATGTGGATGCAGATTCACTCTATGTCTGACCACTGGAATTTGTGATGGGATGATGTGGAAGGAGATTCACTCTGTGTCTGACCACGGCATTGTGTGATGGGACGGTTTAGATGGAGGTTCACTCAGTGTCTGACCCCAGGCTTTTGTGATGGGTTTGTGTGGAGGGAGATTCACTCTGTGTCTGACCCCTTGAGTTTGAGATGGGCCGGTGTGTATGGAGATTCACTTTGTGTCTGACCCAGGGTTTTTGTGATGGGCCGGTGTTAATGGAGATTCACTTTGTGTCTGACCCCGCCAGTGTGTGATGGGACGGTGATGAGGGAGATTCACTCTGTGTCTGACCCAGGGAATGTGTGATGGGACGGTTTGGATGCAGATTCACTCTGTGTCTGACCCCGGGCTTTTGTGATGGGACGGTGAGGAGGGAGATTCAATATATGTCTGACCCCGGGCTTTTGTGTTGGGACGGTGTGGAGGGAGATTCACTCTGTGTCTGACCCCGGGCTTTTGTGATGGGACGGTGAGTAGGGAGATTCACTCTGTGTCTGACCCCGTGAGATCGTGATGGGCCGGTGTGGATGGAGATTCCCTCTGTGTCTGACCCCGGGAGTGTGTCATGGGACGGTGTGTTTGGAAATTCACTCTGTGTCTGACCCCGGGAGTGTGTGATGGGTCGGTGAGGAGGGAGATTCACTCTGTGTCTGACCACGGGAACGTGTGATGGGACGGATTTGATGCAGATTCACTCTGTGCCTGTCGCCGGGAGTGTGTGATGGGACGGTGAGGAGGGAGATTTACTCTTTGTCTGACCCCGGGAGTTTGTGATGGAAAGGTGTGGATGCAGGTTCACTCTATGTCTGACCCCTGGAATTTGTGATGGGATGGTGTGGAAGGAGATTCACTCAGTGTCTGACCCCGGGCTTTTGTGATGGGATTGTGTGGAGGGAGTTTCAATCTGTGTCTGACATCGGCAATGTGTGATGGGACGGTTTGGATGGAGGTTCACAGTGAGTCTGACCCCAGGAGTGTGTGATGGGACGGTGAAGAGGGAGATTCACTCTGTGTCTGACCCCGGGAACGTGTGATGGGACGGTTTGGATGGAGGTTCACAGTGAGTCTGACCCCAGGAGTGTGTGAGGGGACGGTAAAGAGGGAGATTCACTCTGTGTCAGACCCGGGGAACGAGTGATGGGACGGTTTGGATGGAGATTCAATCTCTATCTGACCCCGGGCTTTTCTGATCGGACGGTGTGGAGGGAGATTCACTTTGTGTCTGACCCCGGTCTATTGTGATGGGACGGTGTGGAGGGAGATTCACACTGTGTCTGACCCCAGGAGATTGTGATGGGACGGTGTGATTGGAAATTCACTCTGTGTCTGACCCCGGGTGTGTGTGTTGGGACGGTGAGGAGGGAGATTCACTCTGTGTCTGACCCCGGGAACGTGTGATGGGACGGTTTGGATGCAGATTCACTCTGTTCCTGACGCCGGGAGTGTGTGATGGGACGGTGAGGAGGGAGATTTACTCTTTGTCTGACCCCGGGAGTTTGTGATGGAAAGGTGTGGATGCAGATTCACTCTATGTCTGACCCCTGGAATTTGTGATGGGATGGTGTGGAAGGAGATTCACTCAGTGTCTGACCCCGGGCTTTTGTGATGGGATTGTGTGGAGGGAGATTCACTCTGTGTCTGACCCCGTGAGTTTGTGATGGACGGTGTGGATGGAGATTCACTCTATGTCTTACCCCTGGAATTTGTGATGGGATGGTGTGAAGGAAATTCACTCTGTGTCTGACCACGGCAATGTGTGATGCAAAGGTGTGGATGCAGTTTCACTCTATGTCTGACCCCTGGAATTTGTGATGGGTTGGTGTGGAAGGAGATTCACTCTGTGTCTGACCCCGGGCAATGTGTGATGGGACGGTTTGGATGCAGGTTCACTGAGTGTCTGACCCCGGGCTTTTGTGATAGGATTGTGTGGAGGGAGATTCACTCTGTGTCTGACCACGTGAAAGTGTGATGGGACCGTTTGGATGGAGATTCACTCTGTGTCTGACCCCGCACTTTTGTGATGGGACAGTGTGGATGGAGATTCACTGTGTCTGACCCCGCACTTTTGTGATGGGACAGTGTGGATGGAGATTCACTCTGTGTCTGACCCCGCACTTTTGTGATGGGACGGTGTGGATGGAGATTCACTCTGTGTCAGACCCCGGGAGTGTGTGATGGGACGGTGTGGAGGAAGATTCACTTTGTTTCTGACCCCGGGAGTTTTTGATGGAAATGTGTGGATGCAGATTCACTCTAAATCTGACCACGGAATTTGCGATTTGACGGGGTGGAGGGAGTTTCAATCTGTGTCTGACATCGGCAATGTGTGATGGGACGGTTTGGATGGAGTTTCACTCTGTGTCTGACCCCGGGCTTTTGTGATGAGACGGTGAGGATGGAGATTCACTCTGTGTCTGACCCCGGGCTTTTGTGATGGGACGGTGAGGAGGGAGATTCAATATCTGTCTGACCCCGGGCTTTTGTGATGGGACGGTGTGGAGGGAGATTCACTCTGTGTCTGACCCCGGGCTTTTGTGATGGGACGGTGAGTAGGGAGATTCACTCTGTGTCTGACCCCGTGAGTTCGTGATGGGCCGGTGTGGATGGAGATTCCCTCTGTGTCTGACCCCGGGAGTGTGTGATGGGACGGTGTGTTTGGAAATTCACTCTGTGTCTGACCCCGGGAGTGTGTGATGGGTCGGTGAGGAGGGAGATTCACTCTGTGTCTGACCACGGGAACGTGTGATGGGACGGATTGGATGCAGATTCACTCTGTGCCTGACGCCGGGAGCGTGTGATGGGATGGTGAGGAGGGAGATTTACTCTTTGTCTGACCCCGGGAGTTTGTGATGGACGGTGTGGATGGAGATTCACTCTATGTCTTACCCCTGGAATTTGTGATGGGATGGTGTGGAAGGAAATTCACTCTGTGTCTGACCACGGCAATGTGTGATGGAAAGGTGTGGATACAATTTCACACTATGTCTGACCCCTGGAATTTGTGATGGGTTGGTGTGGAAGGAGATTCACTCTGTGTCTGACCCCGCACTTTTGTGATGGGACGGTGTGGATGGAGATTCACTCTGTGTCTGACCCCGCACTTTTGTGATGGGACGGTGTGGATGGAGATTCACTCTGTGTCAGACCCCGGGAGTGTGTGATGGGACGGTGTGGAGGAAGATTCACTTTGTTTCTGACCCCGGGAGTTTTTGATGGAAATGTGTGGATGCAGATTCACTCTAAATCTGACCACGGAATTTGCGATTTGACGGGGTGGAGGGAGTTTCAATCTGTGTCTGACATCGGCAATGTGTGATGGGACGGTTTGGATGGAGTTTCACTCTGTGTCTGACCCCGGGCTTTTGTGATGGGACGGTGAGGATGGAGATTCACTCTGTGTCTGACCCCGGGCTTTTGTGATGGGACGGTGAGGAGGGAGATTCAATATCTGTCTGACCCCGGGCTTTTGTGATGGGACGGTGTGGAGGGAGATTCACTCTGTGTCTGACCCCGGGCTTTTGTGATGGGACGGTGAGTAGGGAGATTCACTCTGTGTCTGACCCCGTGAGTTCGTGATGGGCCGGTGTGGATGGAGATTCCCTCTGTGTCTGACCCCGGGAGTGTGTGATGGGACGGTGTGTTTGGAAATTCACTCTGTGTCTGACCCCGGGAGTTTGTGATGGAAAGGTGTGGATGCAGATTCACTCAATGTCTGACCACTGGAATTTGTGATGGGTTGATGTGGAAGGAGATTCACTCTGTGTCTGACCAACGCATTGTGTGATGGGACGGTTTGGATGGAGGTTCACTCAGTGTCTGACCCCAGGCTTTTGTGATGGGTTTGTGTGGAGGGAGATTCACGCTGTGTCTGACCCCGGGAGATTGTGATGGGACGGTTTGGATGGGGATTCACTCTGTGTCTGACCGCGGGGAAGTGTTAAGGGGCGTTTTGGATGTAGAGTCACTCTGTGTCTGACCCCGGGCTTTTGTGATGGGACGGTGTGGATGGAGATTCACTCTGTGTCTGACCCAGGGAAAGTATGATGGGACGGGTTGGATGGACATTCACTTTGTGTCTGACCCCGGGTTTTTGTGATGGGAAGGTCTGGATGGAGATTCACTCTGTGTCTGACCCCGGGAGTTTGTGATGGGACGGTGTGGATGGAGATTCACTCTGTGTCTGACCCCGGGAAAGTGTGATGGGACGGTGTGGATGGAGATTCACTCTGTGTCAGACCCCGGGAGTTTGTGATGGAAATGTGTGGTTGCAGATTCACTCTCTGTCTGACCACGGAATTTGTGAATGGACGGTGTGGAGGGAGTTTCAATCTGTGTCTGACATCGGCAATGTGTGATGGGACGGTTTGGATGGAGATTCACTCTGTGTCTGACCCCGGGCTTTTGTGATGGAACGGTGAGGAGGGAGATTCACTCTGTGTCTGACCCCGGGCTTTTGTGATGGGACGGTGAGGAGGGAGATTCAATATCTGTCTGACCCCGGGCTTTTGTGATGGGACGGTGTGGAGGGAGATTCACTCTGTGTCTGACCCCTTGAGTTTGTGATGGGCCGGTGTGTATGGAGATTCACTTTGTGTCTGACCCAGGGTTTTTGTGATGGGCCGGTGTTAATGGAGATTCACTTTGTGTCTGACCCCGCCAGTGTGTGATGGGACGGTGATGAGGGAGATTCACTCTGTGTCTGACCCAGGGAATGTGTGATGGGACGGTTTGGATGCAGATTCACTCTGTGTCTGACCCCGGGCTTTTGTGATGGGACGGTGAGGAGGGAGATTCAATATATGTCTGACCCCGGGCTTTTGTGTTGGGACGGTGTGGAGGGAGATTCACTCTGTGTCTGACCCCGGGCTTTTGTGATGGGACGGTGAGTAGGGAGATTCACTCTGTGTCTGACCCGTGAGATCGTGATGGGCCGGTGTGGATGGAGATTCCCTCTGTGTCTGACCCCGGGAGTGTGTCATGGGACGGTGTGTTTGGAAATTCACTCTGTGTCTGACCCCGGGAGTGTGTGATGGGTCGGTGAGGAGGGAGATTCACTCTGTGTCTGACCAGGGGAACGTGTGATGGGACGGATTGGATGCAGATTCACTCTGTGCCTGTCGCCGGGAGTGTGTGATGGGACGGTGAGGAGGGAGATTTACTCTTTGTCTGACACCGGGAGTTTGTGATGGAAAGATGTGGATGCAGATTCACTCTATGTCTGACCACTGGAATTTGTGATGGGATGATGTGGAAGGAGATTCACTCTGTGTCTGACCACGGCATTGTGTGATGGGACGGTTTAGATGGAGGTTCACTCAGTGTCTGACCCCAGGCTTTTGTGATGGGTTTGTGTGGAGGGAGATTCACTCTGTGTCTGACCCCGGGAGATTGTGATGGGACGGTTTGGATGGGGATTCACTCTGTGTCTGACCGCGGGGAAGTGTTAAGGGGCGTTTTGGATGTAGATTCACTCTGTGTCTGACCCCGGGCTTTTGTGATGGGAAGGTCTGAATGGAGATTCACTCTGTGTCTGACCCCGGGAGTTTGTGATGGGACGGTGTGGATGGAGATTCACTCTGTGTCTGACCCCGGGAATGTGTGATGGGACGGTGTGGATGGAGATTCACTCTGTGTCAGACCCCGGGAGAGTGTGATGGGACGGTGTGGAGGGAGATTCACTCTGTGTCTGACCCCGGGCTTTTGTGATGGGACGGTGAGGAGGGCGATTCAATATCTGTCTGACCCAGGGCTTTTGTGATGGGACGGTGTGGAGGGAGATTCACTCTGTGTCTGACCCCTTGAGTTTGTGATGGGCCGGTGTGTATGGAGATTCACTTTGTGTCTGACCCAGGGTTTTTGTGATGGGCCGGTGTTAATGGAGATTCACCTTGTGTCTGACCCCGCCAGTGTGTGATGGGACGGTGATGAGGGAGATTCACTCTGTGTCTGACCCAGGGAATGTGTGATGGGACGGTTTGGATGCAGATTCACTCTGTGTCTGACCCCGGGCTTTTGTGATGGGACGGTGAGGAGGGAGATTCAATATCTGTCTGACCCCGGGCTTTTGTGATGGGACGGTGTGGAGGGAGATTCACTCTGTGTCTGACCCCGGGCTTTTGTGATGGGACGGTGAGTAGGGAGATTCACTCTGTGTCTGACCCCGTGAGATCGTGATGGACCGGTGTGGATGGAGATTCACTCTGTGTCTGACCCCGGGAGATTGTGATGGGACGGTTTGGATGGGGATTCACTCTGTGTCTGACCGCGGGGAAGTGTTAAGGGGCGTTTTGGATGTAGATTCACTCTGTGTCTGACCCCGGGCATTTGTGATGGGACGGTGTGGATGGAGATTCACTCTGTGTCTGACCCCGGGAATGTGTGATGGGACGGTATGGATGGAGATTCACTCTGTGTCAGACCCCGGGAGAGTGTGATGGGACGGTGTGGAGGGAGATTCACTCTGTTTCTGACCCCGGGAGTTTGTGATGGAAATGTGTGGTTGCAGATTCACTCTATGTCTGACCACGGAATTTGTGAATGGTCGGTGTGGAGGGAGTTTCAATCTGTGTCTGACATCGGCAATGTGTGATGGGACGGTTTGGATGGAGATTCACTCTGTGTCTGACCCCGGGCTTTTGTGATGGGACGGTGAGGAGGGCGATTCAGTATCTGTCTGACCCCGGGCTTTTGTGATGGGACGGTGTGGAGGGAGATTCACTCTGTGTCTGACCCCTTGAGTTTGTGATGGGCCGGTGTGTATGGAGATTCACTTTGTGTCTGACCCAGGGTTTTTGTGATGGGCCGGTGTTAATGGAGATTCACCTTGTGTCTGACACCGCCAGTGTGTGATGGGACGGTGATGAGGGAGATTCACTCTGTGTCTGACCCAGGGAATGTGTGATGGGACGGTTTGGATGCAGATTCACTCTGTGTCTGACCCCGGGCTTTTGTGATGGGACGGTGAGGAGGGAGATTCAATATATGTCTGACCCCGGGCTTTTGTGTTGGGACGGTGTGGAGGGAGATTCACTCTGTGTCTGACCCCGGGCTTTTGTGATGGGACGGTGAGTAGGGAGATTCACTCTGTGTCTGACCCCGTGAGATCGTGATGGGCCGGTGTGGATGGAGATTCCCTCTGTGTCTGACCCCGGGAGTGTGTCATGGGACGGTGTGTTTGGAAATTCACTCTGTGTCTGACCCCGGGAGTGTGTGATGGGTCGGTGAGGAGGGAGATTCACTCTGTGTCTGACCACGGGAACGTGTGATGGGACGGATTGGATGCAGATTCACTCTGTGCCTGTCGCCGGGAGTGTGTGATGGGACGGTGAGGAGGGAGATTTACTCTTTGTCTGACCCCGGGAGTTTGTGATGGAAAGATGTGGATGCAGATTCACTCTATGTCTGACCACTGGAATTTGTGATGGGATGATGTGGAAGGAGATTCACTCTGTGTCTGACCACGGCATTGTGTGATGGGACGGTTTAGATGGAGGTTCACTCAGTGTCTGACCCCAGGCTTTTGTGATGGGTTTGTGTGGAGGGAGATTCACTCTGTGTCTGACCCCGGGAGATTGTGATGGGACGGTTTGGATGGGGATTCACTCTGTGTCTGACCGCGGGGAAGTGTTAAGGGGCGTTTTGGATGTAGATTCACTCTGTGTCTGACCCCGGGCTTTTGTGATGGGACGGTGTGGATGGAGATTCACTCTGTGTCTGACCCCGGGAGTGTGTCATGGGACGGTGTGTTTGGAAATTCACTCTGTGTCTGACCCCGGGAGTGTGTGATGGGTCGGTGAGGAGGGAGATTCACTCTGTGTCTGACCACGGGAACGTGTGATGGGACGGATTGGATGCAGATTCACTCTGTGCCTGTCGCCGGGAGTGTGTGATGGGACGGTGAGGAGGGAGATTTACTCTTTGTCTGACCCCGGGAGTTTGTGATGGAAAGGTGTGGATGCAGATTCACTCTATGTCTGACCCCTGGAATTTGTGATGGGATGGTGTGGAAGGAGATTCACTCAGTTTCTGACCCCGGTCTTTTGTGATGGGATTGTGTGGAGGGAGATTCACTCTGAGTCTGACCCCGGGAGTTTGTGATGGACGGTGTGGATGGAGATTCACTCTATGTCTCACCCCTGGAATTTGTGATGGGATGGTGTGGAGGGAGTTTCAATCTGTGTCTGACATCGGCAATGTGTGATGGGACGGTTTGGATGGAGGTTCACAGTGAGTCTGACCCCAGGAGTGTGTGATGGGACGGTGAAGAGGGAGATTCACTCTGTGTCTGACCCCGGGAACGTGTGATGGGACGGTTTGGATGGAGGTTCACAGTGAGTCTGACCCCAGGAGTGTGTGAGGGGACGGTAAAGAGGGAGATTCACTCTTTGTCAGACCCCGGGAACGAGTGATGGGACGGTTTGGATGGAGATTCAATCTCTATCTGACCCCGGGCTTTTCTGATCGGACGGTGTGGAGGGAGATTCACTTTGTGTCTGACCCCGGTCTATTGTGATGGGACGGTGTGGAGGGAGATTCACACTGTGTCTGACCCCAGGAGATTGTGATGGGACGGTGTGATTGGAAATTCACTCTGTGTCTGACCCCGGGTGTGTGTGTTGGGACGGTGAGGAGGGAGATTCACTCTGTGTCTGACCCCGGGAACGTGTGATGGGACGGTTTGGATGCAGATTCACTCTGTTCCTGACGCCGGGAGTGTGTGATGGGACGGTGAGGAGGGAGATTTACTCTTTGTCTGACCCCGGGAGTTTGTGATGGAAAGGTGTGGATGCAGATTCACTCTATGTCTGACCCCTGGAATTTGTGATGGGATGGTGTGGAAGGAGATTCACTCAGTGTCTGACCCCGGGCTTTTGTGATGGGATTGTGTGGAGGGAGATTCACTCTGTGTCTGACCCCGTGAGTTTGTGATGGACGGTGTGGATGGAGATTCACTCTATGTCTTACCCCTGGAATTTGTGATGGGATGGTGTGAAGGAAATTCACTCTGTGTCTGACCACGGCAATGTGTGATGGAAAGGTGTGGATGCAGTTTCACTCTATGTCTGACCCCTGGAATTTGTGATGGGTTGGTGTGGAAGGAGATTCACTCTGTGTCTGACCCCGGGCAATGTGTGATGGGACGGTTTGGATGCAGGTTCACTGAGTGTCTGACCCCGGGCTTTTGTGATAGGATTGTGTGGAGGGAGATTCACTCTGTGTCTGACCACGTGAAAGTGTGATGGGACCGTTTGGATGGAGATTCACTCTGTGTCTGACCCCGCACTTTTGTGATGGGACAGTGTGGATGGAGATTCACTGTGTCTGACCCCGCACTTTTGTGATGGGACAGTGTGGATGGAGATTCACTCTGTGTCTGACCCCGCACTTTTGTGATGGGACGGTGTGGATGGAGATTCACTCTGTGTCAGACCCCGGGAGTGTGTGATGGGACGGTGTGGAGGAAGATTCACTTTGTTTCTGACCCCGGGAGTTTTTGATGGAAATGTGTGGATGCAGATTCACTCTAAATCTGACCACGGAATTTGCGATTTGACGGGGTGGAGGGAGTTTCAATCTGTGTCTGACATCGGCAATGTGTGATGGGACGGTTTGGATGGAGTTTCACTCTGTGTCTGACCCCGGGCTTTTGTGATGAGACGGTGAGGATGGAGATTCACTCTGTGTCTGACCCCGGGCTTTTGTGATGGGACGGTGAGGAGGGAGATTCAATATCTGTCTGACCCCGGGCTTTTGTGATGGGACGGTGTGGAGGGAGATTCACTCTGTGTCTGACCCCGGGCTTTTGTGATGGGACGGTGAGTAGGGAGATTCACTCTGTGTCTGACCCCGTGAGTTCGTGATGGGCCGGTGTGGATGGAGATTCCCTCTGTGTCTGACCCCGGGAGTGTGTGATGGGACGGTGTGTTTGGAAATTCACTCTGTGTCTGACCCCGGGAGTGTGTGATGGGTCGGTGAGGAGGGAGATTCACTCTGTGTCTGACCACGGGAACGTGTGATGGGACGGATTGGATGCAGATTCACTCTGTGCCTGACGCCGGGAGCGTGTGATGGGATGGTGAGGAGGGAGATTTACTCTTTGTCTGACCCCGGGAGTTTGTGATGGACGGTGTGGATGGAGATTCACTCTATGTCTTACCCCTGGAATTTGTGATGGGATGGTGTGGAAGGAAATTCACTCTGTGTCTGACCACGGCAATGTGTGATGGAAAGGTGTGGATACAATTTCACTCTATGTCTGACCCCTGGAATTTGTGATGGGTTGGTGTGGAAGGAGATTCACTCTGTGTCTGACCCCGCACTTTTGTGATGGGACGGTGTGGATGGAGATTCACTCTGTGTCTGACCCCGCACTTTTGTGATGGGACGGTGTGGATGGAGATTCACTCTGTGTCAGACCCCGGGAGTGTGTGATGGGACGGTGTGGAGGAAGATTCACTTTGTTTCTGACCCCGGGAGTTTTTGATGGAAATGTGTGGATGCAGATTCACTCTAAATCTGACCACGGAATTTGCGATTTGACGGGGTGGAGGGAGTTTCAATCTGTGTCTGACATCGGCAATGTGTGATGGGACGGTTTGGATGGAGTTTCACTCTGTGTCTGACCCCGGGCTTTTGTGATGGGACGGTGAGGATGGAGATTCACTCTGTGTCTGACCCCGGGCTTTTGTGATGGGACGGTGAGGAGGGAGATTCAATATCTGTCTGACCCCGGGCTTTTGTGATGGGACGGTGTGGAGGGAGATTCACTCTGTGTCTGACCCCGGGCTTTTGTGATGGGACGGTGAGTAGGGAGATTCACTCTGTGTCTGACCCCGTGAGTTCGTGATGGGCCGGTGTGGATGGAGATTCCCTCTGTGTCTGACCCCGGGAGTGTGTGATGGGACGGTGTGTTTGGAAATTCACTCTGTGTCTGACCCCGGGAGTTTGTGATGGAAAGGTGTGGATGCAGATTCACTCTATGTCTGACCACTGGAATTTGTGATGGGTTGATGTGGAAGGAGATTCACTCTGTGTCTGACCAACGCATTGTGTGATGGGACGGTTTGGATGGAGGTTCACTCAGTGTCTGACCCCAGGCTTTTGTGATGGGTTTGTGTGGAGGGAGATTCACGCTGTGTATGACCCCGGGAGATTGTGATGGGACGGTTTGGATGGGGATTCACTCTGTGTCTGACCGCGGGGAAGTGTTAAGGGGCGTTTTGGATGTAGAGTCACTCTGTGTCTGACCCCGGGCTTTTGTGATGGGACGGTGTGGATGGAGATTCACTCTGTGTCTGACCCAGGGAAAGTATGATGGGACGGGTTGGATGGACATTCACTTTGTGTCTGACCCCGGGTTTTTGTGATGGGAAGGTCTGGATGGAGATTCACACTGTGTCTGACCCCGGGAGTTTGTGATGGGACGGTGTGGATGGAGATTCACTCTGTGTCTGACCCCGGGAAAGTGTGATGGGACGGTGTGGATGGAGATTCACTCTGTGTCAGACCCCGGGAGTTTGTGATGGAAATGTGTGGTTGCAGATTCACTCTCTGTCTGACCACGGAATTTGTGAATGGACGGTGTGGAGGGAGTTTCAATCTGTGTCTGACATCGGCAATGTGTGATGGGACGGTTTGGATGGAGATTCACTCTGTGTCTGACCCCGGGCTTTTGTGATGGAACGGTGAGGAGGGAGATTCACTCTGTGTCTGACCCCGGGCTTTTGTGATGGGACGGTGAGGAGGGAGATTCAATATCTGTCTGACCCCGGGCTTTTGTGATGGGACGGTGTGGAGGGAGATTCACTCTGTGTCTGACCCCTTGAGTTTGTGATGGGCCGGTGTGGATGGAGATTCACTCTGTGTCTGACCCCGGGAAAGTGTGATGGGACGGTGTGGATGGAGATTCACTCTGTGTCAGACCCCGGGAGAGTGTGATGGGACGGTGTGGAGGGAGATTCACTCTGTTTCTGACCCCGGGAGTTTGTGATGGAAATGTGTGGTTGCAGATTCACTCTCTGTCTGACCACGGAATTTGTGAATGGACGGTGTGGAGGGAGTTTCAATCTGTGTCTGACATCGGCAATGTGTGATGGGACGGTTTGGATGGAGATTCACTCTGTGTCTGACCCCGGGCTTTTGTGATGGAACGGTGAGGAGGGAGATTCACTCTGTGTCTGACCCCGGGCTTTTGTGATGGGACGGTGAGGAGGGAGATTCAATATCTGTCTGACCCCGGGCTTTTGTGATGGGACGGTGTGGAGGGAGATTCACTCTGTGTCTGACCCCTTGAGTTTGTGATGGGCCGGTGTGTATGGAGATTCACTTTGTGTCTGACCCAGGGTTTTTGTGATGGGCCGGTGTTAATGGAGATTCACTTTGTGTCTGACCCCGCCAGTGTGTGATGGGACGGTGATGAGGGAGATTCACTCTGTGTCTGACCCAGGGAATGTGTGATGGGACGGTTTGGATGCAGATTCACTCTGTGTCTGACCCCGGGCTTTTGTGATGGGACGGTGAGGAGGGAGATTCAATATATGTCTGACCCCGGGCTTTTGTGTTGGGACCGTGTGGAGGGAGATTCACTCTGTGTCTGACCCCGGGCTTTTGTGATGGGACGGTGAGTAGGGAGATTCACTCTGTGTCTGACCCCGTGAGATCGTGATGGGCCGGTGTGGATGGAGATTCCCTCTGTGTCTGACCCCGGGAGTGTGTCATGGGACGGTGTGTTTGGAAATTCACTCTGTGTCTGACCCCGGGAGTGTGTGATGGGTCGGTGAGGAGGGAGATTCACTCTGTGTCTGACCACGGGAACGTGTGATGGGACGGATTGGATGCAGATTCACTCTGTGCCTGTCGCCGGGAGTGTGTGATGGGACGGTGAGGAGGGAGATTTACTCTTTGTCTGACCCCGGGAGTTTGTGATGGAAAGATGTGGATGCAGATTCACTCTATGTCTGATCACTGGAATTTGTGATGGGATGATGTGGAAGGAGATTCACTCTGTGTCTGACCACGGCATTGTGTGATGGGACGGTTTAGATGGAGGTTCACTCAGTGTCTGACCCCAGGCTTTTGTGATGGGTTTGTGTGGAGGGAGATTCACTCTGTGTCTGACCCCGGGAGATTGTGATGGGACGGTTTGGATGGGGATTCACTCTGTGTCTGACCGCGGGGAAGTGTTAAGGGGCGTTTTGGATGTAGATTCACTCTGTGTCTGACCCCGGGCTTTTGTGATGGGAAGGTCTGAATGGAGATTCACTCTGTGTCTGACCTCGGGAGTTTGTGATGGGACGGTGTGGATGGAGATGCACTCTGTGTCTGACCCCGGGAATGTGTGATGGGACGGTGTGGATGGAGATTCACTCTGTGTCAGACCCCGGGAGAGTGTGATGGGACGGTTTGGATGGAGATTCACTCTGTGTCTGACCCCGGGCTTTTGTGATGGAACGGTGAGGAGGGAGATTCACTCTGCGTCTGACCCCGGGCTTTTGTGATGGGACGGTGAGGAGGGCGATTCAATAACTGTCTGACCCAGGGCTTTTGTGATGGGACGGTGTGGAGGGAGATTCACTCTGTGTCTGACCCCTTGAGTTTGTGATGGGCCGGTGTGTATGGAGATTCACTTTGTGTCTGACCCAGGGTTTTTGTGATGGGCCGGTGTTAATGGAGATTCACCTTGTGTCTGACCCCGCCAGTGTGTGATGGGACGGTGATGAGGGAGATTCACTCTGTGTCTGACCCAGGGAATGTGTGATGGGACGGTTTGGATGCAGATTCACTCTGTGTCTGACCCCGGGCTTTTGTGATGGGACGGTGAGGAGGGAGATTCAATATCTGTCTGACCCCGGGCTTTTGTGATGGGACGGTGTGGAGGGAGATTCACTCTGTGTCTGACCCCGGGCTTTTGTGATGGGACGGTGAGTAGGGAGATTCACTCTGTGTCTGACCCCGTGAGATCGTGATGGACCGGTGTGGATGGAGATTCCCTCTGTGTCTGACCCCGGGAGTGTGTCATGGGACGGTGTGTTTGGAAATTCACTCTGTGTCTGACCCCGGGAGTGTGTGATGGGTCGGTGAGGAGGGAGATTCACTCTGTGTCTGACCACGGGAACGTGTGATGGGACGGATTGGATGCAGATTCACTCTGTGCCTGTCGCCGGGAGTGTGTGATGGGACGGTGAGGAGGGAGATTTACTCTTTGTCTGACCCCGGGAGTTTGTGATGGAAAGATGTGGATGCAGATTCACTCTATGTCTGACCACTGGAATTTGTGATGGGATGATGTGGAAGGAGATTCACTCTGTGTCTGACCACGGCATTGTGTGATGGGACGGTTTAGATGGAGGTTCACTCAGTGTCTGACCCCAGGCTTTTGTGATGGGTTTGTGTGGAGGGAGATTCACTCTGTGTCTGACCCCGGGAGATTGTGATGGGACGGTTTGGATGGGGATTCACTCTGTGTCTGACCGCGGGGAAGTGTTATGGGGCGTTTTGGATGTAGATTCACTCTGTGTCTGACCCCGGGCTTTTGTGATGGGAAGGTCTGAATGGAGATTCACTCTGTGTCTGACCCCGGGAGTTTGTGATGGGACGCTGTGGATGGAGATTCCCTCTGTGTCTGACCCCGGGAATGTGTGATGGGACGGTGTGGATGGAGATTCACTCTGTGTCAGACCCCGGGAGAGTGTGATGGGACGGTGTGGAGGGAGATTCACTCTGTTTCTGACCCCGGGAGTTTGTGATGGAAATGTGTGGTTGCAGATTCACTCTATGTCTGACCACGGAATTTGTGAATGGACGGTGTGGAGGGAGTTTCAATCTGTGTCTGACATCGGCAATGTGTGATGGGACGGTTTGGATGGAGATTCACTCTGTGTCTGACCCCGGGCTTTTGTGATGGAACGGTGAGGAGGGAGATTCACTCTGCGTCTGACCCCGGGCTTTTGTGATGGGACGGTGAGGAGGGCGATTCAATATCTGTCTGACCCAGGGCTTTTGTGATGGGACGGTGTGGAGGGAGATTCACTCTGTGTCTGACCCCTTGAGTTTGTGATGGGCCGGTGTGTATGGAGATTCACTTTGTGTCTGACCCAGGGTTTTTGTGATGGGCCGGTGTTAATGGAGATTCACCTTGTGTCTGACCCCGCCAGTGTTTGATGGGACGGTGATGAGGGAGATTCACTCTGTGTCTGACCCAGGGAATGTGTGATGGGACGGTTTGGATGCAGATTCACTCTGTGTCTGACCCCGGGCTTTTGTGATGGGACGGTGAGGAGGGAGATTCAATATCTGTCTGACCCCGGGCTTTTGTGATGGGACGGTGTGGAGGGAGATTCACTCTGTGTCTGACCCCTTGAGTTTGTGATGGGCCGGTGTGTATGGAGATTCACTTTGTGTCTGACCCCGGGTTTTTGTGATGGGCCGGTGTGGATGGAGATTCACTCTGAGTCTGACCCATGGAAAGTATGATGGGACGGTTAGGATGGACATTCACTTTGTGTCTGACCCCGGGTTTTTGTGATGGGAAGGTCTGGATGGAGATTCACTCTGTGTCTGACCCCGGGCTTTTGTGATGGGACGGTGAGGAGGGAGATTCAATATCTGTCTGACCCCGGGCTTTTGTAATGGGCCGGTGTTTATGGAGTTTCACCTTGTGTCTGACCCCGCCAGTGTGTGATGGGTCGCTGATGAGGGAGATTCACTCTGTGTCTGACCCAGGGAATGTGTGATGGGACGGTGAGGAGGGAGATTCAATATATGTCTGTCCCCGGGCTTTTGTGATGGGACGGTGTGGATGGAGATTCACTCTGAGTCTGACCCAGGGAAAGTATGATGGGACGGTTTGGATGGACATTCACTTTGTGTCTGACCCCGGGTTTTTGTGATGGGAAGGTCTGGATGGAGATTCACTCTGTGTCTGACCCCGGGAGTTTGTGATGGGACGGTGTGGATGGAGATTCACTCTGTGTCTGACCCCGGGAAAGTGTGATGGGACGGTGTGGATGGAGATTCACTCTGTGTCAGACCCCGGGAGAGTGTGATGGGACGGTGTGGAGGGAAATTCACTCTGTTTCTGACCCCGGGAGTTTGTGATGGAAATGTGTGGTTGCAGATTCACTCTATGTCTGACCACGGAATTTGTGAATGGACGGTGTGGAGGGAGTTTCAATCTGTGTCTGACATCGGCAATGTGTGATGGGACGGTTTGGATGGAGATTCACTCTGTGTCTGACCCCGGGCTTTTGTGATGGAACGGTGAGGAGGGAGATTCACTCTGTGTCTGACCACGGGAACGTGTGATGGGACGGATTGGATGCAGATTCACTCTGTGCCTGACGCCGGGAGTGTGTGATGGGACGGTGAGGAGGGAGATTTACTCTTTGTCTGACCCCGGGAGTTTGTGATGGAAAGGTGTGGATGCAGATTCACTCTATGTCTGACCACTGGAATTTGTGATGGGATGATGTGGAAGGAGATTCACTCTGTGTCTGACCACGGCATTGTGTGATGGGACGGTTTGGATGGAGGTTCACTCAGTGTCTGACCCCAGGACTTTGTGATGGGTTTGTGTGGAGGGAGATTCACGCTGTGTCTGACCCCGGGAGATTGTGATGGGACGGTTTGGATGGGGATTCACTCTGTGTCTGACCGCGGGGAAGTGTTAAGGGGCGTTTTGGATGTAGAGTCACTCTGTGTCTGACCCCGGGCTTTTGTGATGGGACGGTGTGGATGGAGATTCACTCTGTGTCTGACCCAGGGAAAGTATGATGGGACGGTTTGGATGGACATTCACTTTGTGTCTGACCCCGGGTTTTTGTGATGGGAAGGTCTGGATGGAGATTCACTCTGTGTCTGACCCCGGGAGTTTGTGATGGGACGGTGTGGATGGAGATTCACTCTGTGTCTGACCCCGGGAAAGTGTGATGGGACGGTGTGGATGGAGATTCACTCTGTGTCAGACCCCGGGAGTTTGTGATGGAAATGTGTGGTTGCAGATTCACTCTCTGTCTGACCACGGAATTTGTGAATGGACGGTTTGGAGGGAGTTTCAATCTGTGTCTGACATCGGCAATGTGTGATGGGACGGTTTGGATGGAGATTCACTCTGTGTCTGACCCCGGGCTTTTGTGATGGAACGGTGAGGAGGGAGATTCACTCTGTGTCTGACCCCGGGCTTTTGTGATGGGACGGTGAGGAGGGAGATTCAATATCTGTCTGACCCCGGGCTTTTGTGATGGGACGGTGTGCAGGGAGATTCACTCTGTGTCTGACCCCTTGAGTTTGTGATGGGCCGGTGTGTATGGAGATTCACTTTGTGTCTGACCCAGGGTTTTTGTGATGGGCCGGTGTTAATGGAGATTCACTTTGTGTCTGACCCCGCCAGTGTGTGATGGGACGGTGATGAGGGAGATTCACTCTGTGTCTGACCCAGGGAATGTGTGATGGGACGGTTTGGATGCAGATTCACTCTGTGTCTGACCCCGGGCTTTTGTGATGGGACGGTGAGGAGGGAGATTCAATATATGTCTGACCCCGGGCTTTTGTGTTGGGACGGTGTGGAGGGAGATTCACTCTGTGTCTGACCCCGGGCTTTTGTGATGGGACGGTGAGTAGGGAGATTCACTCTGTGTCTGACCCCGTGAGATCGTGATGGGCCGGTGTGGATGGAGATTCCCTCTGTGTCTGACCCCGGGAGTGTGTCATGGGACGGTGTGTTTGGAAATTCACTCTGTGTCTGACCCCGGGAGTGTGTGATGGGTCGGTGAGGAGGGGGATTCACTCTGTGTCTGACCACGGGAACGTGTGATGGGACGGATTGGATGCAGATTCACTCTGTGCCTGTCGCCGGGAGTGTGTGATGGGACGGTGAGGAGGGAGATTTACTCTTTGTCTGACCCCGGGAGTTTGTGATGGAAAGATGTGGATGCAGATTCACTCTATGTCTGACCACTGGAATTTGTGATGGGATGATGTGGAAGGAGATTCACTCTGTGTCTGACCACGGCATTGTGTGATGGGACGGTTTAGATGGAGGTTCACTCAGTGTCTGACCCCAGGCTTTTGTGATGGGTTTGTGTGGAGGGAGATTCACTCTGTGTCTGACCCCGGGAGATTGTGATGGGACGGTTTGGATGGGGATTCACTCTGTGTCTGACCGCGGGGAAGTGTTAAGGGGCGTTTTGGATGTAGATTCACTCTGTGTCTGACCCCGGGCATTTGTGATGGGACGGTGTGGATGGAGATTCACTCTGTGTCTGACCCCGGGAATGTGTGATGGGACGGTATGGATGGAGATTCACTCTGTGTCAGACCCCGGGAGAGTGTGATGGGACGGTGTGGAGGGAGATTCACTCTGTTTCTGACCCCGGGAGTTTGTGATGGAAATGTGTGGTTGCAGATTCACTCTATGTCTGACCACGGAATTTGTGAATGGTCGGTGTGGAGGGAGTTTCAATCTGTGTCTGACATCGGCAATGTGTGATGGGACGGTTTGGATGGAGATTCACTCTGTGTCTGACCCCGGGCTTTTGTGATGGGACGGTGAGGAGGGCGATTCAGTATCTGTCTGACCCCGGGCTTTTGTGATGGGACGGTGTGGAGGGAGATTCACTCTGTGTCTGACCCCTTGAGTTTGTGATGGGCCGGTGTGTATGGAGATTCACTTTGTGTCTGACCCAGGGTTTTTGTGATGGGCCGGTGTTAATGGAGATTCACCTTGTGTCTGACACCGCCAGTGTGTGATGGGACGGTGATGAGGGAGATTCACTCTGTGTCTGACCCAGGGAATGTGTGATGGGACGGTTTGGATGCAGATTCACTCTGTGTCTGACCCCGGGCTTTTGTGATGGGACGGTGAGGAGGGAGATTCAATATATGTCTGACCCCGGGCTTTTGTGTTGGGACGGTGTGGAGGGAGATTCACTCTGTGTCTGACCCCGGGCTTTTGTGATGGGACGGTGAGTAGGGAGATTCACTCTGTGTCTGACCCCGTGAGATCGTGATGGGCCGGTGTGGATGGAGATTCCCTCTGTGTCTGACCCCGGGAGTGTGTCATGGGACGGTGTGTTTGGAAATTCACTCTGTGTCTGACCCCGGGAGTGTGTGATGGGTCGGTGAGGAGGGAGATTCACTCTGTGTCTGACCACGGGAACGTGTGATGGGACGGATTGGATGCAGATTCACTCTGTGCCTGTCGCCGGGAGTGTGTGATGGGACGGTGAGGAGGGAGATTTACTCTTTGTCTGACCCCGGGAGTTTGTGATGGAAAGATGTGGATGCAGATTCACTCTATGTCTGACCACTGGAATTTGTGATGGGATGATGTGGAAGGAGATTCACTCTGTGTCTGACCACGGCATTGTGTGATGGGACGGTTTAGATGGAGGTTCACTCAGTGTCTGACCCCAGGCTTTTGTGATGGGTTTGTGTGGAGGGAGATTCACTCTGTGTCTGACCCCGGGAGATTGTGATGGGACGGTTTGGATGGGGATTCACTCTGTGTCTGACCGCGGGGAAGTGTTAAGGGGCGTTTTGGATGTAGATTCACTCTGTGTCTGACCCCGGGCTTTTGTGATGGGACGGTGTGGATGGAGATTCACTCTGTGTCTGACCCCGGGAATGTGTGATGGGACGGTATGGATGGAGATTCACTCTGTGTCAGACCCCGGGAGAGTGTGATGGGACGGTGTGGAGGGAGATTCACTCTGTTTCTGACCCCGGGAGTTTGTGATGGAAATGTGTGGTTGCAGATTCACTCTATGTCTGACCACGGAATTTGTGAATGGACGGTGTGGAGGGAGTTTCAATCTGTGTCTGACATCGGCAATGTGTGATGGGACGGTTTGGATGGAGATTCACTCTGTGTCTGACCCCGGGCTTTTGTGATGGGACGGTGAGGAGGGCGATTCAGTATCTGTCTGACCCCGGGCTTTTGTGATGGGACGGTGTGGAGGGAGATTCACTCTGTGTCTGACCCCTTGAGTTTGTGATGGGCCGGTGTGTATGGAGATTCACTTTGTGTCTGACCCAGGGTTTTTGTGATGGGCCGGTGTTAATGGAGATTCACCTTGTGTCTGACCCCGCCAGTGTTTGATGGGACGGTGATGAGGGAGATTCACTCTGTGTCTGACCCAGGGAATGTGTGATGGGACGGTTTGGATGCAGATTCACTCTGTGTCTGACCCCGGGCTTTTGTGATGGGACGGTGAGGAGGGAGATTCAATATCTGTCTGACCCCGGGCTTTTGTGATGGGACGGTGTGGAGGGAGATTCACTCTGTGTCTGACCCCTTGAGTTTGTGATGGGCCGGTGTGTATGGAGATTCACTTTGTGTCTGACCCCGGGTTTTTGTGATGGGCCGGTGTGGATGGAGATTCACTCTGAGTCTGACCCAGGGAAAGTATGATGGGACGGTTAGGATGGACATTCACTTTGTGTCTGACCCCGGGTTTTTGTGATGGGAAGGTCTGGATGGAGATTCACTCTGTGTCTGACCCCGGGCTTTTGTGATGGGACGGTGAGGAGGGAGATTCAATATCTGTCTGACCCCGGGCTTTTGTGATGGGACGGTGTGGAGGGAGATTCACTCTGTGTCTGACCCAGGGAATGTGTGATGGGACGGTGAGGAGGGAGATTCAATATATGTCTGTCCCCGGGCTTTTGTGATGGGACGGTGTGGATGGAGATTCACTCTGAGTCTGACCCAGGGAAAGTATGATGGGACGGTTTGGATGGACATTCACTTTGTGTCTGACCCCGGGTTTTTGTGATGGGAAGGTCTGGATGGAGATTCACTCTGTGTCTGACCCCGGGAGTTTGTGATGGGACGGTGTGGATGGAGATTCACTCTGTGTCTGACCCCGGGAAAGTGTGATGGGACGGTGTGGATGGAGATTCACTCTGTGTCAGACCCCGGGAGAGTGTGATGGGACGGTGTGGAGGGAGATTCACTCTGTTTCTGACCCCGGGAGTTTGTGATGGAAATGTGTGGTTGCAGATTCACTCTATGTCTGACCACGGAATTTGTGAATGGACGGTGTGGAGGGAGTTTCAATCTGTGTCTGACATCGGCAATGTCTGATGGGACGGTGTGGAGGGAGATTCACTCTGTTTCTGACCCCGGGAGTTTGTCATGGAAATGTGTGGTTGCAGATTCACTCTATGTCTTACCACGGAATTTGTGAATGGACGGTGTGGAGGGAGTTTCAATCTGTGTCTGACATCGGCAATGTGTGATGGGACGGTCTGGATGGAGATTCACTCTGTGTCTGACCCCGGGCTTTTGTGATGGAACGGTGAGGAGGGAGATTCACTCTGTGTCTGTCCCAAGGCTTTTGTGATGGGACGGTGAGGAGGGAGATTCAATATCTGTCTGTCCCCGGGCTTTTGTGATGGGACGGTGTGGAGGGAGATTCACTCTGTGTCTGACCCCTTGAGTTTGTGATGGGCCGGTGTGTATGGAGATTCACTTTGTGTCTGACCCAGGGTTTTTGTGATGGGCCGGTTTTAATGGAGATTCACCTTGTGTCTGACCCCGCCAGTGTGTGATGGGACGGTGATGAGGGAGAGTCACTCTGAGTCTGACCCAGGGAATGTGTGATGGGACGGTTTGGATGCAGTTTCACTCTGTGTCTGAACCCGGGCTTTTGTGATGGGACGGTGAGGAGGGAGATTCAATATCTGTCTGACCCCTGGCTTTTGTGATGGGACGGTGTGGAGGGAGATTCACTCTGTGTCTGACCCCGGGCTTTTGTGATGGGACGGTGAGTAGGGAGATTCAATCTGTGTCTGACCCCGTGAGTTCGTGATGGGCCGGTGTGGATGGAGATTCCCTCTGTGTCTGACCCCGGGAGTGTGTGACGGGACGGTGTGTTTGGAAATTCCCTCTGTGTCTGACCCCGGGAGTGTCTGATGGGTCGGTGAGGAGGGAGATTCACTCTGTGTCTGACCACGGGAACGTGTGATGGGACGGATTGGATGCAGATTCACTCTGTGCCTGTCGCCGGGAGTGTGTAATGGGACGGTGAGGAGGGAGATTCAATATCTGTCTGACCCCGGGCTTTTGTGATGGGACGGTGTGGAGGGAGATTCACTCTGTGTCTGACCCCTTGAGTTTGTGATGGGCCGGTGTGTATGGAGATTCACTCTGAGTCTGACCCAGGTAAAGTATGATGGGACGGTTAGGATGGACATTCACTTTGTGTCTGACCCCGGGTTTTTGTGATGGGAAGGTCTGGATGGAGATTCACTCTGTGTCTGACCCCGGGCTTTTGTGATGGGACGGTGAGGAGGGAGATTCAATATCTGTCTGACCCCGGGCTTTTGTGATGGGCCGGTGTTTATGGAGTTTCACCTTGTGTCTGACCCCGCCAGTGTGTGATGGGTCGCTGATGAGGGAGATTCACTCTGTGTCTGACCCAGGGAATGTGTGATGGGACGGTGAGGAGGGAGATTCAATATATGACTGTCCCCGGGCTTTTGTGATGGGTCGCTGATGAGGGAGATTCACTCTGTGTCTGACCCAGGGAATGTGTGATGGGACGGTTTGGATGCAGATTCACTCTGTGTCTGACCCCGGGCTTTTGTGATGGGACGGTGAGGAGGGAGATTCAATATATGTCTGACCCCGGGCTTTTGTGTTGGGACGGTGTGGAGGGAGATTCACTCTGTGTCTGACCCCGGGCTTTTGTGATGGGACGGTGAGTAGGGAGATTCACTCTGTGTCTGACCCCGGGAGTGTGTGATGGGTCGGTGAGGAGGGAGATTCACTCTGTGTCTGACCACGGGAACGTGTGATGGGACGGATTGGATGCAGATTCACTCTGTGCCTGTCGCCGGGAGTGTGTGATGGGACGGTGAGGAGGGAGATTTACTCTTTGTCTGACCCCGGGAGTTTGTGATGGAAAGGTGTGGATGCAGATTCACTCTATGTCTGACCACTGGAATTTGTGATGGGATGATGTGGAAGGAGATTCACTCTGTGTCTGACCACGGCAATGTGTGATGGAACGGTGTGGATACAATTTCACTCTATGTCTGACCCCTGGAATTTGTGATGGGTTGGTGTGGAAGGAGATTCACTCTGTGTCTGACCCCGCACTTTTGTGATGGGACGGTGTGGAGGGAGATTCACTCTGTGTCTGACCCCTTGAGTTTGAGATGGGCCGGTGTGTATGGAGATTCACTTTGTGTCTGACCCAGGGAATGTGTGATGGGACGGTTTGGATGCAGATTCACTCTGTGTCTGACCCCGGGCTTTTGTGATGGGACGGTGAGGAGGGAGATTCAATATATGTCTGACCCCGGGCTTTTGTGTTGGGACGGTGTGGAGGGAGATTCACTCTGTGTCTGACCCCGGGCTTTTGTGATGGGACGGTGAGTAGGGAGATTCACTCTGTGTCTGACCCCGTGAGATCGTGATGGGCCGGTGTGGATGGAGATTCCCTCTGTGTCTGACCCCGGGAGTGTGTGATGGGACGGTGTGTTTGGAAATTCACTCTGTGTCTGACCCCGGGAGTGTGTGATGGGTCGGTGAGGAGGGAGATTCACTCTGTGTCTGACCACGGGAACGTGTGATGGGACGGATTGGATGCAGATTCACTCTGTGCCTGTCGCCGGGAGTGTGTGATGGGACGGTGAGGAGGGAGATTTACTCTTTGTCTGACCCCGGGAGTTTGTGATGGAAAGATGTGGATGCAGATTCACTCTATGTCTGACCACTGGAATTTGTGATGGGACAGTGTGGATGGAGATTCACTCTGTGTCTGACCCCGCACTTTTGTGATGGGACGGTGTGGATGGAGATTCACTCTGTGTCAGACCCCGGGAGTGTGTGATGGGACGGTGTGGAGGAAGATTCACTTTGTTTCTGACCCCGGGAGTTTTTGATGGAAATGTGTGGATGCAGATTCACTCTAAATCTGACCACGGAATTTGCGATTTGACGGGGTGGAGGGAGTTTCAATCTGTGTCTGACATCGGCAATGTGTGATGGGACGGTTTGGATGGAGTTTCACTCTGTGTCTGACCCCGGGCTTTTGTGATGAGACGGTGAGGATGGAGATTCACTCTGTGACTGACCCCGGGCTTTTGTGATGGGACGGTGAGGAGGGAGATTCAATATCTGTCTGACCCCGGGCTTTTGTGATGGGACGGTGTGGAGGGAGATTCACTCTGTGTCTGACCCCGGGCTTTTGTGATGGGACGGTGAGTAGGGAGATTCACTCTGTGTCTGACCCCGTGAGTTCGTGATGGGCCGGTGTGGATGGAGATTCCCTCTGTGTCTGACCCCGGGAGTGTGTGATGGGACGGTGTGTTTGGAAATGCACTCTGTGTCTGACCCCGGGAGTGTGTGATGGGTCGGTGAGGAGGGAGATTCACTCTGTGTCTGACCACGGGAACGTGTGATGGGACGGATTGGATGCAGATTCACTCTGTGCCTGACGCCGGGAGCGTGTGATGGGATGGTGAGGAGGGAGATTTACTCTTTGTCTGACCCCGGGAGTTTGTGATGGACGGTGTGGATGGAGATTCACTCTATGTCTTACCCCTGGAATTTGTGATGGGATGGTGTGGAAGGAAATTCACTCTGTGTCTGACCACGGCAATGTGTGATGGAACGGTGTGGATACAATTTCACTCTATGTCTGACCCCTGGAATTTGTGATGGGTTGGTGTGGAAGGAGATTCACTCTGTGTCTGACCCCGCACTTTTGTGATGGGACGGTGTGGAGGGAGATTCACTCTGTGTCTGACCCCTTGAGTTTGAGATGGGCCGGTGTGTATGGAGATTCACTTTGTGTCTGACCCAGGGAATGTGTGATGGGACGGTTTGGATGCAGATTCACTCTGTGTCTGACCCCGGGCTTTTGTGATGGGACGGTGAGGAGGGAGATTCAATATATGTCTGACCCCGGGCTTTTGTGTTGGGACGGTGTGGAGGGAGATTCACTCTGTGTCTGACCCCGGGCTTTTGTGATGGGACGGTGAGTAGGGAGATTCACTCTGTGTCTGACCCCGTGAGATCGTGATGGGCCGGTGTGGATGGAGATTCCCTCTGTGTCTGACCCCGGGAGTGTGTGATGGGACGGTGTGTTTGGAAATTCACTCTGTGTCTGACCCCGGGAGTGTGTGATGGGTCGGTGAGGAGGGAGATTCACTCTGTGTCTGACCACGGGAACGTGTGATGGGACGGATTGGATGCAGATTCACTCTGTGCCTGTCGCCGGGAGTGTGTGATGGGACGGTGAGGAGGGAGATTTACTCTTTGTCTGACCCCGGGAGTTTGTGATGGAAAGGTGTGGATGCAGATTCACTCTATGTCTGACCCCTGGAATTTGTGATGGGATGGTGTGGAAGGAGATTCACTCAGTGTCTGACCCCGGGCTTTTGTGATGGGATTGTGTGGAGGGAGATTCACTCTGAGTCTGACCCCGGGAGTTTGTGATGGACGGTGTGGATGGAGATTCACTCTATGTCTCACCCCTGGAATTTGTGATGGGATGGTGTGGAGGGAGTTTCAATCTGTGTCTGACATCGGCAATGTGTGATGGGACGGTTTGGATGGAGGTTCACAGTGAGTCTGACCCCAGGAGTGTGTGATGGGACGGTGAAGAGGGAGATTCACTCTGTGTCTGACCCCGGGAACGTGTGATTAGACGGTTTGGATGGAGGTTCACAGTGAGTCTGACCCCAGGAGTGTGTGAGGGGACGGTAAAGAGGGAGATTCACTCTGTGTCAGACCCCGGGAACGAGTGATGGGACGGTTTGGATGGAGATTCAATCTCTATCTGACCCCGGGCTTTTCTGATCGGACGGTGTGGAGGGAGATTCACTTTGTGTCTGACCCCGGTCTATTGTGATGGGACGGTGTGGAGGGAGATTCACACTGTGTCTGACCCCAGGAGATTGTGATGGGACGGTGTGATTGGAAATTCACTCTGTGTCTGACCCCGGGTGTGTGTGTTGGGACGGTGAGGAGGGAGATTCACTCTGTGTCTGACCCCGGGAACGTGTGATGGGACGGTTTGGATGCAGATTCACTCTGTTCCTGACGCCGGGAGTGTGTGATGGGACGGTGAGGAGGGAGATTTACTCTTTGTCTGACCCCGGGAGTTTGTGATGGGATGGTGTGGAAGGAGATTCACTCAGTGTCTGACCCCGGGCTTTTGTGATGGGATGGTGTGGAAGGAGATTCACTCAGTGTCTGACCCCGGGCTTTTGTGATGGGATTGTGTGGAGGGAGATTCACTCTGTGTCTGACCCCGTGAGTTTGTGATGGACGGTGTGGATGGAGATTCACTCTATGTCTTACCCCTGGAATTTGTGATGGGATGGTGTGAAGGAAATTCACTCTGTGTCTGACCACGGCAATGTGTGATGCAAAGGTGTGGATGCAGTTTCACTCTATGTCTGACCCCTGGAATTTGTGATGGGTTGGTGTGGAAGGAGATTCACTCTGTGTCTGACCCCGGGCAATGTGTGATGGGACGGTTTGGATGCAGGTTCACTGAGTGTCTGACCCCGGGCTTTTGTGATAGGATTGTGTGGAGGGAGATTCACTCTGTGTCTGACCACGTGAAAGTGTGATGGGACCGTTTGGATGGAGATTCACTCTGTGTCTGACCCCGCACTTTTGTGATGGGACAGTGTGGATGGAGATTCACTGTGTCTGACCCCGCACTTTTGTGATGGGACAGTGTGGATGGAGATTCACACTGTGTCTGACCCCGCACTTTTGTGATGGGACGGTGTGGATGGAGATTCACTCTGTGTCAGACCCCGGGAGTGTGTGATGGGACGGTGTGGAGGAAGATTCACTTTGTTTCTGACCCCGGGAGTTTTTGATGGAAATGTGTGGATGCAGATTCACTCTAAATCTGACCACGGAATTTGCGATTTGACGGGGTGGAGGGAGTTTCAATCTGTGTCTGACATCGGCAATGTGTGATGGGACGGTTTGGATGGAGTTTCACTCTGTGTCTGACCCCGGGCTTTTGTGATGAGACGGTGAGGATGGAGATTCACTCTGTGTCTGACCCCGGGCTTTTGTGATGGGACTGTGAGGAGGGAGATTCAATATCTGTCTGACCCCGGGCTTTTGTGATGGGACGGTGTGGAGGGAGATTCACTCTGTGTCTGACCCCGGGCTTTTGTGATGGGACGGTGAGTAGGGAGATTCACTCTGTGTCTGACCCCGTGAGTTCGTGATGGGCCGGTGTGGATGGAGATTCCCTCTGTGTCTGACCCCGGGAGTGTGTGATGGGACGGTGTGTTTGGAAATTCACTCTGTGTCTGACCCCGGGAGTGTGTGATGGGTCGGTGAGGAGGGAGATTCACTCTGTGTCTGACCACGGGAACGTGTGATGGGACGGATTGGATGCAGATTCACTCTGTGCCTGACGCCGGGAGCGTGTGATGGGATGGTGAGGAGGGAGATTTACTCTTTGTCTGACCCCGGGAGTTTGTGATGGACGGTGTGGATGGAGATTCACTCTATGTCTTACCCCTGGAATTTGTGATGGGATGGTGTGGAAGGAAATTCACTCTGTGTCTGACCACGGCAATGTGTGATGGAAAGGTGTGGATACAATTTCACTCTATGTCTGACCCCTGGAATTTGTGATGGGTTGGTGTGGAAGGAGATTCACTCTGTGTCTGACCCCGCACTTTTGTGATGGGACGGTGTGGATGGAGATTCACTCTGTGTCTGACCCCGCACTTTTGTGATGGGACGGTGTGGATGGAGATTCACTCTGTGTCAGACCCCGGGAGTGTGTGATGGGACGGTGTGGAGGAAGATTCACTTTGTTTCTGACCCCGGGAGTTTTTGATGGAAATGTGTGGATGCAGATTCACTCTAAATCTGACCACGGAATTTGCGATTTGACGGGGTGGAGGGAGTTTCAATCTGTGTCTGACATCGGCAATGTGTGATGGGACGGTTTGGATGGAGTTTCACTCTGTGTCTGACCCCGGGCTTTTGTGATGGGACGGTGAGGATGGAGATTCACTCTGTGTCTGACCCCGGGCTTTTGTGATGGGACGGTGAGGAGGGAGATTCAATATCTGTCTGACCCCGGGCTTTTGTGATGGGACGGTGTGGAGGGAGATTCACTCTGTGTCTGACCCCGGGCTTTTGTGATGGGACGGTGAGTAGGGAGATTCACTCTGTGTCTGACCCCGTGAGTTCGTGATGGGCCGGTGTGGATGGAGATTCCCTCTGTGTCTGACCCCGGGAGTGTGTGATGGGACGGTGTGTTTGGAAATTCACTCTGTGTCTGACCCCGGGAGTTTGTGATGGAAAGGTGTGGATGCAGATTCACTCTATGTCTGACCACTGGAATTTGTGATGGGTTGATGTGGAAGGAGATTCACTCTGTGTCTGACCAACGCATTGTGTGATGGGACGGTTTGGATGGAGGTTCACTCAGTGTCTGACCCCAGGCTTTTGTGATGGGTTTGTGTGGAGGGAGATTCACGCTGTGTCTGACCCCGGGAGATTGTGATGGGACGGTTTGGATGGGGATTCACTCTGTGTCTGACCGCGGGGAAGTGTTAAGGGGCGTTTTGGATGTAGAGTCACTCTGTGTCTGACCCCGGGCTTTTGTGATGGGACGGTGTGCATGGAGATTCACTCTGTGTCTGACCCAGGGAAAGTATGATGGGACGGGTTGGATGGACATTCACTTTGTGTCTGACCCCGGGTTTTTGTGATGGGAAGGTCTGGATGGAGATTCACTCTGTGTCTGACCCAGGGAGTTTGTGATGGGACGGTGTGGATGGAGATTCACTCTGTGTCTGACCCCGGGAAAGTGTGATGGGACGGTGTGGATGGAGATTCACTCTGTGTCAGACCCCGGGAGTTTGTGATGGAAATGTGTGGTTGCAGATTCACTCTCTGTCTGACCACGGAATTTGTGAATGGACGGTGTGGAGGGAGTTTCAATCTGTGTCTGACATCGGCAATGTGTGATGGGACGGTTTGGATGGAGATTCACTCTGTGTCTGACCCCGGGCTTTTGTGATGGAACGGTGAGGAGGGAGATTCACTCTGTGTCTGACCCCGGGCTTTTGTGATGGGACGGTGAGGAGGGAGATTCAATATCTGTCTGACCCCGGGCTTTTGTGATGGGACGGTGTGGAGGGAGATTCACTCTGTGTCTGACCCCTTGAGTTTGTGATGGGCCGGTGTGTATGGAGATTCACTTTGTGTCTGTCCCAGGGTTTTTGTGATGGGCCGGTGTTAATGGAGATTCACTTTGTGTCTGACCCCGCCAGTGTGTGAAGGGACGGTGATGAGGGAGATTCACTCTGTGTCTGACCCAGGGAATGTGTGATGGGACGGTTTGGATGCAGATTCACTCTGTGTCTGACCCCGGGCTTTTGTGATGGGACGGTGAGGAGGGAGATTCAATATATGTCTGACCCCGGGCTTTTGTGTTGGGACGGTGTGGAGGGAGATTCACTCTGTGTCTGACCCCGGGCTTTTGTGATGGGACGGTGAGTAGGGAGATTCACTCTGTGTCTGACCCCGTGAGATCGTGATGGGCCGGTGTGGATGGAGATTCCCTCTGTGTCTGACCCCGGGAGTGTGTCATGGGACGGTGTGTTTGGAAATTCACTCTGTGTCTGACCCCGGGAGTGTGTGATGGGTCGGTGAGGAGGGAGATTCACTCTGTGTCTGACCACGGGAACGTGTGATGGGACGGATTGGATGCAGATTCACTCTGTGCCTGTCGCCGGGAGTGTGTGATGGGACGGTGAGGAGGGAGATTTACTCTTTGTCTGACCCCGGGAGTTTGTGATGGAAAGATGTGGATGCAGATTCACTCTATGTCTGACCACTGGAATTTGTGATGGGATGATGTGGAAGGAGATTCACTCTGTGTCTGACCACGGCATTGTGTGATGGGACGGTTTAGATGGAGGTTCACTCAGTGTCTGACCCCAGGCTTTTGTGATGGGTTTGTGTGGAGGGAGATTCTTTCTGTGTCTGACCCCGGGAGATTGTGATGGGACGGTTTGGATGGGGATTCACTCTGTGTCTGACCGCGGGGAAGTGTTAAGGGGCGTTTTGGATGTAGATTCACTCTGTGTCTGACCCCGGGCTTTTGTGATGGGAAGGTCTGAATGGAGATTCACTCTGTGTCTGACCCCGGGAGTTTGTGATGGGACGGTCGGATGGAGATTCACTCTGTGTCTGACCCCGGGAATGTGTGATGGGACGGTGTGGATGGAGATTCACTCTGTGTCAGACCCCGGGAGAGTGTGATGGGACGGTGTGGAGGGAGATTCACTCTGTTTCTGACCCCGGGAGTTTGTGATGGAAATGTGTGGTTGCAGATTCACTCTATGTCTGACCACGGAATTTGTGAATGGACGGTGTGGAGGGAGTTTCAATCTGTGTCTGACATCGGCAATGTGTGATGGGACGGTTTGGATGGAGATTCACTCTGTGTCTGACCCCGGGCTTTTGTGATGGAACGGTGAGGAGGGAGATTCACTCTGTGTCTGACCCCGGGCTTTTGTGATGGGACGGTGAGGAGGGCGATTCAATATCTGTCTGACCCCGGGCTTTTGTGATGGGACGGTGTGGAGGGAGATTCACTCTGTGTCTGACCCCTTGAGTTTGTGATGGGCCGGTGTGTATGGAGATTCACTTTGTGTCTGACCCAGGGTTTTTGTGATGGGCCGGTGTTAATGGAGATTCACCTTGTGTCTGACCCCGCCAGTGTGTGATGGGACGGTGATGAGGGAGATTCACTCTGTGTCTGACCCAGGGAATGTGTGATGGGACGGTTTGGATGCAGATTCACTCTGTGTCTAACCCCGGGCTTTTGTGATGGGACGGTGAGGAGGGAGATTCAATATCTGTCTGACCCCGGGCTTTTGTGATGGGACGGTGTGGAGGGAGATTCACTCTGTGTCTGACCCCGGGCTTTTGTGATGGGACGTTGAGTAGGGAGATTCACTCTGTGTCTGACCCCGTGAGATCGTGATGGGCCGGTGTGGATGGAGATTCCCTCTGTGTCTGACCCCGGGAGTGTGTCATGGGACGGTGTGTTTGGAAATTCACTCTGTGTCTGACCCCGGGAGTGTGTGATGGGTCGGTGAGGAGGGAGATTCACTCTGTGTCTGACCACGGGAACGTGTGATGGGACGGATTGGATGCAGATTCACTCTGTGCATGTCGCCGGGAGTGTGTGATGGGACGGTGAGGAGGGAGATTTACTCTTTGTCTGACCCCGGGAGTTTGTGATGGAAAGATGTGGATGCAGATTCACTCTATGTCTGACCACTGGAATTTGTGATGGGATGATGTGGAAGGAGATTCACTCTGTGTCTGACCACGGCATTGTGTGATGGGACGGTTTAGATGGAGGTTCACTCAGTGTCTGACCCCAGGCTTTTGTGATGGGTTTGTGTGGAGGGAGATTCACTCTGTGTCTGACCCCTTGAGTTTGAGATGGGCCGGTGTGTATGGAGATTCACTTTGTGTCTGACCCAGGGTTTTTGTGATGGGCCGGTGTTAATGGAGATTCACTTTGTGTCTGACCCCGCCAGTGTGTGATGGGACGGTGATGAGGGAGATTCACTCTGTGTCTGACCCAGGGAATGTGTGATGGGACGGTTTGGATGCAGATTCACTCTGTGTCTGACCCCGGGCTTTTGTGATGGGACGGTGAGGAGGGAGATTCAATATATGTCTGACCCCGGGCTTTTGTGTTGGGACGGTGTGGAGGGAGATTCACTCTGTGTCTGACCCCGGGCTTTTGTGATGGGACGGTGAGTAGGGAGATTCACTCTGTGTCTGACCCCGTGAGATCGTGATGGGCCGGTGTGGATGGAGATTCCCTCTGTGTCTGACCCCGGGAGTGTGTCATGGGACGGTGTGTTTGGAAATTCACTCTGTGTCTGACCCCGGGAGTGTGTGATGGGTCGGTGAGGAGGGAGATTCACTCTGTGTCTGACCACGGGAACGTGTGATGGGACGGATTTGATGCAGATTCACTCTGTGCCTGTCGCCGGGAGTGTGTGATGGGACGGTGAGGAGGGAGATTTACTCTTTGTCTGACCCCGGGAGTTTGTGATGGAAAGGTGTGGATGCAGGTTCACTCTATGTCTGACCCCTGGAATTTGTGATGGGATGGTGTGGAAGGAGATTCACTCAGTGTCTGACCCCGGGCTTTTGTGATGGGATTGTGTGGAGGGAGTTTCAATCTGTGTCTGACATCGGCAATGTGTGATGGGACGGTTTGGATGGAGGTTCACAGTGAGTCTGACCCCAGGAGTGTGTGATGGGACGGTGAAGAGGGAGATTCACTCTGTGTCTGACCCCGGGAACGTGTGATGGGACGGTTTGGATGGAGGTTCACAGTGAGTCTGACCCCAGGAGTGTGTGAGGGGACGGTAAAGAGGGAGATTCACTCTGTGTCAGACCCGGGGAACGAGTGATGGGACGGTTTGGATGGAGATTCAATCTCTATCTGACCCCGGGCTTTTCTGATCGGACGGTGTGGAGGGAGATTCACTTTGTGTCTGACCCCGGTCTATTGTGATGGGACGGTGTGGAGGGAGATTCACACTGTGTCTGACCCCAGGAGATTGTGATGGGACGGTGTGATTGGAAATTCACTCTGTGTCTGACCCCGGGTGTGTGTGTTGGGACGGTGAGGAGGGAGATTCACTCTGTGTCTGACCCCGGGAACGTGTGATGGGACGGTTTGGATGCAGATTCACTCTGTTCCTGACGCCGGGAGTGTGTGATGGGACGGTGAGGAGGGAGATTTACTCTTTGTCTGACCCCGGGAGTTTGTGATGGAAAGGTGTGGATGCAGATTCACTCTATGTCTGACCCCTGGAATTTGTGATGGGATGGTGTGGAAGGAGATTCACTCAGTGTCTGACCCCGGGCTTTTGTGATGGGATTGTGTGGAGGGAGATTCACTCTGTGTCTGACCCCGTGAGTTTGTGATGGACGGTGTGGATGGAGATTCACTCTATGTCTTACCCCTGGAATTTGTGATGGGATGGTGTGAAGGAAATTCACTCTGTGTCTGACCACGGCAATGTGTGATGCAAAGGTGTGGATGCAGTTTCACTCTATGTCTGACCCCTGGAATTTGTGATGGGTTGGTGTGGAAGGAGATTCACTCTGTGTCTGACCCCGGGCAATGTGTGATGGGACGGTTTGGATGCAGGTTCACTGAGTGTCTGACCCCGGGCTTTTGTGATAGGATTGTGTGGAGGGAGATTCACTCTGTGTCTGACCACGTGAAAGTGTGATGGGACCGTTTGGATGGAGATTCACTCTGTGTCTGACCCCGCACTTTTGTGATGGGACAGTGTGGATGGAGATTCACTGTGTCTGACCCCGCACTTTTGTGATGGGACAGTGTGGATGGAGATTCACTCTGTGTCTGACCCCGCACTTTTGTGATGGGACGGTGTGGATGGAGATTCACTCTGTGTCAGACCCCGGGAGTGTGTGATGGGACGGTGTGGAGGAAGATTCACTTTGTTTCTGACCCCGGGAGTTTTTGATGGAAATGTGTGGATGCAGATTCACTCTAAATCTGACCACGGAATTTGCGATTTGACGGGGTGGAGGGAGTTTCAATCTGTGTCTGACATCGGCAATGTGTGATGGGACGGTTTGGATGGAGTTTCACTCTGTGTCTGACCCCGGGCTTTTGTGATGGGACGGTGAGGATGGAGATTCACTCTGTGTCTGACCCCGGGCTTTTGTGATGGGACGGTGAGGAGGGAGATTCAATATCTGTCTGACCCCGGGCTTTTGTGATGGGACGGTGTGGAGGGAGATTCACTCTGTGTCTGACCCCGGGCTTTTGTGATGGGACGGTGAGTAGGGAGATTCACTCTGTGTCTGACCCCGTGAGTTCGTGATGGGCCGGTGTGGATGGAGATTCCCTCTGTGTCTGACCCCGGGAGTGTGTGATGGGACGGTGTGTTTGGAAATTCACTCTGTGTCTGACCCCGGGAGTTTGTGATGGAAAGGTGTGGATGCAGATTCACTCAATGTCTGACCACTGGAATTTGTGATGGGTTGATGTGGAAGGAGATTCACTCTGTGTCTGACCAACGCATTGTGTGATGGGACGGTTTGGATGGAGGTTCACTCAGTGTCTGACCCCAGGCTTTTGTGATGGGTTTGTGTGGAGGGAGATTCACGCTGTGTCTGACCCCGGGAGATTGTGATGGGACGGTTTGGATGGGGATTCACTCTGTGTCTGACCGCGGGGAAGTGTTAAGGGGCGTTTTGGATATAGAGTCACTCTGTGTCTGACCCCGGGCTTTTGTGATGGGACGGTGTGGATGGAGATTCACTCTGTGTCTGACCCAGGGAAAGTATGATGGGACGGGTTGGATGGACATTCACTTTGTGTCTGACCCCGGGTTTTTGTGATGGGAAGGTCTGGATGGAGATTCACTCTGTGTCTGACCCCGGGAGTTTGTGATGGGACGGTGTGGATGGAGATTCACTCTGTGTCTGACCCCGGGAAAGTGTGATGGGACGGTGTGGATGGAGATTCACTCTGTGTCAGACCCCGGGAGTTTGTGATGGAAATGTGTGGTTGCAGATTCACTCTCTGTCTGACCACGGAATTTGTGAATGGACGGTGTGGAGGGAGTTTCAATCTGTGTCTGACATCGGCAATGTGTGATGGGACGGTTTGGATGGAGATTCACTCTGTGTCTGACCCCGGGCTTTTGTGATGGAACGGTGAGGAGGGAGATTCACTCTGTGTCTGACCCCGGGCTTTTGTGATGGGACGGTGAGGAGGGAGATTCAATATCTGTCTGACCCCGGGCTTTTGTGATGGGACGGTGTGGAGGGAGATTCACTCTGTGTCTGACCCCTTGAGTTTGTGATGGGCCGGTGTGTATGGAGATTCACTTTGTGTCTGACCCAGGGTTTTTGTGATGGGCCGGTGTTAATGGAGATTCACTTTGTGTCTGACCCCGCCAGTGTGTGATGGGACGGTGATGAGGGAGATTCACTCTGTGTCTGACCCAGGGAATGTGTGATGGGACGGTTTGGATGCAGATTCACTCTGTGTCTGACCCCGGGCTTTTGTGATGGGACGGTGAGGAGGGAGATTCAATATATGTCTGACCCCGGGCTTTTGTGTTGGGACGGTGTGGAGGGAGATTCACTCTGTGTCTGACCCCGGGCTTTTGTGATGGGACGGTGAGTAGGGAGATTCACTCTGTGTCTGACCCGTGAGATCGTGATGGGCCGGTGTGGATGGAGATTCCCTCTGTGTCTGACCCCGGGAGTGTGTCATGGGACGGTGTGTTTGGAAATTCACTCTGTGTCTGACCCCGGGAGTGTGTGATGGGTCGGTGAGGAGGGAGATTCACTCTGTGTCTGACCAGGGGAACGTGTGATGGGACGGATTGGATGCAGATTCACTCTGTGCCTGTCGCCGGGAGTGTGTGATGGGACGGTGAGGAGGGAGATTTACTCTTTGTCTGACACCGGGAGTTTGTGATGGAAAGATGTGGATGCAGATTCACTCTATGTCTGACCACTGGAATTTGTGATGGGATGATGTGGAAGGAGATTCACTCTGTGTCTGACCACGGCATTGTGTGATGGGACGGTTTAGATGGAGGTTCACTCAGTGTCTGACCCCAGGCTTTTGTGATGGGTTTGTGTGGAGGGAGATTCACTCTGTGTCTGACCCCGGGAGATTGTGATGGGACGGTTTGGATGGGGATTCACTCTGTGTCTGACCGCGGGGAAGTGTTAAGGGGCGTTTTGGATGTAGATTCACTCTGTGTCTGACCCCGGGCTTTTGTGATGGGAAGGTCTGAATGGAGATTCACTCTGTGTCTGACCCCGGGAGTTTGTGATGGGACGGTGTGGATGGAGATTCACTCTGTGTCTGACCCCGGGAATGTGTGATGGGACGGTGTGGATGGAGATTCACTCTGTGTCAGACCCCGGGAGAGTGTGATGGGACGGTGTGGAGGGAGATTCACTCTGTTTCTGACCCCGGGAGTTTGTGATGGAAATGTGTGGTTGCAGATTCACTCTATGTCTGACCACGGAATTTGTGAATGGACGGTGTGGAGGGAGTTTCAATCTGTGTCTGACATCGGCAATGTGTGATGGGACGGTTTGGATGGAGATTCACTCTGTGTCTGACCCCGGGCTTTTGTGATGGAACGGTGAGGAGGGAGATTCACTCTGTGTCTGACCCCGGGCTTTTGTGATGGGACGGTGAGGAGGGCGATTCAATATCTGTCTGACCCCGGGCTTTTGTGATGGGACGGTGTGGATGGAGATTCACTCTGTGTCAGACCCCGGGAGTTTGTGATGGAAATGTGTGGTTGCAGATTCACTCTCTGTCTGACCACGGAATTTGTGAATGGACGGTGTGGAGGGAGTTTCAATCTGTGTCTGACATCGGCAATGTGTGATGGGACGGTTTGGATGGAGATTCACTCTGTGTCTGACCCCGGGCTTTTGTGATGGAACGGTGAGGAGGGAGATTCACTCTGTGTCTGACCCCGGGCTTTTGTGATGGGACGGTGAGGGGGGAGATTCAATATCTGTCTGACCCCGGGCTTTTGTGATGGGACGGTGTGTAGGGAGATTCACTCTGTGTCTGACCCCTTGAGTTTGTGATGGGCCGGTGTGTATGGAGATTCACTTTGTGTCTGACCCAGGGTTTTTGTGATGGGCCGGTGTTAATGGAGATTCACTTTGTGTCTGACCCCGCCAGTGTGTGATGGGACGGTGATGAGGGAGATTCACTCTGTGTCTGACCCAGGGAATGTGTGATGGGACGGTTTGGATGCAGATTCACTCTGTGTCTGACCCCGGGCTTTTGTGATGGGACGGTGAGGAGGGAGATTCAATATATGTCTGACCCCGGGCTTTTGTGTTGGGACGGTGTGGAGGGAGATTCACTCTGTGTCTGACCCCGGGCTTTTGTGATGGGACGGTGAGTAGGGAGATTCACTCTGTGTCTGACCCGTGAGATCGTGATGGGCCGGTGTGGATGTAGAGTCACTCTGTGTCTGACCCCGGGCTTTTGTGATGGGACGGTGTGGATGGAGATTCACTCTGTGTCTGACCCAGGGAAAGTATGATGGGACGGGTTGGATGGACATTCACTTTGTGTCTGACCCCGGGTTTTTGTGATGGGAAGGTCTGGATGGAGATTCACTCTGTGTCTGACCCCGGGAGTTTGTGATGGGACGGTGTGGATGGAGATTCACTCTGTGTCTGACCCCGGGAAAGTGTGATGGGACGGTGTGGATGGAGATTCACTCTGTGTCAGACCCCGGGAGTTTGTGATGGAAATGTGTGGTTGCAGATTCACTCTCTGTCTGACCACGGAATTTGTGAATGGACGGTGTGGAGGGAGTTTCAATCTGTGTCTGACATCGGCAATGTGTGATGGGACGGTTTGGATGGAGATTCACTCTGTGTCTGACCCCGGGCTTTTGTGATGGAACGGTGAGGAGGGAGATTCACTCTGTGTCTGACCCCGGGCTTTTGTGATGGGACGGTGAGGAGGGAGATTCAATATCTGTCTGACCCCGGGCTTTTGTGATGGGACGGTGTGGAGGGAGATTCACTCTGTGTCTGACCCCTTGAGTTTGTGATGGGCCGGTGTGTATGGAGATTCACTTTGTGTCTGACCCAGGGTTTTTGTGATGGGCCGGTGTTAATGGAGATTCACTTTGTGTCTGACCCCGCCAGTGTGTGATGGGACGGTGATGAGGGAGATTCACTCTGTGTCTGACCCAGGGAATGTGTGATGGGACGGTTTGGATGCAGATTCACTCTGTGTCTGACCCCGGGCTTTTGTGATGGGACGGTGAGGAGGGAGATTCAATATATGTCTGACCCCGGGCTTTTGTGTTGGGACGGTGTGGAGGGAGATTCACTCTGTGTCTGACCCCGGGCTTTTGTGATGGGACGGTGAGTAGGGAGATTCACTCTGTGTCTGACCCGTGAGATCGTGATGGGTCGGTGTGGATGTAGAGTCACTCTGTGTCTGACCCCGGGCTTTTGTGATGGGACGGTGTGGATGGAGATTCACTCTGTGTCTGACCCAGGGAAAGTATGATGGGACGGGTTGGATGGACATTCACTTTGTGTCTGAACCCGGGTTTTTGTGATGGGAAGGTCTGGATGGAGATTCACTCTGTGTCTGACCCCGGGAGTTTGTGATGGGACGGTGTGGATGGAGATTCACTCTGTGTCTGACCCCGGGAAAGTGTGATGGGACGGTGTGGATGGAGATTCACTCTGTGTCAGACCCCGGGAGTTTGTGATGGAAATGTGTGGTTGCAGATTCACTCTCTGTCTGACCACGGAATTTGTGAATGGACGGTGTGGAGGGAGTTTCAATCTGTGTCTGACATCGGCAATGTGTGATGGGACGGTTTGGATGGAGATTCACTCTGTGTCTGACCCCGGGCTTTTGTGATGGAACGGTGAGGAGGGAGATTCACTCTGTGTCTGACCCCGGGCTTTTGTGATGGGACGGTGAGGAGGGAGATTCAATATCTGTCTGACCCCGGGCTTTTGTGATGGGACGGTGTGGAGGGAGATTCACTCTGTGTCTGACCCCTTGAGTTTGTGATGGGCCGGTGTGTATGGAGATTCACTTTGTGTCTGACCCAGGGTTTTTGTGATGGGCCGGTGTTAATGGAGATTCACTTTGTGTCTGACCCCGCCAGTGTGTGATGGGACGGTGATGAGGGAGATTCACTCTGTGTCTGACCCAGGGAATGTGTGATGGGACGGTTTGGATGCAGATTCACTCTGTGTCTGACCCCGGGCTTTTGTGATGGGACGGTGAGGAGGGAGATTCAATATATGTCTGACCCCGGGCTTTTGTGTTGGGACGGTGTGGAGGGAGATTCACTCTGTGTCTGACCCCGGGCTTTTGTGATGGGACGGTGAGTAGGGAGATTCACTCTGTGTCTGACCCGTGAGATCGTGATGGGCCGGTGTGGATGGAGATTCCCTCTGTGTCTGACCCCGGGAGTGTGTCATGGGACGGTGTGTTTGGAAATTCACTCTGTGTCTGACCCCGGGAGTGTGTGATGGGTCGGTGAGGAGGGAGATTCACTCTGTGTCTGACCAGGGGAACGTGTGATGGGACGGATTGGATGCAGATTCACTCTGTGCCTGTCGCCGGGAGTGTGTGATGGGACGGTGAGGAGGGAGATTTACTCTTTGTCTGACACCGGGAGTTTGTGATGGAAAGATGTGGATGCAGATTCACTCTATGTCTGACCACTGGAATTTGTGATGGGATGATGTGGAAGGAGATTCACTCTGTGTCTGACCACGGCATTGTGTGATGGGACGGTTTAGATGGAGGTTCACTCAGTGTCTGACCCCAGGCTTTTGTGATGGGTTTGTGTGGAGGGAGATTCACTCTGTGTCTGACCCCGGGAGATTGTGATGGGACGGTTTGGATGGGGATTCACTCTGTGTCTGACCGCGGGGAAGTGTTAAGGGGCGTTTTGGATGTAGATTCACTCTGTGTCTGACCCCGGGCTTTTGTGATGGGAAGGTCTGAATGGAGATTCACTCTGTGTCTGACCCCGGGAGTTTGTGATGGGACGGTGTGGATGGAGATTCACTCTGTGTCTGACCCCGGGAATGTGTGATGGGACGGTGTGGATGGAGATTCACTCTGTGTCAGACCCCGGGAGAGTGTGATGGGACGGTGTGGAGGGAGATTCACTCTGTTTCTGACCCCGGGAGTTTGTGATGGAAATGTGTGGTTGCAGATTCACTCTATGTCTGACCACGGAATTTGTGAATGGACGGTGTGGAGGGAGTTTCAATCTGTGTCTGACATCGGCAATGTGTGATGGGACGGTTTGGATGGAGATTCACTCTGTGTCTGACCCCGGGCTTTTGTGATGGAACGGTGAGGAGGGAGATTCACTCTGTGTCTGACCCCGGGCTTTTGTGATGGGACGGTGAGGAGGGCGATTCAATATCTGTCTGACCCCGGGCTTTTGTGATGGGACGGTGTGGAGGGAGATTCACTCTGTGTCTGACCCCTTCAGTTTGTGATGGGCCGGTGTGTATGGAGATTCACTTTGTGTCTGACCCAGGGTTTTTGTGATGGGCCGGTGTTAATGGAGATTCACCTTGTGTCTGACCCCGCCAGTGTGTGATGGGACGGTGATGAGGGAGATTCACTCTGTGTCTGACCCAGGGAATGTGTGATGGGACGGTTTGGATGCAGATTCACTCTGTGTCTGACCCCGGGCTTTTGTGATGGGACGGTGAGGAGGGAGATTCAATATCTGTCTGACCCCGGGCTTTTGTGATGGGACGGTGTGGAGGGAGATTCACTCTGTGTCTGACCCCGGGCTTTTGTGATGGGACGGTGAGTAGGGAGATTCACTCTGTGTCTGACCCCGTGAGATCGTGATGGGCCGGTGTGGATGGAGATTCCCTCTGTGTCTGACCCCGGGAGTGTGTCATGGGACGGTGTGTTTGGAAATTCACTCTGTGTCTGACCCCGGGAGTGTGTGATGGGTCGGTGAGGAGGGAGATTCACTCTGTGTCTGACCACGGGAACGTGTGATGGGACGGTGAGGAGGGAGATTTACTCTTTGTCTGACCCCGGGAGTTTGTGATGGAAAGATGTGGATGCAGATTCACTCTATGTCTGACCACTGGAATTTGTGATGGGATGATGTGGAAGGAGATTCACTCTGTGTCTGACCACGGCATTGTGTGATGGGACGGTTTAGATGGAGGTTCACTCAGTGTCTGACCCCAGGCTTTTGTGATGGGTTTGTGTGGAGGGAGATTCACTCTGTGTCTGACCGCGGGGAAGTGTTAAGGGGCGTTTTCGATGTAGATTCACTCTGTGTCTGACCCGGGGCTTTTGTGATGGGAAGGTCTGAATGGAGATTCACTCTGTGTCTGACCCCGGGAGTTTGTGATGGGACGGTGTGGATGGAGATTCCCTCTGTGTCTGACCCCGGGAATGTGTGATGGGACGGTGTGGATGGAGATTCACTCTGTGTCAGACCCCGGGAGAGTGTGATGGGACGGTGTGGAGGGAGATTCACTCTGTTTCTGACCCCGGGAGTTTGTGATGGAAATGTGTGGTTGCAGATTCACTCTATGTCTGACCACGGAATTTGTGAATGGACGGTGTGGAGGGAGTTTCAATCTGTGTCTGACATCGGCAATGTGTGATGGGACGGTTTGGATGGAGATTCACTCTGTGTCTGACCCCGGGCTTTTGTGATGGAACGGTGAGGAGGGAGATTCACTCTGTGTCTGATCCCGGGCTTTTGTGATGGGACGGTGAGGAGGGAGATTCAATATCTGTCTGACCCCGGGCTTTTGTGATGGGACGGTGTGGATGGAGATTCACTCTGTGTCAGACCCCGGGAGTTTGTGATGGAAATGTGTGGTTGCAGATTCACTCATTGTCTGACCACGGAATTTGTGAATGGACGGTGTGGAGGGAGTTTCAATCTGTGTCTGACATCGGCAATGTGTGATGGGACGGTTTGGATGGAGATTCACTCTGTGTCTGACCCCGGGCTTTTGTGATGGAACGGTGAGGAGGGAGATTCACTCTGTGTCTGACCCCGGGCTTTTGTGATGGGACGGTGAGGAGGGAGATTCAATATCTGTCTGACCCCGGGCTTTTGTGATGGGACGGTGTGGAGGGAGATTCACTCTGTGTCTGACCCCTTGAGTTTGTGATGGGCCGGTGTGTATGGAGATTCACTTTGTGTCTGACCCAGGGTTTTTGTGATGGGCCGGTGTTAATGGAGATTCACTTTGTGTCTGACCCCGCCAGTGTGTGATGGGACGGTGATGAGGGAGATTCACTCTGTGTCTGACCCAGGGAATGTGTGATGGGACGGTTTGGATGCAGATTCACTCTGTGTCTGACCCCGGGCTTTTGTGATGGGACGGTGAGGAGGGAGATTCAATATATGTCTGACCCCGGGCTTTTGTGTTGGGACGGTGTGGAGGGAGATTCACTCTGTGTCTGACCCCGGGCTTTTGTGATGGGACGGTGAGTAGGGAGATTCACTCTGTGTCTGACCCGTGAGATCGTGATGGGCCGGTGTGGATGGAGATTCCCTCTGTGTCTGACCCCGGGAGTGTGTCATGGGACGGTGTGTTTGGAAATTCACTCTGTGTCTGACCCCGGGAGTGTGTGATGGGTCGGTGAGGAGGGAGATTCACTCTGTGTCTGACCACGGGAACGTGTGATGGGACGGATTGGATGCAGATTCACTCTGTGCCTGTCGCCGGGAGTGTGTGATGGGACGGTGAGGAGGGAGATTTACTCTTTGTCTGACCCCGGGAGTTTGCGATGGAAAGATGTGGATGCAGATTCACTCTATGTCTGACCACTGGAATTTGTGATGGGATGATGTGGAAGGAGATTCACTCTGTGTCTGACCACGGCATTGTGTGATGGGACGGTTTAGATGGAGGTTCACTCAGTGTCTGACCCCAGGCTTTTGTGATGGGTTTGTGTGGAGGGAGATTCACTCTGTGTCTGACCCCGGGAGATTGTGATGGGACGGTTTGGATGGGGATTCACTCTGTGTCTGACCGCGGGGAAGTGTTAAGGGGCGTTTTGGATGTAGATTCACTCTGTGTCTGACCCCGGGCTTTTGTGATGGGAAGGTCTGAATGGAGATTCACTCTGTGTCTGACCCCGGGAGTTTGTGATGGGACGGTGTGGATGGAGATTCCCTCTGTGTCTGACCCCGGGAATGTGTGATGGGACGGTGTGGATGGAGATTCACTCTGTGTCAGACCCCGGGAGAGTGTGATGGGACGGTGTGGAGGGAGATTCACTCTGTTTCTGACCCCGGGAGTTTGTGATGGAAATGTGTGGTTGCAGATTCACTCTATGTCTGACCACGGAATTTGTGAATGGACGGTGTGGAGGGAGTTTCAATCTGTGTCTGACATCGGCAATGTGTGATGGGACGGTTTGGATGGAGATTCACTCTGTGTCTGACCCCGGGCTTTTGTGATGGAACGGTGAGGAGGGAGATTCACTCTGTGTCTGATCCCGGGCTTTTGTGATGGGACGGTGAGGAGGGAGATTCAATATCTGTCTGACCCCGGGCTTTTGTGATGGGACGGTGTGGAGGGAGATTCACTCTGTGTCTGACCCCTTGAGTTTGTGATGGGCCGGTGTGTATGGAGATTCACTTTGTGTCTGACCCAGGGTTTTTGTGATGGGCCGGTGTTAATGGAGATTCACCTTGTGTCTGACCCCGCCAGTGTGTGATGGGACGGTGATGAGGGAGATTCACTCTGTGTCTGACCCAGGGAATGTGTGATGGGACGGTTTGGATGCAGATTCACTCTGTGTCTGACCCCGGGCTTTTGTGATTGGACGGTGAGGAGGGAGATTCAATATCTGTCTGACCCCGGGCTTTTGTGATGGGACGGTGTGGAGGGAGATTCACTCTGTGTCTGACCCCTTGAGTTTGTGATGGGCCGGTGTGTATGGAGATTCACTTTGTGTCTGACCCCGGGTTTTTGTGATGGGCCGGTGTGGATGGAGATTCACTCTGAGTCTGACCCAGGGAAAGTATGATGGGACGGTTAGGATGGACATTCACTTTGTGTCTGACCCCGGGTTTTTGTGATGGGAAGGTCTGGATGGAGATTCACTCTGTGTCTGACCCCGGGCTTTTGTGATGGGACGGTGAGGAGGGAGATTCAATATCTGTCTGACCCCGGGCTTTTGTGATGGGCCGGTGTTTATGGAGTTTCACCTTGTGTCTGACCCCGCCAGTGTGTGATGGGTCGCTGATGAGGGAGATTCACTCTGTGTCTGACCCAGGGAATGTGTGATGGGACGGTGAGGAGGGAGATTCAATATATGTCTGTCCCCGGGCTTTTGTGATGGGACGGTGTGGATGGAGATTCACTCTGAGTCTGACCCAGGGAAAGTATGATGGGACGGTTTGGTTGGACATTCACTTTGTGTCTGACCCCGGGTTTTTGTGATGGGAAGGTCTGGATGGAGATTCACTCTGTGTCTGACCCCGGGAGTTTGTGATGGGACGGTGTGGATGGAGATTCACTCTGTGTCTGACCCCGGGAAAGTGTGATGGGACGGTGTGGATGGAGATTCACTCTGTGTCAGACCCCGGGAGAGTGTGATGGGACGGTGTGGAGGGAGATTCACTCTGTTTCTGACCCCAGGAGTTTGTGATGGAAATGTGTGGTTGCAGATTCACTCTATGTCTGACCACGGAATTTGTGAATGGACGGTGTGGAGGGAGTTTCAATCTGTGTCTGACATCGGCAATGTGTGATGGGACGGTTTGGATGGAGATTCACTCTGTGCCTGACCCCGGGAATGTGTGATGGGACGGTGTGGATGGAGATTCACTCTGTGTCAGACCCCGGTAGAGTGTGATGGGACGGTGTGGAGGGAGATTCACTCTGTTTCTGACCCCGGGAGTTTGTGATGGAAATGTGTGGTTGCAGATTCACTCTATGTCTGACCACGGAATTTGTGAATGGACGGTGTGGAGGGAGTTTCAATCTGTGTCTGACATCGGCAATGTGTGATGGGACGGTTTGGATGGAGATTCACTCTGTGTCTGACCCCGGGCTTTTGTGATGGAACGGTGAGGAGGGAGATTCACTCTGTGTCTGACCACGGGAACGTGTGATGGGACGGATTGGATGCAGATTCAGTCTGTGCCTGACGCCGGGAGTGTGTGATGGGACGGTGAGGAGGGAGATTTACTCTTTGTCTGACCCCGGGAGTTTGTGATGGAAAGGTGTGGATGCAGATTCACTCTATGTCTGACCACTGGAATTTGTGATGGGATGATGTGGAAGGAGATTCACTCTGTGTCTGACCACGGCATTGTGTGATGGGACGGTTTGGATGGAGGTTCACTCAGTGTCTGACCCCAGGCCTTTGTGATGGGTTTGTGTGGAGGGAGATTCACGCTGTGTCTGACCCCGGGAGATTGTGATGGGACGGTTTGGATGGGGATTCACTCTGTGTCTGACCGCGGGGAAGTGTTAAGGGGCGTTATGGATGTAGAGTCACTCTGTGTCTGACCCCGGGCTTTTGTGATGGGACGGTGTGGATGGAGATTCACTCTGTGTCTGACCCAGGGAAAGTATGATGGGACGGTTTGGATGGACATTCACTTTGTGTCTGACCCCGGGTTTTTGTGATGGGAAGGTCTGGATGGAGATTCACTCTGTGTCTGACCCCGGGAGTTTGTGATGGGACGGTGTGGATGGAGATTCACTCTGTGTCTGACCCCGGGAAAGTGTGATGGGACGGTGTGGATGGAGATTCACTCTGTGTCAGACCCCGGGAGTTTGTGATGGAAATGTGTGGTTGCAGATTCACTCTCTGTCTGACCACGGAATTTGTGAATGGACGGTTTGGAGGGAGTTTCAATCTGTGTCTGACATCGGCAATGTGTGATGGGACGGTTTGGATGGAGATTCACTCTGTGTCTGACCCCGGGCTTTTGTGATGGGACGGTGAGGAGGGAGATTCAATATCTGTCTGACCCCGGGCTTTTGTGATGGGACGGTGTGGAGGGAGATTCACTCTGTGTCTGACCCCTTGAGTTTGTGATGGGCCGGTGTGTATGGAGATTCACTTTGTGTCTGACCCAGGGTTTTTGTGATGGGCCGGTGTTAATGGAGATTCACTTTGTGTCTGACCCCGCCAGTGTGTGATGGGACGGTGATGAGGGAGATTCACTCTGTGTCTGACCCAGGGAATGTGTGATGGGACGGTTTGGATGCAGATTCACTCTGTGTCTGACCCCGGGCTTTTGTGATGGGACGGTGAGGAGGGAGATTCAATATATGTCTGACCCCGGGCTTTTGTGTTGGGACGGTGTGGAGGGAGATTCACTCTGTGTCTGACCCCGGGCTTTTGTGATGGGACGGTGAGTAGGGAGATTCTCTCTGTGTCTGACCCCGTGAGATCGTGATGGGCCGGTGTGGATGGAGATTCCCTCTGTGTCTGACCCCGGGAGTGTGTCATGGGACGGTGTGTTTGGAAATTCACTCTGTGTCTGACCCCGGGAGTGTGTGATGGGTCGGTGAGGAGGGAGATTCACTCTGTGTCTGACCACGGGAACGTGTGATGGGACGGATTGGATGCAGATTCACTCTGTGCCTGTCGCCGGGAGTGTGTGATGGGACGGTGAGGAGGGAGATTTACTCTTTGTCTGACCCCGGGAGTTTGTGATGGAAAGATGTGGATGCAGATTCACTCTATGTCTGACCACTGGAATTTGTGATGGGATGATGTGGAAGGAGATTCACTCTGTGTCTGACCACGGCATTGTGTGATGGGACGGTTTAGATGGAGGTTCACTCAGTGTCTGACCCCAGGCTTTTGTGATGGGTTTGTGTGGAGGGAGATTCACTCTGTGTCTGACCCCGGGAGATTGTGATGGGACGGTTTGGATGGGGATTCACTCTGTGTCTGACCGCGGGGAAGTGTTAAGGGGCGTTTTGGATGTAGATTCACTCTGTGTCTGACCCCGGGCTTTTGTGATGGGACGGTGTGGATGGAGATTCACTCTGTGTCTGACCCCGGGAATGTGTGATGGGACGGTATGGATGGAGATTCACTCTGTGTCAGACCCCGGGAGAGTGTGATGGGACGGTGTGGAGGGAGATTCACTCTGTTTCTGACCCCGGGAGTTTGTGATGGAAATGTGTGGTTGCAGATTCACTCTATGTCTGACCACGGAATTTGTGAATGGACGGTGTGGAGGGAGTTTCAATCTGTGTCTGACATCGGCAATGTGTGATGGGACGGTTTGGATGGAGATTCACTCTGTGTCTGACCCCGGGCTTTTGTGATGGGACGGTGAGGAGAGCGATTCAGTATCTGTCTGACCCCGGGCTTTTGTGATGGGACGGTGTGGAGGGAGATTCACTCTGTGTCTGACCCCTTGAGTTTGTGATGGGCCGGTGTGTATGGAGATTCACTTTGTGTCTGACCCAGGGTTTTTGTGATGGGCCGGTGTTAATGGAGATTCACCTTGTGTCTGACCCCGCCAGTGTGTGATGGGACGGTGATGAGGGAGATTCACTCTGTGTCTGACCCAGGGAATGTGTGATGGGACAGTTTGGATGCAGATTCACTCTGTGTCTGACCCCGGGCTTTTGTGATGGGACGGTGAGGAGGGAGATTCAATATCTGTCTGACCCCGGGCTTTTGTGATGGGACGGTGTGGAGGGAGATTCACTCTGTGTCTGACCCCTTGAGTTTGTGATGGGCCGGTGTGTATGGAGATTCACTTTGTGTCTGACCCCGGGTTTTTGTGATGGGCCGGTGTGGATGGAGATTCACTCTGAGTCTGACCCAGGGAAAGTATGATGGGACGGTTAGGATGGACATTCACTTTGTGTCTGACCCCGGGTTTTTGTGATGGGAAGGTCTGGATGGAGATTCACTCTGTGTCTGACCCCGGGCTTTTGTGATGGGACGGTGAGGAGGGAGATTCAATATCTGTCTGACCCCGGGCTTTTGTGATGGGACGGTGTGGAGGGAGATTCACTCTGTGTCTGACCCAGGGTTTTTGTAATGGGCCGGTGTTTATGGAGTTTCACCTTGTGTCTGACCCCGCCAGTGTGTGATGGGTCGCTGATGAGGGAGATTCACTCTGTGTCTGACCCAGGGAATGTGTGATGGGACGGTGAGGAGGGAGATTCAATATATGTCTGTCCCCGGGCTTTTGTGATGGGACGGTGTGGATGGAGATTCACTCTGAGTCTGACCCAGGGAAAGTATGATGGGACGGTTTGGATGGACATTCACTTTGTGTCTGACCCCGGGTTTTTGTGATGGGAAGGTCTGGCTGGAGATTCACTCTGTGTCTGACCCCGGGAGTTTGTGATGGGACGGTGTGGATGGAGATTCACTCTGTGTCTGACCCCGGGAAAGTGTGATGGGACGGTGTGGATGGAGATTCACTCTGTGTCAGACCCCGGGAGAGTGTGATGGGACGGTGTGGAGGGAGATTCACTCTGTTTCTGACCCCGGGAGTTTGTGATGGAAATGTGTGGTTGCAGATTCACTCTATGTCTGACCACGGAATTTGTGAATGGACGGTGTGGAGGGAGTTTCAATCTGTGTCTGACATCGGCAATGTCTGATGGGACGGTGTGGAGGGAGATTCACTCTGTTTCTGACCCCGGGAGTTTGTGATGGAAATGTGTGGTTGCAGATTCACTCTATGTCTGACCACGGAATTTGTGAATGGACGGTGTGGAGGGAGTTTCAATCTGTGTCTGACATCGGCAATGTGTGATGGGACGGTTTGGATGGAGATTCACTCTGTGTCTGACCCCGGGCTTTTGTGATGGAACGGTGAGGAGGGAGATTCACTCTGTGTCTGTCCCAAGGCTTTAGTGATGGGACGGTGAGGAGGGAGATTCAATATCTGTCTGACCCCGGGCTTTTGTGATGGGACGGTGTGGAGGGAGATTCACTCTGTGTCTGACCCCTTGAGTTTGTGATGGGCCGGTGTGTATGGAGATTCACTTTGTGTCTGACCCAGGGTTTTTGTGATGGGCCGGTGTTAATGGAGATTCACCTTGTGTCTGACCCCGCCAGTGTGTGATGGGACGGTAATGAGGGAGAGTCACTCTGAGTCTGACCCAGGGAATGTGTGATGGGACGGTTTGGATGCAGTTTCACTCTGTGTCTGAACCCGGGCTTTTGTGATGGGACGGTGAGGAGGGAGATTCAATCTGTGTCTGACCCCGTGAGTTCGTGATGGGCCGGTGTGGATGGAGATTCCCTCTGTGTCTGACCCCGGGAGTGTGTGACGGGACGGTGTGTTTGGAAATTCCCTCTGTGTCTGACCCCGGGAGTGTCTGATGGGTCGGTGAGGAGGGAGATTCACTCTGTGTCTGACCACGGGAACGTGTGATGGGACGGATTGGATGCAGATTCACTCTGTGCCTGTCGCCGGGAGTGTGTGATGGGACGGTGAGGAGGGAGATTCAATATCTGTCTGACCCCGGGCTTTTGTGATGGGACGGTGTGGAGGGAGATTCACTCTGTGTCTGACCCCGGGCTTTTGTGATGGGACGGTGAGTAGGGAGATTCAATCTGTGTCTGACCCCGTGAGTTCGTGATGGGCCGGTGTGGATGGAGATTCCCTCTGTGTCTGACCCCGGGAGTGTGTGACGGACGGTGTGTTTGGAAATTCCCTCTGTGTCTGACCCCGGGAGTGTCTGATGGGTCGGTGAGGAGGGAGATTCACTCTGTGTCTGACCACGGGAACGTGTGATGGGACGGATTGGATGCAGATTCACTCTGTGCCTGTCGCCGGGAGTGTGTGATGGGACGGTGAGGAGGGAGATTCAATATCTGTCTGACCCCGGGCTTTTGTGATGGACGGTGTGGAGGGAGATTCACTCTGTGTCTGACCCCTTGAGTTTGTGATGGGCCGGTGTGTATGGAGATTCACTTTGTGTCTGACCCCGGGTTTTTGTGATGGGCCGGTGTGGATGGAGATTCACTCTGAGTCTGACCCAAGTAAAGTATGATGGGACGGTTAGGATGGACATTCACTTTGTGTCTGACCCCGGGTTTTTGTGATGGGAAGGTCTGGATGGAGATTCACTCTGTGTCTGACCCCGGGCTTTTGTGATGGGACGGTGAGGAGGGAGATTCAATATCTGTCTGACCCCGGGCTTTTGTGATGGGCCGGTGTTTATGGAGTTTCACCTTGTGTCTGACCCCGCCAGTGTGTGATGGGTCGCTGATGAGGGAGATTCACTCTGTGTCTGACCCAGGGAATGTGTGATGGGACGGTGAGGAGGGAGATTCAATATATGTCTGTCCCCGGGCTTTTGTGATGGGACGGTGTGGATGGAGATTCACTCTGAGTCTGACCCAGGGAAAGTATGATGGGACGGTTTGGATGGACATTCACTTTGTGTCTGACCCCGGGTTTTTGTGATGGGAAGGTCTGGATGGAGATTCACTCTGTGTCTGACCCCGGGAGTTTGTGATGGGACGGTGTGGATGGAGATTCACTCTGTGTCTGACCCCGGGAAAGTGTGATGGGACGGTGTGGATGGAGATTCACTCTGTGTCAGACCCCGGGAGAGTGTGATGGGACGGTGTGGAGGGAGATTCACTCTGTTTCTGACCCCGGGAGTTTGTGATGGAAATGTGTGGTTGCAGATTCACTCTATGTCTGACCACGGAATTTGTGAATGGACGGTGTGGAGGGAGTTTCAATCTGTGTCTGACATCGGCAATGTGTGATGGGACGGTTTGGATGGAGATTCACTCTGTGTCTGACCCCGGGCTTTTGTGATGGAACGGTGAGGAGGGAGATTCACTCTGTGTCTGACCACGGGAACGTGTGATGGGACGGATTGGATGCAGATTCACTCTGTGCCTGACGCCGGGAGTGTGTGATGGGACGGTGAGGAGGGAGATTTACTCTTTGTCTGACCCCGGGAGTTTGTGATGGAAAGGTGTGGATGCAGATTCACTCTATGTCTGACCACTGGAATTTGTGATGGGATGATGTGGAAGGAGATTCACTCTGTGTCTGACCACGGCATTGTGTGATGGGACGGTTTGGATGGAGGTTCACTCAGTTTCTGACCCCAGGCTTTTGTGATGGATTTGTGTGGAGGGAGATTCACGCTGTGTCTGACCCCGGGAGATTGTGATGGGACGGTTTGGATGGGGATTCACTCTGTGTCTGACCGCGGGGAAGTGTTAAGGGGCGATTTGGATGTAGAGTCACTCTGTGTCTGACCCCGGGGTTTTGTGATGGGACGGTGTGGATGGAGATTCACTCTGTGTCTGACCCAGGGAAAGTATGATGGGACGGTTTGGATGGACATTCACTTTGTGTCTGACCCCGGGTTTTTGTGATGGGAAGGTCTGGATGGAGATTCACTCTGTGTCTGACCCCGGGAGTTTGTGATGGGACGGTGTGGATGGAGATTCACTCTGTGTCTGACCCCGGGAAAGTGTGATGGGACGGTGTGGATGGAGATTCACTCTGTGTCAGACCCCGGGAGTTTGTGATGGAAATGTGTGGTTGCAGATTCACTCTCTGTCTGACCACGGAATTTGTGAATGGACGGTTTGGAGGGAGATTCACTCTGTGTCTGACCCCTTGAGTTTGTGATGGGCCGGTGTGTATGGAGATTCACTTTGTGTCTGACCCAGGGTTTTTGTGATGGGCCGGTGTTAATGGAGATTCACTTTGTGTCTGACCCCGCCAGTGTGTGATGGGACGGTGATGAGGGAGATTCACTCTGTGTCTGACCCAGGGAATGTGTGATGGGACGGTTTGGATGCAGATTCACTCTGTGTCTGACCCCGGGCTTTTGTGATGGGACGGTGAGGAGGGAGATTCAATATATGTCTGACCCCGGGCTTTTGTGATGGGACGGTGAGGAGGGAGATTCAATATCTGTCTGACCCCGGGCTTTTGTGATGGGCCGGTGTTTATGGAGTTTCACCTTGTGTCTGACCCCGCCAGTGTGTGATGGGTCGCTGATGAGGGAGATTCACTCTGTGTCTGACCCAGGGAATGTGTGATGGGACGGTGAGGAGGGAGATTCAATATATGTCTCTCCCCGGGCTTTTGTGATGGGACGGTGTGGATGGAGATTCACTCTGAGTCTGACCCAGGGAAAGTATGATGGGACGGTTTGGATGGACATTCACTTTGTGTCTGACCCCGGGTTTTTGTGATGGGAAGGTCTGGATGGAGATTCACTCTGTGTCTGACCCCGGGAGTTTGTGATGGGACGGTGTGGATGGAGATTCACTCTGTGTCTGACCCCGGGAAAGTGTGATGGGACGGTGTGGATGGAGATTCACTCTGTGTCAGACCCCGGGAGAGTGTGATGGGACGGTGTGGAGGGAGATTCACTCTGTTTCTGACCCCGGGAGTTTGTGATGGAAATGTGTGGTTGCAGATTCACTCTATGTCTGACCACGGAATTTGTGAATGGACGGTGTGGAGGGAGTTTCAATCTGTGTCTGACATCGGCAATGTGTGATGGGACGGTTTGGATGGAGATTCACTCTGTGTCTGACCCCGGGCTTTTGTGATGGAACGGTGAGGAGGGAGATTCACTCTGTGTCTGACCACGGGAACGTGTGATGGGACGGATTGGATGCAGATTCACTCTGTGCCTGACGCCGGGAGTGTGTGATGGGACGGTGAGGAGGGAGATTTACTCTTTGTCTGACCCCGGGAGTTTGTGATGGAAAGGTGTGGATGCAGATTCACTCTATGTCTGACCACTGGAATTTGTGATGGGATGATGTGGAAGGAGATTCACTCTGTGTCTGACCACGGCATTGTGTGATGGGACGGTTTGGATGGAGGTTCACTCAGTTTCTGACCCCAGGCTTTTGTGATGGGTTTGTGTGGAGGGAGATTCACGCTGTGTCTGACCCCGGGAGATTGTGATGGGACGGTTTGGATGGGGATTCACTCTGTGTCTGACGGCGGGGAAGTGTTAAGGGGCGATTTGGATGTAGAGTCACTCTGTGTCTGACCCCGGGCTTTTGTGATGGGACGGTGTGGATGGAGATTCACTCTGTGTCTGACCCAGGGAAAGTATGATGGGACGGTTTGGATGGACATTCACTTTGTGTCTGACCCCGGGTTTTTGTGATGGGAAGGTCTGGATGGAGATTCACTCTGTGTCTGACCCCGGGAATTTGTGATGGGACGGTGTGGATGGAGATTCACTCTGTGTCTGACCCCGGGAAAGTGTGATGGGACGGTGTGGATGGAGATTCACTCTGTGTCAGACCCCGGGAGTTTGTGATGGAAATGTGTGGTTGCAGATTCACTCTCTGTCTGACCACGGAATTTGTGAATGGACGGTTTGGAGGGAGATTCACTCTGTGTCTGACCCCTTGAGTTTGTGATGGGCCGGTGTGTATGGAGATTCACTTTGTGTCTGACCCCGCCAGTGTGTGATGGGACGGTGATGAGGGAGATTCACTCTGTGTCTGACCCAGGGAATGTGTGATGGGACGGTTTGGATGCAGATTCACTCTGTGTCTGACCCCGGGCTTTTGTGATGGGACGGTGAGGAGGGAGATTCAATATATGTCTGTCCCCGGGCTTTTGTGATGGGACGGTGTGGATGGAGATTCACTCTGAGTCTGACCCAGGGAAAGTATGATGGGACGGTTTGGATGGACATTCACTTTGTGTCTGACCCCGGGTTTTTGTGATGGGAAGGTCTGGATGGAGATTCACTCTGTGTCTGACCCCGGGAGTTTGTGATGGGACGGTGTGGATGGAGATTCACTCTGTGTCTGACCCCGGGAAAGTGTGATGGGACGGTGTGGATGGAGATTCACTCTGTGTCAGACCCCGGGAGAGTGTGATGGGTTTGTGTGGAGGGAGATTCACTCTGTTTCTGACCCCGGGAGTTTGTGATGGAAATGTGTGGTTGCAGATTCACTCTATGTCTGACCACGGAATTTGTGAATGGACGGTGTGGAGGGAGTTTCAATCTGTGTCTGACATCGGCAATGTGTGATGGGACGGTTTGGATGGAGATTCACTCTGTGTCTGACCCCGGGCTTTTGTGATGGAACGGTGAGGAGGGAGATTTACTCTTTGTCTGACCCCGGGAGTTTGTGATGGAAAGGTGTGGATGCAGATTCACTCTATGTCTGACCACTGGAATTTGTGATGGGATGATGTGGAAGGAGATTCACTCTGTGTCTGACCACGGCATTGTGTGATGGGACGGTTTGGATGGAGGTTCACTCAGTTTCTGACCCCAGGCTTTTGTGATGGGTTTGTGTGGAGGGAGATTCACGCTGTGTCTGACCCCGGGAGATTGTGATGGGACGGTTTGGATGGGGATTCACTCTGTGTCTGACGGCGGGGAAGTGTTAAGGGGCGATTTGGATGTAGAGTCACTCTGTGTCTGACCCCGGGCTTTTGTGATGGGACGGTGTGGATGGAGATTCACTCTGTGTCTGACCACGGCATTGTGTGATGGGACGGTTTGGATGGAGGTTCACTCAGTTTCTGACCCCAGGCTTTTGTGATGGGTTTGTGTGGAGGGAGATTCACGCTGTGTCTGACCCCGGGAGATTGTGATGGGACGGTTTGGATGGGGATTCACTCTGTGTCTGACGGCGGGGAAGTGTTAAGGGGCGATTTGGATGTAGAGTCACTCTGTGTCTGACCCCGGGCTTTTGTGATGGGACGGTGTGGATGGAGATTCACTCTGTGTCTGACCCAGGGAAAGTATGATGGGACGGTTTGGATGGACATTCACTTTGTGTCTGACCCCGGGTTTTTGTGATGGGAAGGTCTGGATGGAGATTCACTCTGTGTCTGACCCCGGGAATTTGTGATGGGACGGTGTGGATGGAGATTCACTCTGTGTCTGACCCCGGGAAAGTGTGATGGGACGGTGTGGATGGAGATTCACTCTGTGTCAGACCCCGGGAGTTTGTGATGGAAATGTGTGGTTGCAGATTCACTCTCTGTCTGACCACGGAATTTGTGAATGGACGGTTTGGAGGGAGATTCACTCTGTGTCTGACCCCTTGAGTTTGTGATGGGCCGGTGTGTATGGAGATTCACTTTGTGTCTGACCCCGCCAGTGTGTGATGGGACGGTGATGAGGGAGATTCACTCTGTGTCTGACCCAGGGAATGTGTGATGGGACGGTTTGGATGCAGATTCACTCTGTGTCTGACCCCGGGCTTTTGTGATGGGACGGTGAGGAGGGAGATTCAATATATGTCTGTCCCCGGGCTTTTGTGATGGGACGGTGTGGATGGAGATTCACTCTGAGTCTGACCCAGGGAAAGTATGATGGGACGGTTTGGATGGACATTCACTTTGTGTCTGACCCCGGGTTTTTGTGATGGGAAGGTCTGGATGGAGATTCACTCTGTGTCTGACCCCGGGAGTTTGTGATGGGACGGTGTGGATGGAGATTCACTCTGTGTCTGACCCCGGGAAAGTGTGATGGGACGGTGTGGATGGAGATTCACTCTGTGTCAGACCCCGGGAGAGTGTGATGGGACGGTGTGGAGGGAGATTCACTCTGTTTCTGACCCCGGGAGTTTGTGATGGAAATGTGTGGTTGCAGATTCACTCTATGTCTGACCACGGAATTTGTGAATGGACGGTGTGGAGGGAGTTTCAATCTGTGTCTGACATCGGCAATGTGTGATGGGACGGTTTGGATGGAGATTCACTCTGTGTCTGACCCCGGGCTTTTGTGATGGAACGGTGAGGAGGGAGATTTACTCTTTGTCTGACCCCGGGAGTTTGTGATGGAAAGGTGTGGATGCAGATTCACTCTATGTCTGACCACTGGAATTTGTGATGGGATGATGTGGAAGGAGATTCACTCTGTGTCTGACCACGGCATTGTGTGATGGGACGGTTTGGATGGAGGTTCACTCAGTTTCTGACCCCAGGCTTTTGTGATGGGTTTGTGTGGAGGGAGATTCACGCTGTGTCTGACCCCGGGCTTTTGTGATGGAACGGTGAGGAGGGAGATTTACTCTTTGTCTGACCCCGGGAGTTTGTGATGGAAAGGTGTGGATGCAGATTCACTCTATGTCTGACCACTGGAATTTGTGATGGGATGATGTGGAAGGAGATTCACTCTGTGTCTGACCACGGCATTGTGTGATGGGACGGTTTGGATGGAGGTTCACTCAGTTTCTGACCCCAGGCTTTTGTGATGGGTTTGTGTGGAGGGAGATTCACGCAGTTTCTGACCCCAGGCTTTTGTGATGGGTTTGTGTGGTTGCAGATTCACTCTATGTCTGACCACGGGAGTTTGTGATGGAAATGTGTGGTTGCAGATTCACTCTATGTCTGACCACGGAATTTGTGAATGGACGGTGTGGAGGGAGTTTCAATCTGTGTCTGACATCGGCAATGTGTGATGGGACGGTTTGGATGGAGATTCACTCTGTGTCTGACCCCGGGCTTTTGTGATGGAACGGTGAGGAGGGAGATTTACTCTTTGTCTGACCCCGGGAAAGTGTGATGGGACGGTGTGGATGGAGATTCACTCTGTGTCAGACCCCGGGAGAGTGTGATGGGTTTGTGTGGAGGGAGATTCACTCTGTTTCTGACCCCGGGAGTTTGTGATGGAAATGTGTGGTTGCAGATTCACTCTATGTCTGACCACGGAATTTGTGAATGGACGGTGTGGAGGGAGTTTCAATCTGTGTCTGACATCGGCAATGTGTGATGGGACGGTTTGGATGGAGATTCACTCTGTGTCTGACCCCGGGCTTTTGTGATGGAACGGTGAGGAGGGAGATTTACTCTTTGTCTGACCCCGGGAGTTTGTGATGGAAAGGTGTGGATGCAGATTCACTCTATGTCTGACCACTGGAATTTGTGATGGGATGATGTGGAAGGAGATTCACTCTGTGTCTGACCACGGCATTGTGTGATGGGACGGTTTGGATGGAGGTTCACTCAGTTTCTGACCCCAGGCTTTTGTGATGGGTTTGTGTGGAGGGAGATTCACGCTGTGTCTGACCCCGGGAGATTGTGATGGGACGGTTTGGATGGGGATTCACTCTGTGTCTGACGGCGGGGAAGTGTTAAGGGGCGATTTGGATGTAGAGTCACTCTGTGTCTGACCCCGGGCTTTTGTGATGGGACGGTGTGGATGGAGATTCACTCTGTGTCTGACCACGGCATTGTGTGATGGGACGGTTTGGATGGACATTCACTTTGTGTCTGACCCCGGGTTTTTGTGATGGGAAGGTCTGGATGGAGATTCACTCTGTGTCTGACCCCGGGAATTTGTGATGGGACGGTGTGGATGGAGATTCACTCTGTGTCTGACCCCGGGAAAGTGTGATGGGACGGTGTGGATGGAGATTCACTCTGTGTCAGACCCCGGGAGTTTGTGATGGAAATGTGTGGTTGCAGATTCACTCTCTGTCTGACCACGGAATTTGTGAATGGACGGTTTGGAGGGAGATTCACTCTGTGTCTGACCCCTTGAGTTTGTGATGGGCCGGTGTGTATGGAGATTCACTTTGTGTCTGACCCCGCCAGTGTGTGATGGGACGGTGATGAGGGAGATTCACTCTGTGTCTGACCCAGGGAATGTGTGATGGGACGGTTTGGATGCAGATTCACTCTGTGTCTGACCCCGGGCTTTTGTGATGGGACGGTGAGGAGGGAGATTCAATATATGTCTGACCCCGGGCTTTTGTGTTGGGACGGTGTGGAGGGAGATTCACTCTGTGTCTGACCCCGGGCTTTTGTGATGGGACGGTGAGTAGGGAGATTCACTCTGTGTCTGACCCCGTGAGATCGTGATGGGCCGGTGTGGATGGAGATTCCCTCTGTGTCTGACCCCGGGAGTGTGTCATGGGACGGTGTGTTTGGAAATTCACTCTGTGTCTGACCCCGGGAGTGTGTGATGGGTCGGTGAGGAGGGAGATTCACTCTGTGTCTGACCACGGGAACGTGTGATGGGACGGATTGGATGCAGATTCACTCTGTGCCTGTCGCCGGGAGTGTGAGATGGGACGGTGAGGAGGGAGATTTACTCTTTGTCTGACCCCGGGAGTTTGTGATGGAAAGATGTGGATGCAGATTCACTCTATGTCTGACCACTGGAATTTGTGATGGGATGATGTGGAAGGAGATTCACTCTGTGTCTGACCACGGCATTGTGTGATGGGACGGTTTAGATGGAGGTTCACTCAGTGTCTGACCCCAGGCTTTTGTGATGGGTTTGTGTGGAGGGAGATTCACTCTGTGTCTGACCCCGGGAGATTGTGATGGGACGGTTTGGATGGGGATTCACTCTGTGTCTGACCGCGGGGAAGTGTTAAGGGGCGTTTTGGATGTAGATTCACTCTGTGTCTGACCCCGGGCTTTTGTGATGGGACGGTGTGGATGGAGATTCACTCTGTGTCTGACCCCGGGAATGTGTGATGGGACGGTATGGATGGAGATTCACTCTGTGTCAGACCCCGGGAGAGTGTGATGGGACGGTGTGGAGGGAGATTCACTCTGTTTCTGACCCCGGGAGTTTGTGATGGAAATGTGTGGTTGCAGATTCACTCTATGTCTGACCACGGAATTTGTGAATGGACGGTGTGGAGGGAGTTTCAATCTGTGTCTGACATCGGCAATGTGTGATGGGACGGTTTGGATGGAGATTCACTCTGTGTCTGACCCCGGGCTTTTGTGATGGGACGGTGAGGAGGGCGATTCAGTATCTGTCTGACCCCGGGCTTTTGTGATGGGACGGTGTGGAGGGAGATTCACTCTGTGTCTGACCCCTTGAGTTTGTGATGGGCCGGTGTGTATGGAGATTCACTTTGTGTCTGACCCAGGGTTTTTGTGATGGGCCGGTGTTAATGGAGATTCACCTTGTGTCTGACCCCGCCAGTGTGTGATGGGACGGTGATGAGGGAGATTCACTCTGTGTCTGACCCAGGGAATGTGTGATGGGACGGTTTGGATGCAGATTCACTCTGTGTCTGACCCCGGGCTTTTGTGATGGGACGGTGAGGAGGGAGATTCAATATCTGTCTGACCCCGGGCTTTTGTGATGGGACGGTGTGGAGGGAGATTCACTCTGTGTCTGACCCCTTGAGTTTGTGATGGGCCGGTGTGTATGGAGATTCACTTTGTGTCTGACCCCGGGTTTTTGTGATGGGCCGGTGTGGATGGAGATTCACTCTGAGTCTGACCCAGGGAAAGTATGATGGGACGGTTAGGATGGACATTCACTTTGTGTCTGACCCCGGGCTTTTGTGATGGGACGGTGAGGAGGGAGATTCAATATCTGTCTGACCCCGGGCTTTTGTGATGGGACGGTGTGGAGGGAGATTCACTCTGTGTCTGACCCAGGGTTTTTGTGATGGGCCGGTGTTTATGGAGTTTCACCTTGTGTCTGACCCCGCCAGTGTGTGATGGGTCGCTGATGAGGGAGATTCACTCTGTGTCTGACCCAGGGAATGTGTGATGGGACGGTGACGAGGGAGATTCAATATATGTCTGTCCCCGGGCTTTTGTGATGGGACGGTGTGGATGGAGATTCACTCTGAGTCTGACCCAGGGAAAGTATGATGGGACGGTTTGGATGGACATTCACTTTGTGTCTGACCCCGGGTTTTTGTGATGGGAAGGTCTGGATGGAGATTCACTCTGTGTCTGACCCCGGGAAAGTGTGATGGGACGGTCTGGATGGAGATTCACTCTGTGTCTGACCCCGGGAGTTTGTGATGGGACGGTGTGGATGGAGATTCACTCTGTGTCTGACCCCGGGAAAGTGTGATGGGACGGTGTGGATGGAGATTCACTCTGTGTCAGACCCCGGGAGAGTGTGATGGGACGGTGTGGAGGGAGATTCACTCTGTTTCTGACCCCGGGAGTTTGTGATGGAAATGTGTGGTTGCAGATTCACTCTATGTCTGACCACGGAATTTGTGAATGGACGGTGTGGAGGGAGTTTCAATCTGTGTCTGACATCGGCAATGTCTGATGGGACGGTGTGGAGGGAGATTCACTCTGTTTCTGACCCCGGGAGTTTGTGATGGAAATGTGTGGTTGCAGATTCACTCTATGTCTGACCACGGAATTTGTGAATGGACGGTGTGGAGGGAGATTCAATCTGTGTCTGACATCGGCAATGTGTGATGGGACGGTTTGGATGGAGATTCACTCTGTGTCTGACCCCGGGCATTTGTGATGGAACGGTGAGGAGGGAGATTCACTCTGTGTCTGTCCCAAGGCTTTTGTGATGGGACGGTGAGGAGGGAGATTCAATATCTGTCTGACCCCGGGCTATTGTGATGGGACGGTGTGGAGGGAGATTCACTCTGTGTCTGACCCCTTGAGTTTGTGATGGGCCGGTGTGTATGGAGATTCACTTTGTGTCTGACCCAGGGTTTTTGTGATGGGCCGGTGTTAATGGAGATTCACCTTGTGTCTGACCCCGCCAGTGTGTGATGGGACGGTGATGAGGGAGAGTCACTCTGAGTCTGACCCAGGGAATGTGTGATGGGACGGTTTGGATGCAGTTTCACTCTGTGTCTGAACCCGGGCTTTTGTGATGGGACGGTGAGGAGGGAGATTCAATATCTGTCTGACCCCTGGCTTTTGTGATGGGACGGTGTGGAGGGAGATTCACTCTGTGTCTGACCCCGGGCTTTTGTGATGGGACGGTGAGTAGGGAGATTCAATCTGTGTCTGACCCCGTGAGTTCGTGATGGGCCGGTGTGGATGGAGATTCCCTCTGTGTCTGACCCCGGGAGTGTGTGACGGGACGGTGTGTTTGGAAATTCCCTCTGTGTCTGACCCCGGGAGTGTCTGATGGGTCGGTGAGGAGGGAGATTCACTCTGTGTCTGACCACGGGAACGTGTGATGGGACGGATTGGATGCAGATTCACTCTGTGCCTGTCGCCGGGAGTGTGTGATGGGACGGTGAGGAGGGAGATTTACTCTTTGTCTGACCCCGGGAGTTTGTGATGGAAAGGTGTGGATGCAGATTCACTCTATGTCTGACCACTGGAATTTGTGATGGGATGATGTGGAAGGAGATTCACTCTGTGTCTGACCACGGCATTGTGTGATGGGACGGTTTGGATGGAGGTTCACTCAGTGTCTGACCCCAGGATTTTGTGATGGGTTTGTGTGGAGGGAGATTCACTCTGTGTCTGACCCCGGGAGATTGTGATGGGACGGTTTGGATGGGGATTCACTCTGTGTCTGACCGCGGGGAAGTGTTAAGGGGCGTTTTGGATGTAGATTCACTCTGTGTCTGACCCCTGGAATGTGTGATGGGACGGGGTGCATGGAGATTCACTCTGTGTCTGACCCCTGGAATGTGTGATGGGACGGTGTGGATGGAGATTCACTCTGTGTCAGACCCCGGGAGAGTGTGATGGGACGGTGTGGAGGGAGATTCACTCTGTTTCTGACCCCGGGAGTTTGTGATGGAAATGTGTGGTTGCAGATTCACTCTATGTCTGACCACGGAATTTGTGAATGGACGGTGTGGAGGGAGTTTCAATCTGTGTCTGACATCGGCAATGTGTGATGGGACGGTTTGGATGGAGATTCACTCTGTGTCTGACCCCGGGTTTTGTGATGGAACGGTTTGGATGGAGATTCACTCTGTGTCTGACCCCGCCAGTGTGTGATGGGACGGTGATGAGGGAGATTCACTCTGTGTCTGACCCAGGGAATGTGTGATGGGACGGTTTGGATGCAGATTCACTCTGTGTCTGACCCCGGGCTTTTGTGATGGGACGGTGAGGAGGGAGATTCAATATCTCTCTGACCCCGGGCTTTTGTGATGGGACGGTGTGGAGGGAGATTCACTCTGTGTCTGACCCCTTGAGTTTGTGATGGGCCGGTGTGTATGGAGATTCACTTTGTGACTGACCCCGGGTTTTTGTGATGGGCCGGTGTGGATGGAGATTCACTCTGGGTCTGACCCCGGGAGTGTGTGATGGGACGGTGATGAGGGATATTCACTCTGTGTCTGACCCAGGGAACGTGTGATGGGACGGTTTGGATGCAGATTCACTCTGTGTCTGACCTTGGAGTCTGTGATGGGACGATGAGAAGGGAGCTTTACTCTTTGTCTGACCCCGGGAGTATGTGATGGAAAGGTGTGGATGCAGATTCACTCTATGTCTGACCCCTGGAATTTGTGATAGGATGGTGTGGAAGGAGATTCACTCTGTGTCTGAACCCGGCAATGTGTGATGGGACGGTGTGGATGGAGATTCACTCTGTGTCTTACCCCGGGAATGTGTGATGGGACAGTTTGGATGGAGATTCACTCTGTGACTGCCCCGGGCTTTTGTGATGGGACGGTGAAGAGGGAGATTCACTCTGTGTCTGACCCCGGGAACGTGTGATGGGACCGTTTGGATGGAGGTTCACTCTGAGTCTGACCCCAGGAGTGTGTGATGGGACGGTGAAGAGGGAGATTCACTCTGTGTCAGACCCCGGGAACGTGTGATGGGACGGTTTGGATGGAGATTCAATCTCTATCTGACCCCGGGCTTTTCTGATGGGCCGGTGTGTATGGAGATTCACTTTGTGTCTGACCCCGGTCTATTGTGATGGGACGGTGTGGAGGGAGATTCACACTGTGTCTGACCCCGGGAGTTTGTGCTGGGACCGTGAGGAGGGAGATTCACTCTGTGTCTGACCCCGGGAACGTGTGATGGGACGGTTTGGATGCAGATTCACTCTGTTCCTGACGCCGGGAGTGTGTGATGGGACGGTGAGGAGGGAGATTTACTCTTTGTCTGACCCCGGGAGTTTGTGATGGAAAGGAGTGGATGCAGATTCACTCCATGTCTGACCCCTGGAATTTGTGATGGGATGGAGTGGAAGGAGATTCACTCATTGTCTGACCCCGGGCTTTTGTGATGGGATTGTGTGGAGGGAGATTCACTCTGTGTCTGACCTCGGGAGTTTGTGATGGACGGTGTGGATGGAAATTCACTCTATGTCTCACCCCTGGAATTTGTGATGGGATGGTGTGGAGGGAGTTTCAATCTGTGTCTGACATCAGCAATGTGTGATGGGACGGTTTGGATGGAGATTCACTCTGTGTCTGACCCCGGGCTTTTGTGATGGGACGGTGAGGAGGGAGATTCACTCTGTGTCTGACCCCGGGCTTTTGTGATGGGACGGTGAGGAGGGCGATTCAATATCTGTCTGACCCCGGGCTTTGGTGATGGGACGGTGTGGAGGGAGATTCACTCTGTGTCTGACCCCTTCAGTTTGTGATGGGCCGGTGTGTATGGAGATTCACTTTGTGTCTGACCCAGGGTTTTTGTGATGGGCCGGTGTTAATGGAGATTCACCTTGTGTCTGACCCCGCCAGTGTGTGATGGGACGGTGAGGAGGGAGATTCAATATCTGTCTGACCCCGGGCTTTTGTGATGGGACGGTGTGGAGGGAGATTCACTCTGTGTCTGACCCCTTGAGTTTGTGATGGGCCGGTGTGTATGGAGATTCACTTTGTGTCTGACCCAGGGTTTTTGTGATGGGCCGGTGTTAATGGAGATTCACCTTGTGTCTGACCCCGCCAGTGTGTGATGGGACGGTGATGACGGAGAGTCACTCTGAGTCTGACCCAGGGAATGTGTGATGGGACGGTTTGGATGCAGTTTCACTCTGTGTCTGAACCCGGGCTTTTGTGATGCGACGGTGAGGAGGGAGATTCAATATCTGTCTGACCCCTGGCTTTTGTGATGGGACGGTGTGGAGGGAGATTCACTCTGTGTCTGACCCCGGGCTTTTGTGATGGGACGGTGAGTAGGGAGATTCAATCTGTGTCTGACCCCGTGAGTTCGTGATGGGCCGGTGTGGATGGAGATTCCCTCTGTGTCTGACCCCGGGAGTGTGTGACGGGACGGTGTGTTTGGAAATTCCCTCTGTGTCTGACCCCGGGAGTGTCTGATGGGTCGGTGAGGAGGGAGATTCACTCTGTGTCTGACCACGGGAACGTGTGATGGGACGGATTGGATGCAGATTCACTCTGTGCCTGTCGCCGGGAGTGTGTGATGGGACGGTGAGGAGGGAGATTTACTCTTTGTCTGACCCCGGGAGTTTGTGATGGAAAGGTGTGGATGCAGATTCACTCTATGTCTGACCACTGGAATTTGTGATGGGATGATGTGGAAGGAGATTCACTCTGTGTCTGACCACGGCATTGTGTGATGGGACGGTTTGGATGGAGGTTCACTCAGTGTCTGACCCCAGGCATTTGTGATGGGTTTGTGTGGAGGGAGATTCACTCTGTGTCTGACCCCGGGAGATTGTGATGGGACGGTTTGGATGGGGATTCACTCTGTGTCTGACCGCGGGGAAGTGTTAAGGGGCGTTTTGGATGTAGATTCACTCTGTGTCTGACCCCGGGCTTTTGTGATGGGAAGGTCGGAATGGAGATTCACTCTGTGTCTGACCCCGGGAGTTTGTGATGGGACGGGGTGGATGGAGATTCACTCTGTGTCTGACCCCTGGAATGTGTGATGGGACGGTGTGGATGGAGATTCACTCTGTGTCAGACCCCGGGAGAGTGTGATGGGACGGTGTGGAGGGAGATTCACTCTGTTTCTGACCCCGGGAGTTTGTGATGGAAATGTGTGGTTGCAGATTTTCTCTATGTCTGACCACGGAATTTGTGAATGGACGGTGTGGAGGGAGTTTCAATCTGTGTCTGACATCGGCAATGTGTGATGGGACGGTTTGGATGGAGATTCACTCTGTGTCTGACCCCGGGCTTTTGTGATGGAACGGTTTGGATGGAGATTCACTCTGTGTCTGACCCCGCCAGTGTGTGATGGGACGGTGATGAGGGAGATTCACTCTGTGTCTGACCCAGGGAATGTGTGATGGGACGGTTTGGATGCAGATTCACTCTGTGTCTGACCCCGGGCTTTTGTGATGGGACGGTGAGGAGGGAGATTCAATATCTCTCTGACCCCGGGCTTTTGTGATGGGACGGTGTGGAGGGAGATTCACTCTGTGTCTGACCCCTTGAGTTTGTGATGGGCCGGTGTGTATGGAGATTCACTTTGTGACTGACCCCGGGTTTTTGTGATGGGCCGGTGTGGATGGAGATTCACTCTGGGTCTGACCCCGGGAGTGTGTGATGGGACGGTGATGAGGGATATTCACTCTGTGTCTGACCCAGGGAACGTGTGATGGGACGGTTTGGATGCAGATTCACTCTGTGTCTGACCTTGGAGTCTGTGATGGGACGATGAGAAGGGAGCTTTACTCTTTGTCTGACCCCGGGAGTATGTGATGGAAAGGTGTGGATGCAGATTCACTCTATGTCTGACCCCTGGAATTTGTGATAGGATGGTGTGGAAGGAGATTCACTCTGTGTCTGAACCCGGCAATGTGTGATGGGACGGTGTGGATGGAGATTCACTCTGTGTCTTACCCCGGGAATGTGTGATGGGACAGTTTGGATGGAGATTCACTCTGTGACTGCCCCGGGCTTTTGTGATGGGACGGTGAAGAGGGAGATTCACTCTGTGTCTGACCCCGGGAACGTGTGATGGGACGGTTTGGATGGAGGTTCACTCTGAGTCTGACCCCAGGAGTGTGTGATGGGACGGTGAAGAGGGAGATTCACTCTGTGTCAGACCCCGGGAACGTGTGATGGGACGGTTTGGATGGAGATTCAATCTCTATCTGACCCCGGGCTTTTCTGATGGGCCAGTGTGTATGGAGATTCACTTTGTGTCTGACCCCGGTCTATTGTGATGGGACGGTGTGGAGGGAGATTCACACTGTGTCTGACCCCGGGAGTTTGTGCTGGGACCGTGAGGAGGGAGATTCACTCTGTGTCTGACCCCGGGAACGTGTGATGGGACGGTTTGGATGCAGATTCACTCTGTTCCTGACGCCGGGAGTGTGTGATGGGACGGTGAGGAGGGAGATTTACTCTTTGTCTGACCCCGGGAGTTTGTGATGGAAAGGTGTGGATGCAGATTCACTCCATGTCTGACCCCTGGAATTTGTGATGGGATGGTGTGGAAGGAGATTCACTCATTGTCTGACCCCGGGCTTTTGTGATGGGATTGTGTGGAGGGAGATTCACTCTGTGTCTGACCTCGGGAGTTTGTGATGGACGGTGTGGATGGAAATTCACTCTATGTCTCACCCCTGGAATTTGTGATGGGATGGTGTGGAGGGAGTTTCAATCTGTGTCTGACATCAGCAATGTGTGATGGGACGGTTTGGATGGAGATTCACTCTGTGTCTGACCCCGGGCTTTTGTGATGGGATGGTGAGGAGGGAGATTCACTCTGTGTCTGACCCCGGGCTTTTGTGATGGGACGGTGAGGAGGCAGATTCACTCTGTGTCTGACACATGGAATTTGTGATAGGATGGTGTGGAAGGAGATTCACTCTGTGTCTGACCCCGGTAATGTGTGATGAGACGGTTTGGATGGAGGTTCACTCAGTGTCTGACCCCGAGGGGTTTAAGATGGGACGGTGTGGATGGAGATTCACTCTGTGTCTTACCCCGGGAATGTTTGATGGGACAGTTTGGATGGAGATTCACTCTGTGACTGACCCGGGCTTTTGTGATGGGACGGTGAAGAGGGAGATTCACTCTGTGTCTGACCCCGGGGACGTGTGATGGGACGGTTTGGATGGAGGTTCACTCTGAGTCTGACCCCAGGAGTGTGTGATGGGACGGTGAAGAGGGAGATTCACTCTGTGTCAGACCCCGGGAAAGTGTGATGGGACGGTTTGGATGGAGATTCAATCTCTATCTGAACCCGGGCTTTTCTGATGGGACGGTGTGGAGGGAGATTCACTTTGTGTCTGACCCCGGTCTATTGTGATGGGACGGTGTGGAGGGAGATTCACACTGAGTCTGACCCCGGGAGTTTGTGATGGGACGGTGTGATTGGAAATTCACTCTGTATCTGACCCCGGGAGTGTGTGTTGGGACGGTGAGGAGGGAGATTCACTCTGTGTCTGACCCCGGGAGTTTGTGATGGACGGTGTGGATGGAGATTCACTCTATGTCTCACCCCTGGAATTTGTGATGGGATGGTGTGGAAGGAGATTCACTCTGTGTCTGACCACGGCAATGTGTGATGGAAAGGTGTGGATGCAGTTTCACTCTATGTCTTACCCCTGGAATTTGTGATGGGATGGTGTGGAGGGAGATTCACTCTGTGTCTGACCCCGTGAAAGTGTGATGGGACCGTTTGGATGGAGATTCACTCTGTGTCTGACCCCGCACTTTTGTGATGGGACAGTGTGGATGGAGATTCACTCTGTGTCTGACCCCGCACTTTTGTGATGGGACGGTGTGGATGGAGATTCACTCTGTGTCAGACCCCGGGAGTGTGTGATGGGACGGTGTGGAGGGAGATTCACTCTGTTTCTGACCCCGGGAGTTTGTGATGGAAATGTGTGGATGCAGATTCACTCTATGTCTGACCACGGAATTTGTGATTGGACGGGGTGGAGGGAGTTTCAATCTGTGTCTGACATCGGCAATGTGTGATGGGACGGTTTGGATTGAGATTCACTCTGTGTCTGACCCCGGGCTTTTGTGATGGAACGGTGAGGAGGGAGATTCACTCTGTGTCTGACGCCGGGCTTTTGTGATGGGACGGTGAGGAGGGAGATTCAATATCTGTCTGACCCCGGGCTTTTGTGATGGGACAGTGTGGAGGGAAATTCACTCTGTGTCTGACCCCTTGAGTTTGTGATGGGACGGTGATGAGGGAGATTCACTCTGTGTCTGACCCAGGGAATGTGTGATGGGACGGTTTGGATGCAGATTCACTCTGTGTCTGACCCCGGGAGTCGTGATTGGACGGTGAGAAGGGAGCTTTACTCTTTGTCTGACCCCGGGAGTATGTGATGGAAAGGTGTGGATGCAGATTCACTCTATGTCTGACCCCTGGAATTTGTGATGGGCCGGTGTGGATTGAGATGCACTCTGTGTCTGACCCCGGGAGTATGTGATGGAAAGTTGTGGATGCAGATTCACTCTATGTCTGACCCCTGGAATTTGTGATAGGATGGTGTGGAAGGAGATTCCCTCTGTGTCTGACCCCGTCAATGAGTGATGAGACGGTTTGGATGGAGGTTCTCTCAGTGTCTGACCCCGAGGGGTTTAAGATGGGACGGTGTGGATGGAGATTCACTCTGTGACTGACCCGGGCTTTTGTGATGGGACGGTGAAGTGGGAGATTCACTCTGTGTCTGACCCCGGGAACGTTTGATGGGACGGTTTGGATGAAGGTTCACTCTGAGTCTGACCCCAGGAGTGTGTGATGGGACGGTGAAGAGGGAGTTTCACTCTGTGTCAGACCCCGGGAACGTGTGATGGGACGGTTTGGATGGAGATTCAATCTCTATCTGACCCCGGGCTTTTCTGATGGGACGGTGTGGAGGGAGATTCACTCTGTGTCTGACCCCGTGAGTTTGTGATGGGCCGGTGTGTATGGAGATTCACTTTATGTCTGACCCCGGTCTATTGTGATGGGACGGTGTGGATGGAGATTCACTCTGTGTCTGACCCCTGGAAAGTGTGATGGGACGGTGTGGATGGAGATATACTCTGTGTCAGACCCCGGGAGTGTGTGATGGGACGGTGTGGAGGGAGATTCACTCTCTTTCTGACCCCGGGAGTTTGAGATGGAAATGTGTGGTTGCAGTTTCACTCTATGTCTGACCACGGAATTTGTGAATGGACGGTGTGGAGGGAGTTTCAATCTGTGTCTGACATCGGCAATGTGTAATGGGACGGTTTGGGTGGAGATTCACTCTGTGTCTGACCCCGGGAGTCTGTGATTGGACGATGAGAAGGGAGCTTTACTCTTTGTCTGACCCCGGGAGTATGTGATGGAAAGGTGTGGATGCAGATTCACTCTGTGTCTGACCCCGGGCTTTTGTGATGGGACGGTGAGGAGGGAGATTCAATATCTGTCTGACCCCGGGCTTTTGTGATGCGACGGTGTGGAGGGAGATTCACTCTGTGTCTGACCCCTTGAGTTTGTGATGGGCCGGTGTGTATGGAGATTCACTTTGTGTCTGACCCCGGGTTTTTGTGATGGGCCGGTGTGGATGGAGATTCACTCTGAGTCTGACCCAGGGAAAGTATGATGGGACGGTTAGGATGGACATTCACTTTGTGTCTGACCCCGGGTTTTTGTGATGGGAAGGTCTGGATGGAGATTCACTCTGTGTCTGACCCCGGGCTTTTGTGATGGGACGGTGAGGAGGGAGATTCAATATCTGTCTGACCCCGGGCTTTTGTGATGGGACGGTGTGGAGGGAGATTCACTCTGTGTCTGACCCAGGGTTTTTGTGATGGGCCGGTGTTTATGGAGTTTCACCTTGTGTCTGACCCCGCCAGTGTGTGATGGGTCGCTGATGAGGGAGATTCACTCTGTGTCTGACCCAGGGAATGTGTGATGGGACGGTGAGGAGGGAGATTCAATATATGTCTGTCCCCGGGCTTTTGTGATGGGACGGTGTGGATGGAGATTCACTCTGAGTCTGACCCATGGAAAGTATGATGGGAAGGTCTGGATGGAGATTCACTCTGTGTCTGACCCCGGGAGTTTGTGATGGGACGGTGTGGATGGAGATTCACTCTGTGTCTGACCCCGGGAAAGTGTGATGGGACGGTGTGGATGGAGATTCACTCTGTGTCAGACCCCGGGAGAGTGTGATGGGACGGTGTGGAGGGAGATTCACTCTTTTTCTGACCCCGGGAGTTTGTGATGGAAATGTGTGGTTGCAGATTCACTCTATGTCTGACCACGGAATTTGTGAATGGACGGTGTGGAGGGAGTTTCAATCTGTGTCTGACATCGGCAATGTGTGATGGGACGGTTTGGATGGAGATTCACTCTGTGTCTGACCCCGGGCTTTTGTGGTGGAACGGTGAGGAGGGAGATTCACTCTGTGTCTGTCCCCGGGCTTTTGTGATGGGACGGTGAGGAGGGAGATTCAATATCTGTCTGACCCCGGGCTTTTGTGATGGGACGGTGTGGAGGGAGATTCACTCTGTGTCTGACCCCTTGAGTTTGTGACGGGCCGGTGTGTATGGAGATTCACTTTGTGTCTGACCCAGGGTTTTTGTGATGGGCCGGTGTTAATGGAGATTCACCTTGTGTCTGACCCCGACAGTGTGTGATGGGACGGTGATGAGGGAGATTCACTCTGAGTCTGACCCAGGGAATGTGTGATGGGACGGTTTGGATGCAGTTTCACTCTGTGTCTGAACCCGGGCTTTTGTGATGGGACGGTGAGGAGGGAGATTCAATATCTGTCTGACCCCGGGCTTTTGTGATGGGACGGTGTGGAGGGAGATTCACTCTGTGTCTGACCCCGGCCTTTTGTGATGGGACGGTGAGTAGGGAGATTCAATCTGTGTCTGACCCCGTGAGTTCGTGATGGGCCGGTGTGGATGGAGATTCCCTCTGTGTCTGACCCCGGGAGTGTGTGATGGGACGGTGTGTTTGGAAATTCCCTCTGTGTCTGACCCCGGGAGAGTGTGATGGGTCGGTGAGGAGGGAGATTCACTTTGTGTCTGACCACGGGAACGTGTGATGGGACGGATTGGATGCAGATTCACTCTGTGCCTGTCGCCGGGAGTGTGTGATGGGACGGGGAGGAGGGAGATTTACTCTTTGTCTGACCCCGGGAGTTTGTGATGGAAAGGTGTGGATGCAGATTCACTCTATGTCTGACCACTGGAATTTGTGATGGGATGATGTGGAAGGAGATTCACTCTGTGTCTGACCACGGCATTGTGTGATGGGACGGTTTGGATGGAGGTTCACTCAGTGTCTGACCCCAGGCTTTTGTGATGGGTTTGTGTGGAGGGAGATTCACTCTGTGTCTGACCCCGGGAGAGTGTGATGGGACGGTATGGAGGGAGATTCACTCTGTGTCAGACCCCGGGAGAGTGTGATGGGACGGTGTGGAGGGAGATTCACTCTGTTTCTGACCCCGGGAGTTTGTGATGGAAATGTGTGGTTGCAGATTCACTCTATGTCTGACCACGGAATTTGTGAATGGACGGTGTGGAGGGAGTTTCAATCTGTGTCTGACATCGGCAATGTGTGATGGGACGGTTTGGATGGAGATTCACTCTGTGTCTGACCCCGGGCTTTTGTGGTGGAACGGTGAGGAGGGAGATTCACTCTGTGTCTGTCCCCGGGCTTTTGTGATGGGACGGTGAGGAGGGAGATTCAATATCTGTCTGACCCCGGGCTTTTGTGATGGGACGGTGTGGAGGGAGATTCACTTTGTGTCTGACCCAGGGTTTTTGTGATGGGCCGGTGTTAATGGAGATTCACCTTGTGTCTGACCCCGACAGTGTGTGATGGGACGGTGATGAGGGAGATTCACTCTGAGTCTGACCCAGGGAATGTGTGATGGGACGGTTTGGATGCAGTTTCACTCTGTGTCTGAACCCGGGCTTTTGTGATGGGACGGTGAGGAGGGAGATTCAATATCTGTCTGACCCCGGGCTTTTGTGATGGGACGGTGTGGAGGGAGATTCACTTTGTGTCTGACCCCGGCCTTTTGTGATGGGACGGTGAGTAGGGAGATTCAATCTGTGTCTGACCCCGTGAGTTCGTGATGGGCCGGTGTGGATGGAGATTCCCTCTGTGTCTGACCCCGGGAGTGTGTGATGGGACGGTGTGTTTGGAAATTCCCTCTGTGTCTGACCCCGGGAGTGTGTGATGGGTCGGTGAGGAGGGAGATTCACTCTGTGTCTGACCACGGGAACGTGTGATGGGACGGATTGGATGCAGATTCACTCTGTGCCTGTCGCCGGGAGTGTGTGATGGGACGAAGAGGAGGGAGATTTACTCTTTGTCTGACCCCGGGAGTTTGTGATGGAAAGGTGTGGATGCAGATTCACTCTATGTCTGACCACTGGAATTTGTGATGGGATGATGTGGAAGGAGATTCACTCTGTGTCTGACCACGGCATTGTGTGATGGGACGGTTTGGATGGAGGTTCACTCAGTGTCTGACCCCAGGCTTTTGTGATGGGTTTGTGTGGAGGGAGATTCACTCTGTGTCTGACCCCGGGAGATTGTGATGGGACGGTTTGGATGGGGATTCACACTGTGTCTGACCGCGGGGAAGTTTTAAGGGGCGTTTTGGATGTAGATTCACTCTGTGTCTGACCCCGGGCTTTTGTGATGGGAAGGTCGGTATGGAGATTCACTCTGTGTCTGACCCCGGGAGTTTGTGATGGGACGGGGTGGATGGAGATTCACTCTGTGTCTGACCCCTGGAATGTGTGATGGGACGGTGTGGATGGAGATTCACTCTGTGTCAGACCCCGGGAGAGTGTGATGGGACGGTGTGGAGGGAGATTCACTCTGTATCTGACCCCGGGAGTTTGTGATGGAAATGTGTGGTTGCAGATTCACTCTATGTCTGACCACGGAATTTGTGAATGGACGGTGTGGAGGGAGTTTCAATCTGTGTCTGACATCGGCAATGTGTGATGGGACGGTTTGGATGGAGATTCACTCTGTGTCTGACCCCGGGCTTTTGTGATGGAACGGTTTGGATGGAGATTCACTCTGTGTCTGACCCCGCCAGTGTGTGATGGGACGGTGATGAGGGAGATTCACTCTGTGTCTGACCCAGGGAATGTGTGATGGGACGGTTTGGATGCAGATTCACTCTGTGTCTGACCCCGGGCTTTTGTGATGGGACGGTGAGGAGGGAGATTCAATATCTCTCTGACCCCGGGCTTTTGTGATGGGACGGTGTGGAGGGAGATTCACTCTGTGTCTGACCCCTTGAGTTTGTGATGGGCCGGTGTGTATGGAGATTCACTTTGTGACTGACCCCGGGTTTTTGTGATGGGCCGGTGTGGATGGAGATTCACTCTGGGTCTGACCCCGGGAGTGTGTGATGGGACGGTGATGAGGGATATTCACTCTGTGTCTGACCCAGGGAACGTGTGATGGGACGGTTTGGATGCAGATTCACTCTGTGTCTGACCCCGGGAGTCTGTGATGGGACGATGAGAAGGGAGCTTTACTCTTTGTCTGACCCCGGGAGTATGTGATGGAAAGGTGTGGATGCAGATTCACTCTATGTCTGACCCCTGGAATTTGTGATAGGATGGTGTGGAAGGAGATTCACTCTGTGTCTGAACCCGGCAATGTGTGATGGGACGGTGTGGATGGAGATTCACTCTGTGTCTTACCCCGGGAATGTGTGATGGGACAGTTTGGATGGAGATTCACTCTGTGACTGCCCCGGGCTTTTGTGATGGGACGGTGAAGAGGGAGATTCACTCTGTGTCTGACCCCGGGAACGTGTGATGGGACGGTTTGGATGGAGGTTCACTCTGAGTCTGACCCCAGGAGTGTGTGATGGGACGGTGAAGAGGGAGATTCACTCTGTGTCAGACCCCGGGAACGTGTGATGGGACGGTTTGGATGGAGATTCAATCTCTATCTGACCCCGGGCTTTTCTGATGGGCCGGTGTGTATGGAGATTCACTTTGTGTCTGACCCCGGTCTATTGTGATGGGACGGTGTGGAGGGAGATTCACACTGTGTCTGACCCCGGGAGTTTGTGCTGGGACCGTGAGGAGGGAGATTTACTCTGTGTCTGACCCCGGGAACGTGTGATGGGACGGTTTGGATGCAGATTCACTCTGTTCCTGACGCCGGGAGTGTGTGATGGGACGGTGAGGAGGGAGATTTACTCTTTGTCTGACCCCGGGAGTTTGTGATGGAAAGGTGTGGATGCAGATTCACTCCATGTCTGACCCCTGGAATTTGTGATGGGATGGTGTGGAAGGAGATTCACTCAGTGTCTGACCCCGGGCTTTTGTGATGGGATTGTGTGGAGGGAGATTCACTCTGTGTCTGACCTCGGGAGTTTGTGATGGACGGTGTGGATGGAAATTCACTCTATGTCTCACCCCTGGAATTTGTGATGGGATGGTGGGGAGGGAGTTTCAATCTGTGTCAGACATCAGCAATGTGTGATGGCACGGTTTGGATGGAGATTCACTCTGTGTCTGACCCCGGGCTTTTGTGATGGGACGGTGAGGAGGGAGATTCACTCTGTGTCTGACCCCGGGCTTTTGTGATGGGACGGTGAGGAGGCAGATTCACTCTGTGTCTGACCCCTGGAATTTGTGATAGGATGGTGTGGAAGGAGATTCACTCTGTGTCTGACCCCGGCAATGTGTGATGAGACGGTTTGGATGGAGGTTCACACAGTGTCTGACCCCGAGGGGTTTAAGATGGGACGGTGTGGATGGAGATTCACTCTGTGTCTTACCCCGGGAATGTTTGATGGGACAGTTTGGATGGAGATTCACTCTGTGACTGACCCGGGCTTTTGTGATGGGACGGTGAAGAGGGAGATTCACTCTGTGTCTGACCCCGGGGACGTGTGATGGGACGGTTTGGATGGAGGTTCACTCTGAGTCTGACCCCAGGAGTGTGTGATGGGACGGTGAAGAGGGAGATTCACTCTGTGTCAGACCCCGGGAAAGTGTGATGGGACGGTTTGGATGGAGATTCAATCTCTATCTGAACCCGGGCTTTTCTGATGGGACGGTGTGGAGGGAGATTCACTTTGTGTCTGACCCCGGTCTATTGTGATGGGACGGTGTGGAGGGAGATTCACACTGAGTCTGACCCCGGGAGTTTGTGATGGGACGGTGTGATTGGAAATTCACTCTGTGTCTGACCCCGGGAGTGTGTGTTGGGACGGTGAGGAGGGAGATTCACTCTGTGTCTGACCCCGGGAGTTTGTGATGGACGGTGTGGATGGAGATTCACTCTATGTCTCACCCCTGGAATTTGTGATGGGATGGTGTGGAAGGAGATTCACTCTGTGTCTGACCACGGCAATGTGTGATGGAAAGGTGTGGATGCAGTTTCACTCTATGTCTTACCCCTGGAATTTGTGATGGGATGGTGTGGAGGGAGATTCACTCTGTGTCTGACCCCGTGAAAGTGTGATGGGACCGTTTGGATGGAGATTCACTCTGTGTCTGACCCCGCACTTTTGTGATGGGACAGTGTGGATGGAGATTCACTCTGTGTCTGACCCCGGGAAAGTGTGATGGGACGGTGTGGATGGAGATTCACTCTGTGTCAGACCCCGGGAGTGTGTGATGGGACGGTGTGGAGGGAGATTCACTCTGTTTCTGACCCCGGGAGTTTGTGATGGAAATGTGTGGATGCAGATTCACTCTATGTCTGACCACGGAATTTGTGATTGGACGGGGTGGAGGGAGTTTCAATCTGTGTCTGACATCGGCAATGTGTGATGGGACGGTTTGGATTGAGATTCACTCTGTGTCTGACCCCGGGCTTTTGTGATGGAACGGTGAGGAGGGAGATTCACTCTGTGTCTGACGCCGGGCTTTTGTGATGGGACGGTGAGGAGGGAGATTCAATATCTGTCTGACCCCGGGCTTTTGTGATGGGACAGTGTGGAGGGAAATTCACTCTGTGTCTGACCCCTTGAGTTTGTGATGGGACGGTGATGAGGGAGATTCACTCTGTGTCTGACCCAGGGAATGCGTGATGGGACGGTTTGGATGCAGATTCACTCTGTGTCTGACCCCGGGAGTCTTGATTGGACGGTGAGAAGGGAGCTTTACTCTTTGTCTGACCCCGGGAGTATGTGATGGAAAGGTGTGGATGCAGATTCACTCTATGTCTGACCCCTGGAATTTGTGATGTGACGGTGTGGATTGAGATGCACTCTGTGTCTGACCCCGGGAGTATGTGATGGAAAGTTGTGGATGCAGATTCACACTATGTCTGACCCCTGGAATTTGTGATAGGATGGTGTGGAAGGAGAATCCCTCTGTGTCTGACCACGTCAATGAGTGATGAGACGGTTTGGATGGAGGTTCTCTCAGTGTCTGACCCCGAGGGGTTTAAGATGGGACGGTGTGGATGGAGATTCACTCTGTGACTGACCCGGGCTTTTGTGATGGGACGGTGAAGTGGGAGATTCACTCTGTGTCTGACCCCGGGAACGTTTGATGGGACGGTTTGGATGAAGGTTCACTCTGAGTCTGACCCCAGGAGTGTGTGATGGGACGGTGAAGAGGGAGATTCACTCTGTGTCAGACCCCGGGAACGTGTGATGGGACGGTTTGGATGGAGATTCAATCTCTATCTGACCCCGGGCTTTTCTGATGGGACGGTGTGGAGGGAGATTCACTCTGTGTCTGACCCCGTGAGTTTGTGATGGGCCGGTGTGTATGGAGATTCACTTTATGTCTGACCCCGGTCTATTGTGATGGGACGGTGTGGATGGAGATTCACTCTGTGTCTGACCCCTGGAAAGTGTGATGGGACGGTGTGGATGGAGATATACTCTGTGTCAGACCCCGGGAGTGTGTGATGGGACGGTGTGGAGGGAGATTCACTCTCTTTCTGACCCCGGGAGTTTGTGATGGAAATGTGTGGTTGCAGTTTCACTCTATGTCTGACCACGGAATTTGTGAATGGACGGTGTGGAGGGAGTTTCAATCTGTGTCTGACATCGGCAATGTGTGATGGGACGGTTTGGGTGGAGATTCACTCTGTGTCTGACCCCGGGAGTCTGTGATTGGACGATGAGAAGGGAGCTTTACTCTTTGTCTGACCCCGGGAGTATGTGATGGAAAGGTGTGGATGCAGATTCACACTATGTCTGACCCCTGGAATTTGTGATAGGATGGTGTGGAAGGAGAATCACTCTGTGTCTGACCCCGGCAATGTGTGATGAGACGGTTTGCATGGAGGTTCACTCAGTGTCTGACCCCGAGGGGTTTAAGATGGGACGGTGTGGATGGAGATTCACTCTGTGTCTGACCACGGGAACGTGTGATGAGACGGTTTGGATGGAGGTTCACTCCGAGTCTGAGCACAGGAGTGTGTGATGGGACGGTGAAGAGGGAGATTCACTCTGTGTCAGACCCCGGGAACGTGTGATGGGACGGTTTGGATGGAGATTCAATCTCTATCTGACACCGGGCTTTTCTGATGGGCCGGTCTGTACGGAGATTCACTTTGTGTCTGACCCCGGTCTATTGTGATTGGATGGTGTGGAGGGAGATTCACACTGTGTCTGACCCCGTGAGTTTGTGATGGGACGGTGTGATTGGAAATTCACTCTGTGTCTGACCCCGGAGTGTGTGTTGGGACGGTGAGGAGGGAGATTCACTCTGTGTCTGACCCCGCGAACGTGTGATGGGACGGTTTGGATGCAGATTCACTCTGTTCCTGACGCCGGGAGTGTGTGATGGGACGGTGAGGAGGGAGATTTACTCTTTGTCTGACCCCGGGAGTTTGTGATGGAAATGTGTGGATGCAGATTCACTCTATGTCTGACCCCTGGAATTTGTGATGGGATGGTGTCGAAGGAGATTCACTCAGTGTCTGACCCCGGGCTTTTGTGATGGGATTGTGGGAAGGGAGATTCACTCTGTGTCTGACCCCGGGAGTTTGTGATGGACGGTGTGGATGGAGATTCACTCTATGTCTCACCCCTGGAATTTGTGATGGGATGGTGTGGAGGGAGTTTCAATCTGTGTCTGACATCGGCAATGTGTGATGGGACGGTTTGGATGGAGAGTCACTCTGTGTCTGACCCCGGGCTTATGTGATGGGACGGTGAGGAGGGAGATTCACTCTGTGTCTGACCACGGGCTTTTGTGATGGGACGGTGAGGAGGCAGATTCACTCTGTGTCTGACCCCTTGAATTTGTGATAGGATGGTGTGGAAGGAGATTCACTCTGTGTCTGACCCCGGCAATGTGTGATGAGACGGTTTGGATGGAGGTTCACTCAGTGTCTGACCCCGAGGGGTTTAAGATGGGACGGTGTGGATGGAGATTCACTCTGTGTCTGACCCCGGGAACGTGTGATGGGACGGTTTGGATGGAGGTTCACAGTGAGTCTGACCCCAGGAGTGTGTGATGGGACGGTGAAGAGGGAGATTCACTCTGTGTCTGTCCCCGGGAACGTGTGATGGGACGGTTTGGATGGAGGTTCACAGTGAGTCTGACCCCAGGAGTGTGTGATGGGACGGTGAAGAGGGAGATTCACTCTGTGACAGAACCCGGGAACGTGTGATGGGACGGTTTGGATGGAGATTCAATCTCTATCTGACCCCGGGCTTTTCTGATGGGACGGTGTGGAGGGAGATTCACTTTGTGTCTGACCCCGGGAGATTGTGATGGGACGGTGTGATTGGAAATTCACTCTGTGTCTGACCCCGGGTGTGTGTGTTGGGACGGTGAGGAGGGAGATTCACTCTGTGTCTGACCCCGGGAACGTGTGATGGGACGGTTTGGATGCAAATTCACTCTGTTCCTGACGGCGGGAGTGTGTGATGGGACGGTGAGGAGGGAGATTTTTCTCTTTGTCTGACCCCGGGAGTTTGTGATGGGATGGTGTGGAAGGAGATTCACTCAGTGTCTGACCCAGGGTTTTTGTGATGGGCCGGTGTTAATGGAGATTCACCTTGTGTCTGACCCCGCCAGTGTGTGATGGGACGGTGATGAGGGAGATTCACTCTGAGTCTGACCCAGGGAATGTGTGATGGGACGGTTTGGATGCAGTTTCACTCTGTGTCTGAACCCGGGCTTTTGTGATGGGACGGTGAGGAGGGAGATTCAATATCTGTCTGACCCCGGGCTTTTGTGATGGGACGGTGTGGAGGGAGATTCACTCTGTGTCTGACCCCGGGCTTTTGTGATGGGAGGGTGAGTAGGGAGATTCAATCTGTGTCTGACCCCGTGAGTTCGTGATGGGCCGGTGTGGATGGAGATTCCCTCTGTGTCTGACCCCGGGAGTGTGTGATGGGACGGTGTGTTTGGAAATTCCCTCTGTGTCTGACCCCGGGAGTGTGTGATGGGTCGGTGAGGAGGGAGATTCACTCTGTGTCTGACCACGGGAACGTGTGATGGGACGGATTGGATGCAGATTCACTCTGTGCCTGTCGCCTGGAGTGTGTGATGGGACGGTGAGGAGGGAGATTTACTCTTTGTCTGACCCAGGGAGTTTGTGATGGAAAGGTGTGGATGCAGATTCACTCTATGTCTGACCACTGGAATTTGTGATGGGATGATGTGGAAGGAGATTCACTCTGTGTCTGACCACGGCATTGTGTGATGGGACGGTTTGGATGGAGGTTCACTCAGTGTCTGACCCCAGGCTTTTGTGATGGGTTTGTGTGGAGGGAGATTCACTCTGTGTCTGACCCCGGGAGATTGTGATGGGACGGTTTGGATGGGGATTCACTCTGTGTCTGACCGCGGGGAAGTGTTAAGGGGCGTTTTGGATGTAGATTCACTCTGTGTCTGACCCCGGGCTTTTGTGATGGGAAGGTCGGAATGGAGATTCACTCTGTGTCTGACCCCGGGAGTTTGTGATGGGACGGGGTGGATGGAGATTCACTCTGTGTCTGACCCCTGGAATGTGTGATGGGACGGTGTGGATGGAGATTCACTCTGTGTCAGACCCCGGGAGAGTGTGATGGGACGGTGTGGAGGGAGATTCACTCTGTTTCTGACCCCGGGAGTTTGTGATGGAAATGTGTGGTTGCAGATTCACTCTATGTCTGACCACGGAATTTGTGAATGGACGGTGTGGAGGGAGTTTCAATCTGTGTCTGACATCGGCAATGTGTGATGGGACGGTTTGGATGGAGATTCACTCTGTGTCTGACCCCGGGCTTTTGTGATGGAACGGTTTGGATGGAGATTCACTCTGTGTCTGACCCCGCCAGTGTGTGATGGGACGGTGATGAGGGAGATTCACTCTGTGTCTGACCCAGGGAATGTGTGATGGGACGGTTTGGATGCAGATTCACTCTGTGTCTGACCCCGGGCTTTTGTGATGGGACGGTGAGGAGGGAGATTCAATATCTCTCTGACCCCGGGCTTTTGTGATGGGACGGTGTGGAGGGAGATTCACTCTGTGTCTGACCCCTTGAGTTTGTGATGGGCCGGTGTGTATGGAGATTCACTTTGTGACTGACCCCGGGTTTTTGTGATGGGCCGGTGTGGATGGAGATTCACTCTGGGTCTGACCCCGGGAGTGTGTGATGGGACGGTGATGAGGGATATTCACTCTGTGTCTTACCTCGGGAATGTGTGATGGGACAGTTTGGATGGAGATTCACTCTGTGACTGCCCCGGGCTTTTGTGATGGGACGGTGAAGAGGGAGATTCACTCTGTGTCTGACCCCGGGAACGTGTGATGGGACGGTTTGGATGGAGGTTCACTCTGAGTCTGACCCCAGGAGTGTGTGATGGGACGGTGAAGAGGGAGATTCACTCTGTGTCATACCCCGGGAACGTGTGATGGGACGGTTTGGATGGAGATTCAATCTCTATCTGACCCCGGGCTTTTCTGATGGGCCGGTGTGTATGGAGATTCACTTTGTGTCTGACCCCGGTCTATTGTGATGGGACGGTGTGGAGGGAGATTCACACTGTGTCTGACCCCGGGAGTTTGTGCTGGGACCGTGAGGAGGGAGATTCACTCTGTGTCTGACCCCGGGAACGTGTGATGGGACGGTTTGGATGCAGATTCACTCTGTTCCTGACGCCGGGAGTGTGTGATGGGACGGTGAGGAGGGAGATTTACTCTTTGTCTGACCCCGGGAGTTTGTGATGGAAAGGTGTGGATGCAGATTCACTCCATGTCTGACCCCTGGAATTTGTGATGGGATGGTGTGGAAGGAGATTCACTCAGTGTCTGACCCCGGGCTTTTGTGATGGGATTGTGTGGAGGGAGATTCACTCTGTGTCTGACCTCGGGAGTTTGTGATGGACGGTGTGGATGGAAATTCACTCTATGTCTCACCCCTGGAATTTGTGATGGGATGGTGGGGAGGGAGTTTCAATCTGTGTCAGACATCAGCAATGTGTGATGGGACGGTTTGGATGGAGATTCACTCTGTGTCTGACCCCGGGCTTTTGTGATGGGACGGTGAGGAGGGAGATTCACTCTGTGTCTGACCCCGGGCTTTTGTGATGGGACGGTGAGGAGGCAGATTCACTCTGTGTCTGACCCCTGGAATTTGTGATAGGATGGTGTGGAAGGAGATTCACTCTGTGTCTGACCCCGGGCTTTTGTGATGGGACGGTGAGGAGGCAGATTCACTCTGTGTCTGACCCCTGGAATTTGTGATAGGATGGTGTGGAAGGAGATTCACTTTGTGTCTGACCCCGGGAGATTGTGATGGGACGGTGTGATTGGAAATTCACTCTGTGTCTGACCCCGGGTGTGTGTGTTGGGACGGTGAGGAGGGAGATTCACTCTGTGTCTGACCCCGGGAACGTGTGATGGGACGGTTTGGATGCAAATTCACTCTGTTCCTGACGCCGGGAGTGTGTGATGGGACGGTGAGGAGGGAGATTTTTCTCTTTGTCTGACCCCGGGAGTTTGTGATGGAAAGGTGTGGTTGCAGATTCACTCCATGTCTGACCCCTGGAATTTGTGATGGGATGGTGTGGAAGGAGATTCACTCAGTGTCTGACCCCGGGCTTTTGTGATGGGATTGTGTGGAGGGAGATTCACTCTGTGTCTGACCCCGTGAGTTTGTGATGGACGGTGTGGATGGAGATTCACTCTATGTCTCACCCCTGGAATTTGTGTTGGGATGGTGTGGAAGGAAATTCACTCTGTGTCTGACCACGGCAATGTGTGATGGAAAGGTGTGGATGCAGTTTCACTCTATGTCTGACCCCTGGAATTTTTGAATGTATGGTGTGGAAGGAGATTCACTCTGCGTCTGACCCCGGGCAATGTGTGATGGGACGGTTTGGATGCAGGTTCACTGAGTGTCTGACCCCGGGCTTTTGTGATAGGATTGTGTGGAGGGAGATTCACTCTGTGTCTGACCACGTGAAAGTGTGATGGGACCGTTTGGATGGAGATTCACTCTGTGTCTGACCCCGCACTTTTGTGATGGGACAGTGTGGATGGAGATTCACTGTGTCTGACCCCGCACATTTGTGATGGGACGGTGTGGATGGAGATTCACTCTGTGTCAGACCCCGGGAGTGTGTGATGGGACGGTGTGGAGGAAGATTCACTTTGGTTCTGACCCCGGGAGTTTTTGATGGAAATGTGTGGATGCAGATTCACTCTAAATCTGACCACGGAATTTGCGATTTGACGGGGTGGAGGGAGTTTCAATCTGTGTCTGACATCGGCAATGTGTGATGGGACGGATTGGATGGAGATGCACTCTGTGTCTGACCCCGGGCTTTTGTGATGGGACGGTGAGGATGGAGATTCACTCTGTGTCTGACCCCGGGCTTTTGTGATGGGACGGTGAGGAGGGAGATTCAATATCTGTCTGACCCCGGGCTTTTGTGATGGGACGGTGTGGAAGGAGATTCACTCTGTGTCTGACCCCGGGCTTTTGTGATGGGACGGTGAGTAGGGAGATTCACTCTGTGTCTGACCCCGTGAGTACGTGATGGGCCGGTGTGGATGGAGATTCCCTCTGTGTCTGACCCCGGGAGTGTGTGATGGGACGGTGTGTTTGGAAATTCACTCTGTGTCTGACCCCGGGAGTGTGTGATGGGTCGGTGAGGAGGGAGATTCACTCTGTGTCTGACCACGGGAACGTGTGATGGGACGGATTGGATGCAGATTCACTCTGTGCCTGACGCCGGGAGTGTGTGATGGGACGGTGAGGAGGGAGATTTACTCTTTGTCTGACCCCGGGAGTTTGTGATGGAAAGGTGTGGATGCAGATTCACTCTATGTCTGACCACTGGAATTTGTGATGGGATGATGTGGAAGGAGATTCACTCTGTGTCTGACCACGGCATTGTGTGATTGGACAGTTTGGATGGAGGTTCACTCAGTGTCTGACCCCAGGCTTTTGTGATGGGTTTGTGTGGAGGGAGATTCACTCTGTGTCTGACCCCGGGAGATTGTGATGGGACGGTTTGAATGGGGATTCACTCTGTGTCTGACCGCGGGGAAGTGTTAAGGGGCGTTTTGGATGTAGATTCACTCTGTGTCTGACCCCGGGCATTTGTGATGGGACGGTGTGGATGGAGATTCACTCTGTGTCTGACCGCGGGGAAGTGTTAAGGGACGGTGTGGATGGAGATTCACTCTGTGTCTGACCCCGGGAAAGTGTGATGGGACGGTGTGGATGGAGATTCACTCTGTGTCAGACCCCGGGAGAGTGTGATGGGACGGTGTGAAGGGAGATGCACTCTGTTTCTGACCCCGGGAGTTTGTGATGGAAATGTGTGGTTGCAGATTCACTCTCTGTCTGACCACGGAATTTGTGAATGGACGGTGTGGAGGGAGTTTCAATCTGTGTCTGACATCGGCAATGTGTGATGGGACGGTTTGGATGGAGATTCACTCTGTGTCCGACCCAGGGCTTTTGTGATGGAACGGTGAGGAGGGAGATTCACTCTGTGTCTGACCCCGGGCTTTTGTGATGGGACGGTGAGGAGGGAGATTCAATATCTGTCTGACCCCGGGCTTTTGTGATGGGACGGTGTGGAGGGAGATTCACTCTGTGTCTGACCCCTTGAGTTTGTGATGGGCCGGTGTGTATGGAGATTCACTTTGTGTCTGACCCAGGGTTTTTGTGATGGACCGGTGTTAATGGAGATTCACCTTGTGTCTGACCCCGCCAGTGTGTGATGGGACGGTGATGAGGGAGATTCACTCTGTGTCTGACCCAGGGAATGTGTGATGGGACGGTTTGGATGCAGATTCACTCTGTGTCTGACCCCGGGCTTTTGTGATGGGACGGTGAGGAGGGAGATTCAATATCTGTCTGACCCCGGGCTTTTGTGTTGGGACGGTGTGGAGGGAGATTCACTCTGTGTCTGACCCCGGGCTTTTGTGATGGGACGGTGAGTAGGGAGATTCACTCTGTGTCTGACCCCGTGAGTTCGTGATGGGCCGGTGTGGATGGAGATTCCCTCTGTGTCTGACCCCGGGAGTGTGTGATGGGACGGTGTGTTTGGAAATTCACTCTGTGTCTGACCCCGGGAGTGTGTGATGGGTCGGTGAGGAGGGAGATTCACTCTGTGTCTGACCACGGGAACGTGTGATGGGACGGATTGGATGCAGATTCACTCTGTGCCTGTCGCCGGGAGTGTGTGATGGGACGGTGAGGAGGGAGATTTACTCTTTGTCTGACCCCGGGAGTTTGTGATGGAAAGGTGTGGATGCAGATTCACTCTATGTCTGACCACTGGAATTTGTGATGGGATGATGTGGAAGGAGATTCACTCTGTGTCTGACCACGGCATTGTGTGATGGGACGGTTTAGATGGAGGTTCACTCAGTGTCTGACCCCAGGCTTTTGTGATGGGTTTGTGTGTAGGGAGATTCACTCTGTGTCTGACCCCGGGAGATTGTGATGGGACGGTTTGGATGGGGATTCACTCTGTGTCTGACCGCGGGGAAGTGTTAAGGGACGGTGTGGATGGAGATTCACTCTGTGTCTGACCCCGGGAAAGTGTGATGGGACGGTGTGGATGGAGATTCACTCTGTGTCAGACCCCGGGAGAGTGTGATGGGACGGTGTGGAGGGAGATTCACTCTGTTTCTGACCCCGGGAGTTTGTGATGGAAATGTGTGGTTGCAGATTCACTCTCTGTCTGACCACGGAATTTGTGAATGGACGGTGTGGAGGGAGTTTCAATCTGTGTCTGACATCGGCAATGTGTGATGGGACGGTTTGGATGGAGATTCACTCTGTGTCTGACCCCGGGCTTTTGTGATGGAACGTTGAGGAGGGAGATTCACTCTGTGTCTGACCCCGGGCTTTTGTGATGGGACGGTGAGGAGGGAGATTCAATATCTGTCTGACCCCGGGCTTTTGTGATGGGACGGTGTGGAGGGAGATTCACTCTGTGTCTGACCCCTTGAGTTTGTGATGGGCCGGTGTGTATGGAGATTCACTTTGTGTCTGACCCAGGGTTTTTGTGATGGTCCGGTGTTAATGGAGATTCACCTTGTGTCTGAACCCGCCAGTGTGTGATGGGACGGTGATGAGGGAGATTCACTCTGTGTCTGACCCAGGGAATGTGTGATGGGACGGTTTGGATGCAGATTCACTCTGTGTCTGACCCCGGGCTTTTGTGATGGGACGGTGAGGAGGGAGATTCAATATCTGTCTGACCCCGGGCTTTTGTGTTGGGACGGTGTGGAGGGAGATTCACTCTGTGTCTGACCCCGGGCTTTTGTGATGGGACGGTGAGTAGCGAGATTCACTCTGTGTCTGACCCCGTGAGTTCGTGATGGGCCGGTGTGGATGGAGATTCCCTCTGTGTCTGACCCCGGGAGTGTGTGATGGGACGGTGTGTTTGGAAATTCACTCTGTGTCTGACCCCGGGAGTGTGTGATGGGTCGGTGAGGAGGGAGATTCACTCTGTGTCTGACCACGGGAACGTGTGATGGGACGGATTGGATGCAGATTCACTCTGTGCCTGTCGCCGGGAGTGTGTGATGGGACGGTGAGGAGGGAGATTTACTCTTTGTCTGACCCCGGGAGTTTGTGATGGAAAGGTGTGGATGCAGATTCACTCTATGTCTGACCACTGGAATTTGTGATGGGATGATGTGGAAGGAGATTCACTCTGTGTCTGACCACGGCATTGTGTGATGGGACGGTTTAGATGGAGGTTCACTCAGTGTCTGACCCCAGGCTTTTGTGATGGGTTTGTGTGGAGGGAGATTCACTCTGTGTCTGACCCCGGGAGATTGTGATGGGACGGTTTGGATGGGGATTCACTCTGTGTCTGACCGCGGGGAAGTGTTAAGGGGCGTTTTGGATGTAGATTCACTCTGTGTCTGACCCCGGGCTTTTGTGATGGGAAGGTCTGAATGGAGATTCACTCTGTGTCTGACCCCGGGAGTTTGTGATGGGACTGTGTGGATGGAGATTCACTCTGTGTCTGACCCCGGGCTTTTGTGATGGAACGGTGAGGAGGGAGATTCACTCTGTGTCTGACCCCGGGCTTTTGTGATGGGACGGTGAGGAGGGAGATTCAATATCTGTCTGACCCCGGGCTTTTGTGATGGGACGGTGTGGAGGGAGATTCACTCTGTGTCTGACCCCTTGAGTTTGTGATGGGCCGGTGTGTATGGAGATTCACTTTGTGTCTGACCCAGGGTTTTTGTGATGGGCCGGTGTTAATGGAGATTCACCTTGTGTCTGACCCCGCTAGTGTGTGATGGGACGGTGATGAGGGAGATTCACTCTGTGTCTGACCCAGGGAATGTGTGATGGGACGGTTTGGATGCAGATTCACTCTGTGTCTGACCCCGGGCTTTTGTGATGGGACGGTGAGGAGGGAGATTCAATCTCTATCTGACCCCGGGCTTTTCTGATGGGACGGTGTGGAGGGAGATTCACTTTGTGTCTGACCCCGGTCTATTGTGATTGGACGGTGTGGAGGGAGATTCACACTGAGTCTGACCCCGGGAGTTTGTGATGGGACGGTGTGATTGGAAATTCATTCTGTGTCTGACCCCGGGAGTGTGTGTTGGGACGGTGAGGAGGGAGATTCACTCTGTGTCTGACCCCGGGAGTTTGTGATGGACGGTGTGGATGGAGATTCACTCTATGTCTCACCCCTGGAATTTGTGATGGGATGGTGTGGAAGGAGATTCACTCTGTGTCTGACCACGGCAATGTGTGATGGAAAGGTGTGGATGCAGTTTCACTCTATGTCCTACCCCTGGAATTTGTGATGGGATGGTGTGGAGGGAGATTCACTCTGTGTCTGACCCCGCACTTTTGTGATGGGACAGTGTGGATGGAGATTCACTCTGTGTCTGACCCCGTGAAAGTGTGATGGGACCGTTTGGATGGAGATTCACTCTGTGTCTGACCCCGCACTTTTGTGATGGGACAGTGTGGATGGAGATTCACTCTGTGTCTGACCCCGCACTTTTGTGATGGGACGGTGTGGATGGAGATTCACTCTGTGTCAGACCCCGGGAGTGTGTGATGGGACGGTGTGGAGGGAGATTCACTCTGTTTCTGACCCCGGGAGTTTGTGATGGAAATGTGTGGATGCAGATTCACTCTATGTCTGACCACGGAATTTGTGATTGGACGGGGTGGAGGGAGTTTCAATCTGTGTCTGACATCGGCAATGTGTGATGGGACGGTTTGGATTGAGATTCACTCTGTGTCTGACCCCGGGCTTTTGTGATGGAACGGTGAGGAGGGAGATTCACTCTGTATCTGACGCCGGGCTTTTGTGATGGGACGGTGAGGAGGGAGATTCAATATCTGTCTGACCCCGGGCTTTTGTGATGGGACAGTGTGGAGGGAAATTCACTCTGTGTCTGACCCCTTGAGTTTGTGATGGGACGGTGATGAGGGAGATTCACTCTGTGTCTGACCCAGGGAATGTGTGATGGGACGGTTTGGATGCAGATTCACTCTGTGTCTGACCCCGGGAGTCTTGATTGGACGGTGAGAAGGGAGCTTTACTCTTTGTCTGACCCCGGGAGTATGTGATGGAAAGGTGTGGATGCAGATTCACTCTATGTCTGACCCCTGGAATTTGAATGGGCCGGTGTGGATTGAGATGCACTCTGTGTCTGACCCCGGAAGTATGTGATGGAAAGTTGTGGATGCAGATTCACTCTATGTCTGACCCCTGGAATTTGTGATAGGATGGTGTGGAAGGAGATTCCCTCTGTGTCTGACCCCGTCAATGAGTGATGAGACGGTTTGGATGGAGGTTCTCTCAGTGTCTGACCCCGAGGGGTTTAAGATGGGACGGTGTGGATGGAGATTCACTCTGTGACTGACCCGGGCTTTTGTGATGGGACGGTGAAGTGGGAGATTCACTCTGTGTCTGACCCCGGGAACGTTTGATGGGACGGTTTGGATGAAGGTTCACTCTGAGTCTGACCCCAGGAGTGTGTGATGGGACGGTGAAGAGGGAGATTCACTCTGTGTCAGACCCCGGGAACGTGTGATGGGACGGTTTGGATGGAGATTCAATCTCTATCTGACCCCGGGCTTTTCTGATGGGACGGTGTGGAGGGAGATTCACTTTGTGTCTGACCCCGTGAGTTTGTGATGGGCCGGTGTGTATGGAGATTCACTTTATGTCTGACCCCGGTCTATTGTGATGGGACGGTGTGGATGGAGATTCACTCTATGTCTGACCCCTGGAATTTGTGATAGGATGGTGTGGAAGGAGAATCACTCTGTGTCTGACCCCGGCAATGTGTGATGAGACGGTTTGGATGGAGGTTCACTCAGTGTCTGACCCCGAGGGGTTTAAGATGGGACGGTGTGGATGGAGATTCACTCTGTGTCTGACCACGGGAACGTGTGATGAGACGGTTTGGATGGAGATTCACTCTGTGTCAGACCCCGGGAACGTGTGATGGGACGGTTTGGATGGAGATTCAATCTCTATCTGACACCGGGCTTTTCTGATGGGCCGGTCTGTACGGAGATTCACTTTGTGTCTGACCCCGGTCTATTGTGATTGGACGGTGTGGAGGGAGATTCACACTGTGTCTGACCCCGTGAGTTTGTGATGGGACGGTGTGATTGGAAATTCACTCTGTGTCTGACCCCGGGAGTGTGTGTTGGGACGGTGAGGAGGGAGATTCACTCTGTGTCTGACCCCGGGAACGTGTGATGGGACGGTTTGGATGCAGATTCACTCTGTTCCTGACGCCGGGAGTGTGTGATGGGACGGTGAGGAGGGAGATTTACTCTTTGTCTGACTCCGGGAGTTTGTGATGGAAATGTGTGGATGCAGATTCACTCTATGTCTGACCCCTGGAATTTGTGATGGGATGGTGTCGAAGGAGATTCACTCAGTGTCTGACCCCGGGCTTTTGTGATGGGATTGTGTGGAGGGAGATTCACTCTGTGTCTGACCCCCGGAGTTTGTGATGGACGGTGTGGATGGAGATTCACTCTATGTCTCACCCCTGGAATTTGTGATGGGATGGTGTGGAGGGAGTTTCAATCTGTGTCTGACATCGGCAATGTGTGATGGGACGGTTTGGATGGAGATTCACTCTGTGTCTGACCCCGGGCTTATGTGATGGGACGGTGAGGAGGGAGATTCACTCTGTGTCTGACCACGGGCTTTTGTGATGGGACGGTGAGGAGGCAGATTCACTCTGTGTCTGACCCCTTGAATTTGTGATAGGATGGTGTGGAAGGAGATTCACTCTGTGTCTGACCCCGGCAATGTGTGATGAGACGGTTTGGATGGAGGTTCACTCAGTGTCTGACCCCGAGGGGTTTAAGATGGGACGGTGTGGATGGAGATTCACTCTGTGTCTGACCCCGGGAACGTGTGATGGGACGGTTTGGATGGAGGTTCACAGTGAGTCTGACCCCAGGAGTGTGTGATGGGACGGTGAAGAGGGAGATTCACTCTGTGTCTGACCCCGGGAACGTGTGATGGGACGGTTTGGATGGAGGTTCACAGTGAGTCTGACCCCAGGAGTGTGTGATGGGACGGTGAAGAGGGAGATTCACTCTGTGACAGACCCCGGGAACGTGTGATGGGACGGTTTGGATGGAGATTCAATCTCTATCTGACCCCGGGCTTTTCTGATGGGACGGTGTGGAGGGAGATTCACTTTGTGTCTGACCCCGGGAGATTGTGATGGGACGGTGTGATTGGAAATTCACTCTGTGTCTCAACCCGGGTGTGTGTGTTGGGACGGTGAGGAGGGAGATTCACTCTGTGTCTGACCCCGGGAACGTGTGATGGGACGGTTTGGATGCAAATTCACTCTGTTCCTGACGCCGGGAGTGTGTGATGGGACGGTGAGGAGGGAGATGTTTCTCTTTGTCTGACCCCGGGAGTTTGTGATGGAAAGGTGTGGTTGCAGATTCACTCTATGTCTGACCCCTGGAATTTGTGATGGGATGGTGTGGAAGGAGATTCACTCAGTGTCTGACCCCTGGCTTTTGTGATGGGATTGTGTGGAGGGAGATTCACTCTGTGTCTGACCCCGTGAGTTTGTGATGGACGGTGTGGATGGAGATTCACTCTATGTCTCACCCCTGGAATTTGTGATGGGATGGTGTGGAAGGAAATTCACTCTGTGTCTGACCACGGCAATGTGTGATGGAAAGGTGTGGATGCAGTTTCACTCTATGTCTGACCCCTGGAATTTGTGATGGGTTGGTGTGGAAGGAGATTCACTCTGTGTCTGACCCCGGGCAATGTGTGATGGGACGGTTTGGATGCAGGTTCACTGAGTGTCTGACCCCGGGCTTTTGTGATAGGATTGTGTGGAGGGAGATTCACTCTGTGTCTGACCACGTGAAAGTGTGATGGGACCGTTTGGATGGAGATTCACTCTGTGTCTGACCCCGCACTTTTGTGATGGGACAGTGTGGATGGAGATTCACTCTGTGTCTGACCCCGCACTTTTGTGATGGGACGGTGTGGATGGAGATTCACTCTGTGTCAGACCCCGGGAGTGTGTGATGGGACGGTGTGGAGGAAGATTCACTTTGGTTCTGACCCCGGGAGTTTTTGATGGAAATGTGTGGATGCAGATTCACTCTAAATCTGACCACGGAATTTGCGATTTGACGGGGTGGAGGGAGTTTCAATCTGTGTCTGACATCGGCAATGTGTGATGGGACGGATTGGATGGAGATTCACTCTGTGTCTGACCCCGGGCTTTTGTGATGGGACGGTGAGGATGGAGATTCACTCTGTGTCTGACCCCGGGCTTTTGTGATGGGACGGTGAGGAGGGAGATTCAATATCTGTCTGACCCCGGGCTTTTGTGATGGGACGGTGTGGAGGGAGATTCACTCTGTGTTTGACCCCGGGCTTTTGTGATGGGACGGTGAGTAGGGAGATTCACTCTGTGTCTGACCCCGTGAGTACGTGATGGGCCGGTGTGGATGGAGATTCCCTCTGTGTCTGACCCCGGGAGTGTGTGATGGGACGGTGTGTTTGGAAATTCACTCTGTGTCTGACCCCGGGAGTGTGTGATGGGTCGGTGAGGAGGGAGATTCACTCTGTGTCTGACCACGGGAACGTGTGATGGGACGGATTGGATGCAGATTCACTCTGTGCCTGACGCCGGGAGTGTGTGATGGGACGGTGAGGAGGGAGATTTACTCTTTGTCTGACCCCGGAAGTTTGTGATGGAAAGGTGTGGATGCAGATTCACTCTATGTCTGACCACTGGAATTTGTGATGGGATGATGTGGAAGGAGATTCACTCTGTGTCTGACCACGGCATTGTGTGATTGGACAGTTTGGATGGAGGTTCACTCAGTGTCTGACCCCAGGCTTTTGTGATGGGTTTGTGTGGAGGGAGATTCACTCTGTGTCTGACCCCGGGAGATTGTGATGGGACGGTTTGGATGGGGGTTCACTCTGTGTCTGACCGCGGGGAAGTGTTAAGGGGCGTTTTGGATGTAGATTCACTCTGTGTCTGACCCCGGGCTTTTGTGATGGGACGGTGTGGATGGAGATTCACTCTGAGTCTGACCCAGGGAAAGTATGATGGGACGGTTTGGATGGACATTAACTTTGTGTCTGACCCCGGGTTTTTGTGATGGGAAGGTCTGGATGGAGATTCACTCTGTGTCTGACCGCGGGGAAGTGTTAAGGGACGGTGTGGATGGAGATTCACTCTGTGTCTGACCCCGGGAAAGTGTGATGGGACGGTGTGGATGGAGATTCACTCTGTGTCAGACCCCGGGAGAGTGTGATGGGACGGTGTGGAGGGAGATTCACTCTGTTTCTGACCCCGAGAGTTTGTGATGGAAATGTGTGGTTGCCCATTCACTCTCTGTCTGACCACGGAATTTGTGAATGGACGGTGTGGAGGGAGTTTCAATCTGTGTCTGACATCGGCAATGTGTGATGGGACGGTTTGGATGGAGATTCACTCTGTGTCTGACCCCGGGCTTTTGTGATGGAACGGTGAGGAGGGAGATTCACTCTGTGTCTGACCCCGGGCTTTTGTGATGGGACGGTGAGGAGGGAGATTCAATATCTGTCTGACCCCGGGCTTTTGTGATGGGACGGTGTGGAGGGAGATTCACTCTGTGTCTGACCCCTTGAGTTTGTGATGGGCCGGTGTGTATGGAGATTCACTTTGTGTCTGACCCAGGGTTTTTGTGATGGGCCGGTGTTAATGGAGATTCACCTTGTGTCTGACCCCGTCAGTGTGTGATGGGACGGTGATGAGGGAGATTCACTCTGTGTCTGACCCAGGGAATGTGTGATGGGACGGTTTGGATGCAGATTCACTCTGTGTCTGACCCCGGGCTTTTGTGATGGGACGGTGAGGAGGGAGATTCAATATCTGTCTGACCCCGGGCTTTTGTGTTGGGACGGTGTGGAGGGAGATTCACTCTGTGTCTGACCCCGGGCTTTTGTGATGGGACGGTGAGTAGGGAGATTCACTCTGTGTCTGACCCCGTGAGTTCGTGATGGGCCGGTGTGGATGGAGATTCCCTCTGTGTCTGACCCCGGGAGTGTGTGATGGGACGGTGTGTTTGGAAATTCACTCTGTGTCTGACCCCGGGAGTGTGTGATGGGTCGGTGAGGAGGGAGATTCACTCTGTGTCTGACCACGGGAACGTGTGATGGGACGGATTGGATGCAGATTCACTCTGTGCCTGTCGCCGGGAGTGTGTGATGGGACGGTGAGGAGGGAGATTTACTCTTTGTCTGACCCCGTGAGTTTGTGATGGAAAGGTGTGGATGCAGATTCACTCTATGTCTGACCACTGGAATTTGTGATGGGATGATGTGGAAGGAGATTCACTCTGTGTCTGACCACGGCATTGTGTGATGGGATGGTTTAGATGGAGGTTCACTCAGTGTCTGACCCCAGGCTTTTGTGATGGGTTTGTGTGGAGGGAGATTCACTCTGTGTCTGACCCCGGGAGATTGTGATGGGACGGTTTGGATGGGGATTCACTCTGTGTCTGACCGCGGGGAAGTGTTAAGGGACGGTGTGGATGGAGATTCACTCTGTGTCTGACCCCGGGAAAGTGTGATGGGACGGTGTGGATGGACATTCACTCTGTGTCAGACCCCGGGAGAATGTGATGGGACGGTGTGGAGGGAGATTCACTCTGTTTCTGACCCCGGGAGTTTGTGATGGAAATGTGTGGTTGCAGATTCACTCTCTGTCTGACCACGGAATTTGTGAATGGACGGTGTGGAGGGAGTTTCAATCTGTGTCTGACATCGGCAATGTGTGATCGGACGGTTTGGATGGAGATTCACTCTGTGTCTGACCCCGGGCTTTTGTGATGGAACGGTGAGGAGGGAGATTCACTCTGTGTCTGACCCCGGGCTTTTGTGATGGGACGGTGAGGAGGGAGATTCAATATCTGTCTGACCCCGGGCTTTTGTGATGGGACGGTGTGGAGGGAGATTCACTCTGTGTCTGACCCCTTGAGTTTGTGATGGGCCGGTGTGTATGGAGATTCACTTTGTGTCTGACCCAGGGTTTTTGTGATGGGCCGGTGTTAATGGAGATTCACCTTGTGTCTGACCCCGCCAGTGTGTGATGGGACGGTGATGAGGGAGATTCACTCTGTGTCTGACCCAGGGAATGTGTGATGGGACGGTTTGGATGCAGATTCACTCTGTGTCTGACCCCGGGCTTTTGTGATGGGACGGTGAGGAGGGAGATTCAATATCTGTCTGACCCCGGGCTTTTGTGTTGGGACGGTGCGGAGGGAGATTCACTCTGTGTCTGACCCCGGGCTTTTGTGATGGGACGGTAAGTAGGGAGATTCACTCTGGGTCTGACCCCGTGAGTTCGTGATGGGCCGGTGTGGATGGAGATTCCCTCTGTGTCTGACCCCGGGAGTGTGTGATGGGACGGTGTGTTTGGAAATTCACTCTGTGTCTGACCCCGGGAGTGTGTGATGGGTCGGTGAGGAGGGAGATTCACTCTGTGTCTGACCACGGGAAAGTGTGATGGGACGGATTGGATGCAGATTCACTCTGTGCCTGTCGCCGGGAGTGTGTGATGGGACGGTGAGGAGGGAGATTTACTCTTTGTCTGACCCCCGGGAGTTTGTGATGGAAAGGTGTGGATGCAGATTCACTCTATGTCTGACCACTGGAATTTGTGATGGGATGATGTGGAAGGAGATTCACTCTGTGTCTGACCACGGCATTGTGTGATGGGACGGTTTAGATGGAGGTTCACTCAGTGTCTGACCCCAGGCTTTTGTGACGGGTTTGTGTGGAGGGAGATTCACTCTGTGTCTGACCCCGGGAGATTGTGATGGGACGGTTTGGATGGGGATTCACTCTGTGTCTGAACGCGGGGAAGTGTTAAGGGGCGTTTTGGATGTAGATTCACTCTGTGTCTGACCCCGGGCTTTTGTGATGGAAAGGTCTGAATGGAGATTCACTCTGTGTCTGACCCCGGGAGTTTGTGATGGGACGGTGTTGATGGAGATTCACTCTGTGTCTGACCCCGGGCTTTTGTGATGGAACGGTGAGGAGGGAGATTCACTCTGTGTCTGACCCCGGGCTTTTGTGATGGGACGGTGAGGAGGGAGATTCAATATCTGTCTGACCCCGGGCTTTTGTGATGGGACGGTGTGGAGGGAGATTCACTCTGTGTCTGACCCCTTGAGTTTGTGATGGGCCGGTGTGTATGGAGATTCACTTTGTGTCTGACCCAGGGTTTTTGTGATGGGCCGGTGTTAATGGAGATTCACCTTGTGTCTGACCCCGCTAGTGTGTGATGGGACGGTGATGAGGGAGATTCACTCTGTGTCTGACCCAGGGAATGTGTGATGGGACGGTTTGGATGCAGATTCACTCTGTGTCTGACCCCGGGCTTTTGTGATGGGACGGTGAGTAGGGAGATTCAATCTCTATCTGACCCCGGGCTTTTCTGATGGGACGGTGTGGAGGGAGATTCACTTTGTGTCTGACCCCGGTCTATTGTGATGGGACGGTGTGGAGGGAGATTCACACTGAGTCTGACCCCGGGAGTTTGTGATGGGACGGTGTGATTGGATATTCACTCTGTGTCTGACCCCGGGAGTGTGTGTTGGGACGGTGAGGAGGGAGATTCACTCTATGTCTGACCCCGGGAGTTTGTGATGGACGGTGTGGATGGAGATTCACTCTATGTCTCACCCCTGGAATTTGTGATGGGATGGTGTGGAAGGAGATTCACTCTGTGTCTGACCACGGCAATGTGTGATGGAAAGGTGTGGATGCATTTTCACTCTATGTCTTACCCCTGGAATTTGTGATGGGATGGTGTGGAGGGAGATTCACTCTGTGTCTGACCCCGTGAAAGTGTGATGGGACCGTTTGGATGGAGATTCACTCTGTGTCTGACCCCGCACTTTTGTGATGGGACGGTGTGGATGGAGATTCACTCTGTGTCAGACCCCGGGAGTGTGTGATGGGACGGTGTGGAGGGAGATTCACTCTGTTTCTGACCCCGGGAGTTTGTGATGGAAATGTGTGGATGCAGATTCACTCTATGTCTGACCACGGAATTTGTGATTGGACGGGGTGGAGGGAGTTTCAATCTGTGTCTGACATCGGCAATGTGTGATGGGACGGTTTGGATTGAGATTCACTCTGTGTCTGACCCCGGGCTTTTGTGATGGAACGGTGAGGAGGGAGATTCACTCTGTGTCTGACGCCGGGCTTTTGTGATGGGACGGTGAGGAGGGAGATTCAATATCTGTCTGACGCCGGGCTTTTGTGATGGGACAGTGTGGAGGGAAATTCACTCTGTGTCTGACCCCTTGAGTTTGTGATGGGACGGTGATGAGGGAGATTCACTCTGTGTCTGACCCAGGGAATGTGTGATGGGACGGTTTGGATGCAGATTCACTCTGTGTCTGACCCCGGGAGTCTTGATTGGACGGTGAGAAGGGAGCTTTACTCTTTGTCTGACCCCGGGAGTATGTGATGGAAAGGTGTGGATGCATATTCACTCTATGTCTGACCCCTGGAATTTGTGATGGGCCGGTGTGGATTGAGATGCACTCTGTGTCTGACCCCGGGAGTATGTGATGGAAAGTTGTGGATGCAGATTCACTCTATGTCTGACCCCTGGAATTTGTGATAGGATGGTGTGGAAGGAGATTCCCTCTGTGTCTGACCCCGTCAATGAGTGATGAGACGGTTTGGATGGAGGTTCTCTCAGTGTCTGACCCCGAGGGGTTTAAGATGGGACGGTGTGGATGGAGATTCACTCTGTGACTGACCCGGGCATTTGTGATGGGACGGTGAAGTGGGAGATTCACTCTGTGTCTGACCCCGGGAACGTTTGATGGGACGGTTTGGATGAAGGTTCACTCTGAGTCTGACCCCAGGAGTGTGTGATGGGACGGTGAAGAGGGAGATTCACTCTGTGTCAGACCCCGGGAACGTGTGATGGGACGGTTTGGATGGAGATTCAATCTCTATCTGACCCCGGGCTTTTCTGATGGGACGGTGTGGAGGGAGATTCACTTTATGTCTGACCCCGGTCTATTGTGATGGGACGGTGTGGATGGAGATTCACTCTGTGTCTGACCCCTGGAAAGTGTGATCGGACGGTGTGGATGGAGATATACTCTGTGTCAGACCCCGGGAGTGTGTGATGGGACGGTGTGGAGGGAGATTCACTCTCTTTCTGACCCCGGGAGTTTGTGATGGAAATGTGTGGTTGCAGTTTCACTCTATGTCTGACCACGGAATTTGTGAATGGACGGTGTGGAGGGAGTTTCAATCTGTGTCTGACATCGGCAATGTGTGATGGGACGGTTTGGGTGGAGATTCACTCTGTGTCTGACACCGGGAGTCTGTGATTGGACGATGAGAAGGGAGCTTTACTCTTTGTCTGACCCCGGGAGTATGTGATGGAAAGGTGTGGATGCAGATTCACTCTATGTCTGACCCCTGGAATTTGTGATAGGATGGTGTGGAAGGAGAATCACTCTGTGTCTGACCCCGGCAATGTGTGATGAGACGGTTTGGATGGAGGTTCACTCAGTGTCTGACCCCGAGGGTTTTAAGATGGGACGGTGTGGATGGAGATTCACTCTGTGCCTGACCACGGGAACGTGTGATGAGACGGTTTGGATGGATGTTCACTCCGAGTCTGAGCACAGGAGTGTGTGATGGGACGGTGAAGAGGGAGATTCACTCTGTGTCAGACCCCGGGAACGTGTGATGGGACGGTTTGGATGGAGATTCAATCTCTATCTGACACCGGGCTTTTCTGATGGGCCGGTGTGTACGGAGATTCACTTTGTGTCTGACCCCGGTCTATTGTGATTGGACGGTGTGGAGGGAGATTCACACTGTGTCTGACCCCGTGAGTTTGTGATGGAACGGTGTGATTGGAAATTCACTCTGTGTCTGACCCCGGGAGTGTGTGTTGGGACGGTGAGGAGGGAGATTCACTCTGTGTCTGACCCCGGGAACGTGTGATGGAAAGGTGTGGATGCAGATTCACTCTATGTCTGACCACTGGAATTTGTGATGGGATGATGTGGAAGGAGATTCACTCTGTGTCTGACCACGGCATTGTGTGATGGGATGGTTTAGATGGAGGTTCACTCAGTGTCTGACCCCAGGCTTTTGTGATGGGTTTGTGTGGAGGGAGATTCACTCTGTGTCTGACCCCGGGAGATTGTGATGGGACGGTTTGGATGGGGATTCACTCTGTGTCTGACCGCGGGGAAGTGTTAAGGGACGGTGTGGATGGAGATTCACTCTGTGTCAGACCCCGGGAGAATGTGATGGGACGGTGTGGAGGGAGATTCACTCTGTTTCTGACCCCGGGAGTTTGTGATGGAAATGTGTGGTTGCAGATTCACTCTCTGTCTGACCACGGAATTTGTGAATGGACGGTGTGGAGGGAGTTTCAATCTGTGTCTGACATCGGCAATGTGTGATCGGACGGTTTGGATGGAGATTCACTCTGTGTCTGACCCCGGGCTTTTGTGATGGAACGGTGAGGAGGGAGATTCACTCTGTGTCTGACCCCGGGCTTTTGTGATGGGACGGTGAGGAGGGAGATTCAATATCTGTCTGACCCCGGGCTTTTGTGATGGGACGGTGTGGAGGGAGATTCACTCTGTGTCTGACCCCTTGAGTTTGTGATGGGCCGGTGTGTATGGAGATTCACTTTGTGTCTGACCCAGGGTTTTTGTGATGGGCCGGTGTTAATGGAGATTCACCTTGTGTCTGACCCCGCCAGTGTGTGATGGGACGGTGATGAGGGAGATTCACTCTGTGTCTGACCCAGGGAATGTGTGATGGGACGGTTTGGATGCAGATTCACTCTGTGTCTGACCCCGGGCTTTTGTGATGGGACGGTGAGGAGGGAGATTCAATATCTGTCTGACCCCGGGCTTTTGTGTTGGGACGGTGCGGAGGGAGATTCACTCTGTGTCTGACCCCGGGCTTTTGTGATGGGACGGTAAGTAGGGAGATTCACTCTGGGTCTGACCCCGTGAGTTCGTGATGGGCCGGTGTGGATGGAGATTCCCTCTGTGTCTGACCCCGGGAGTGTGTGATGGGACGGTGTGTTTGGAAATTCACTCTGTGTCTGACCCCGGGAGTGTGTGATGGGTCGGTGAGGAGGGAGATTCACTCTGTGTCTGACCACGGGAAAGTGTGATGGGACGGATTGGATGCAGATTTACTCTGTGCCTGTCGCCGGGAGTGTGTGATGGGACGGTGAGGAGGGAGATTTACTCTTTGTCTGACCCCCGGGAGTTTGTGATGGAAAGGTGTGGATGCAGATTCACTCTATGTCTGACCACTGGAATTTGTGATGGGATGATGTGGAAGGAGATTCACTCTGTGTCTGACCACGGCATTGTGTGATGGGACGGTTTAGATGGAGGTTCACTCAGTGTCTGACCCCAGGCTTTTGTGACGGGTTTGTGTGGAGGGAGATTCACTCTGTGTCTGACCCCGGGAGATTGTGATGGGACGGTTTGGATGGGGATTCACTCTGTGTCTGACCGCGGGGAAGTGTTAAGGGGCGTTTTGGATGTAGATTCACTCTGTGTCTGACCCCGGGCTTTTGTGATGGAAAGGTCTGAATGGAGATTCACTCTGTGTCTGACCCCGGGAGTTTGTGATGGGACGGTGTTGATGGAGATTCACTCTATGTCTCACCCCTGGAATTTGTGATGGGATGGTGTGGAAGGAGATTCACTCTGTGTCTGACCACGGCAATGTGTGATGGAAAGGTGTGGATGCATTTTCACTCTATGTCTTACCCCTGGAATTTGTGATGGGATGGTGTGGAGGGAGATTCACTCTGTGTCTGACCCCGTGAAAGTGTGATGGGACCGTTTGGATGGAGATTCACTCTGTGTCTGACCCCGCACTTTTGTGATGGGACGGTGTGGATGGAGATTCACTCTGTGTCAGACCCCGGGAGTGTGTGATGGGACGGTGTGGAGGGAGATTCACTCTGTTTCTGACCCCGGGAGTTTGTGATGGAAATGTGTGGATGCAGATTCACTCTATGTCTGACCACGGAATTTGTGATTGGACGGGGTGGAGGGAGTTTCAATCTGTGTCTGACATCGGCAATGTGTGATGGGACGGTTTGGATTGAGATTCACTCTGTGTCTGACCCCGGGCTTTTGTGATGGAACGGTGAGGAGGGAGATTCACTCTGTGTCTGACGCCGGGCTTTTGTGATGGGACGGTGAGGAGGGAGATTCAATATCTGTCTGACGCCGGGCTTTTGTGATGGGACAGTGTGGAGGGAAATTCACTCTGTGTCTGACCCCTTGAGTTTGTGATGGGACGGTGATGAGGGAGATTCACTCTGTGTCTGACCCAGGGAATGTGTGATGGGACGGTTTGGATGCAGATTCACTCTGTGTCTGACCCCGGGAGTCTTGATTGGACGGTGAGAAGGGAGCTTTACTCTTTGTCTGACCCCGGGAGTATGTGATGGAAAGGTGTGGATGCATATTCACTCTATGTCTGACCCCTGGAATTTGTGATGGGCCGGTGTGGATTGAGATGCACTCTGTGTCTGACCCCGGGAGTATGTGATGGAAAGTTGTGGATGCAGATTCACTCTATGTCTGACCCCTGGAATTTGTGATAGGATGGTGTGGAAGGAGATTCCCTCTGTGTCTGACCCCGTCAATGAGTGATGAGACGGTTTGGATGGAGGTTCTCTCAGTGTCTGACCCCGAGGGGTTTAAGATGGGACGGTGTGGATGGAGATTCACTCTGTGACTGACCCGGGCATTTGTGATGGGACGGTGAAGTGGGAGATTCACTCTGTGTCTGACCCCGGGAACGTTTGATGGGACGGTTTGGATGAAGGTTCACTCTGAGTCTGACCCCAGGAGTGTGTGATGGGACGGTGAAGAGGGAGATTCACTCTGTGTCAGACCCCGGGAACGTGTGATGGGACGGTTTGGATGGAGATTCAATCTCTATCTGACCCCGGGCTTTTCTGATGGGACGGTGTGGAGGGAGATTCACTTTATGTCTGACCCCGGTCTATTGTGATGGGACGGTGTGGATGGAGATTCACTCTGTGTCTGACCCCTGGAAAGTGTGATCGGACGGTGTGGATGGAGATATACTCTGTGTCAGACCCCGGGAGTGTGTGATGGGACGGTGTGGAGGGAGATTCACTCTCTTTCTGACCCCGGGAGTTTGTGATGGAAATGTGTGGTTGCAGTTTCACTCTATGTCTGACCACGGAATTTGTGAATGGACGGTGTGGAGGGAGTTTCAATCTGTGTCTGACATCGGCAATGTGTGATGGGACGGTTTGGGTGGAGATTCACTCTGTGTCTGACACCGGGAGTCTGTGATTGGACGATGAGAAGGGAGCTTTACTCTTTGTCTGACCCCGGGAGTATGTGATGGAAAGGTGTGGATGCAGATTCACTCTATGTCTGACCCCTGGAATTTGTGATAGGATGGTGTGGAAGGAGAATCACTCTGTGTCTGACCCCGGCAATGTGTGATGAGACGGTTTGGATGGAGGTTCACTCAGTGTCTGACCCCGAGGGTTTTAAGATGGGACGGTGTGGATGGAGATTCACTCTGTGCCTGACCACGGGAACGTGTGATGAGACGGTTTGGATGGATGTTCACTCCGAGTCTGAGCACAGGAGTGTGTGATGGGACGGTGAAGAGGGAGATTCACTCTGTGTCAGACCCCGGGAACGTGTGATGGGACGGTTTGGATGGAGATTCAATCTCTATCTGACACCGGGCTTTTCTGATGGGCCGGTGTGTACGGAGATTCACTTTGTGTCTGACCCCGGTCTATTGTGATTGGACGGTGTGGAGGGAGATTCACACTGTGTCTGACCCCGTGAGTTTGTGATGGAACGGTGTGATTGGAAATTCACTCTGTGTCTGACCCCGGGAGTGTGTGTTGGGACGGTGAGGAGGGAGATTCACTCTGTGTCTGACCCCGGGAACGTGTGATGGAAAGGTGTGGATGCAGATTCACTCTATGTCTGACCACTGGAATTTGTGATGGGATGATGTGGAAGGAGATTCACTCTGTGTCTGACCACGGCATTGTGTGATGGGATGGTTTAGATGGAGGTTCACTCAGTGTCTGACCCCAGGCTTTTGTGATGGGTTTGTGTGGAGGGAGATTCACTCTGTGTCTGACCCCGGGAGATTGTGATGGGACGGTTTGGATGGGGATTCACTCTGTGTCTGACCGCGGGGAAGTGTTAAGGGACGGTGTGGATGGAGATTCACTCTGTGTCTGACCCCGGGAAAGTGTGATGGGACGGTGTGGATGGACATTCACTCTGTGTCAGACCCCGGGAGAATGTGATGGGACGGTGTGGAGGGAGATTCACTCTGTTTCTGACCCCGGGAGTTTGTGATGGAAATGTGTGGTTGCAGATTCACTCTCTGTCTGACCACGGAATTTGTGAATGGACGGTGTGGAGGGAGTTTCAATCTGTGTCTGACATCGGCAATGTGTGATCGGACGGTTTGGATGGAGATTCACTCTGTGTCTGACCCCGGGCTTTTGTGATGGAACGGTGAGGAGGGAGATTCACTCTGTGTCTGACCCCGGGCTTTTGTGATGGGACGGTGAGGAGGGAGATTCAATATCTGTCTGACCCCGGGCTTTTGTGATGGGACGGTGTGGAGGGAGATTCACTCTGTGTCTGACCCCTTGAGTTTGTGATGGGCCGGTGTGTATGGAGATTCACTTTGTGTCTGACCCAGGGTTTTTGTGATGGGCCGGTGTTAATGGAGATTCACCTTGTGTCTGACCCCGCCAGTGTGTGATGGGACGGTGATGAGGGAGATTCACTCTGTGTCTGACCCAGGGAATGTGTGATGGGACGGTTTGGATGCAGATTCACTCTGTGTCTGACCCCGGGCTTTTGTGATGGGACGGTGAGGAGGGAGATTCAATATCTGTCTGACCCCGGGCTTTTGTGTTGGGACGGTGCGGAGGGAGATTCACTCTGTGTCTGACCCCGGGCTTTTGTGATGGGACGGTAAGTAGGGAGATTCACTCTGGGTCTGACCCCGTGAGTTCGTGATGGGCCGGTGTGGATGGAGATTCCCTCTGTGTCTGACCCCGGGAGTGTGTGATGGGACGGTGTGTTTGGAAATTCACTCTGTGTCTGACCCCGGGAGTGTGTGATGGGTCGGTGAGGAGGGAGATTCACTCTGTGTCTGACCACGGGAAAGTGTGATGGGACGGATTGGATGCAGATTTACTCTGTGCCTGTCGCCGGGAGTGTGTGATGGGACGGTGAGGAGGGAGATTTACTCTTTGTCTGACCCCCGGGAGTTTGTGATGGAAAGGTGTGGATGCAGATTCACTCTATGTCTGACCACTGGAATTTGTGATGGGATGATGTGGAAGGAGATTCACTCTGTGTCTGACCACGGCATTGTGTGATGGGACGGTTTAGATGGAGGTTCACTCAGTGTCTGACCCCAGGCTTTTGTGACGGGTTTGTGTGGAGGGAGATTCACTCTGTGTCTGACCCCGGGAGATTGTGATGGGACGGTTTGGATGGGGATTCACTCTGTGTCTGACCGCGGGGAAGTGTTAAGGGGCGTTTTGGATGTAGATTCACTCTGTGTCTGACCCCGGGCTTTTGTGATGGAAAGGTCTGAATGGAGATTCACTCTGTGTCTGACCCCGGGAGTTTGTGATGGGACGGTGTTGATGGAGATTCACTCTGTGTCTGACCCCGGGCTTTTGTGATGGAACGGTGAGGAGGGAGATTCACTCTGTGTCTGACCCCGGGCTTTTGTGATGGGACGGTGAGGAGGGAGATTCAATATCTGTCTGACCCCGGGCTTTTGTGATGGGACGGTGTGGAGGGAGATTCACTCTGTGTCTGACCCCTTGAGTTTGTGATGGGCCGGTGTGTATGGAGATTCACTTTGTGTCTGACCCAGGGTTTTTGTGATGGGCCGGTGTTAATGGAGATTCACCTTGTGTCTGACCCCGCTAGTGTGTGATGGGACGGTGATGAGGGAGATTCACTCTGTGTCTGACCCAGGGAATGTGTGATGGGACGGTTTGGATGCAGATTCACTCTGTGTCTGACCCCGGGCTTTTGTGATGGGACGGTGAGTAGGGAGATTCAATCTCTATCTGACCCCGGGCTTTTCTGATGGGACGGTGTGGAGGGAGATTCACTTTGTGTCTGACCCCGGTCTATTGTGATGGGACGGTGTGGAGGGAGATTCACACTGAGTCTGACCCCGGGAGTTTGTGATGGGACGGTGTGATTGGATATTCACTCTGTGTCTGACCCCGGGAGTGTGTGTTGGGACGGTGAGGAGGGAGATTCACTCTATGTCTGACCCCGGGAGTTTGTGATGGACGGTGTGGATGGAGATTCACTCTATGTCTCACCCCTGGAATTTGTGATGGGATGGTGTGGAAGGAGATTCACTCTGTGTCTGACCACGGCAATGTGTGATGGAAAGGTGTGGATGCATTTTCACTCTATGTCTTACCCCTGGAATTTGTGATGGGATGGTGTGGAGGGAGATTCACTCTGTGTCTGACCCCGTGAAAGTGTGATGGGACCGTTTGGATGGAGATTCACTCTGTGTCTGACCCCGCACTTTTGTGATGGGACGGTGTGGATGGAGATTCACTCTGTGTCAGACCCCGGGAGTGTGTGATGGGACGGTGTGGAGGGAGATTCACTCTGTTTCTGACCCCGGGAGTTTGTGATGGAAATGTGTGGATGCAGATTCACTCTATGTCTGACCACGGAATTTGTGATTGGACGGGGTGGAGGGAGTTTCAATCTGTGTCTGACATCGGCAATGTGTGATGGGACGGTTTGGATTGAGATTCACTCTGTGTCTGACCCCGGGCTTTTGTGATGGAACGGTGAGGAGGGAGATTCACTCTGTGTCTGACGCCGGGCTTTTGTGATGGGACGGTGAGGAGGGAGATTCAATATCTGTCTGACGCCGGGCTTTTGTGATGGGACAGTGTGGAGGGAAATTCACTCTGTGTCTGACCCCTTGAGTTTGTGATGGGACGGTGATGAGGGAGATTCACTCTGTGTCTGACCCAGGGAATGTGTGATGGGACGGTTTGGATGCAGATTCACTCTGTGTCTGACCCCGGGAGTCTTGATTGGACGGTGAGAAGGGAGCTTTACTCTTTGTCTGACCCCGGGAGTATGTGATGGAAAGGTGTGGATGCATATTCACTCTATGTCTGACCCCTGGAATTTGTGATGGGCCGGTGTGGATTGAGATGCACTCTGTGTCTGACCCCGGGAGTATGTGATGGAAAGTTGTGGATGCAGATTCACTCTATGTCTGACCCCTGGAATTTGTGATAGGATGGTGTGGAAGGAGATTCCCTCTGTGTCTGACCCCGTCAATGAGTGATGAGACGGTTTGGATGGAGGTTCTCTCAGTGTCTGACCCCGAGGGGTTTAAGATGGGACGGTGTGGATGGAGATTCACTCTGTGTCTGACCACGGCATTGTGTGATGGGATGGTTTAGATGGAGGTTCACTCAGTGTCTGACCCCAGGCTTTTGTGATGGGTTTGTGTGGAGGGAGATTCACTCTGTGTCTGACCCCGGGAGATTGTGATGGGACGGTTTGGATGGGGATTCACTCTGTGTCTGACCGCGGGGAAGTGTTAAGGGACGGTGTGGATGGAGATTCACTCTGTGTCTGACCCCGGGAAAGTGTGATGGGACGGTGTGGATGGACATTCACTCTGTGTCAGACCCCGGGAGAATGTGATGGGACGGTGTGGAGGGAGATTCACTCTGTTTCTGACCCCGGGAGTTTGTGATGGAAATGTGTGGTTGCAGATTCACTCTCTGTCTGACCACGGAATTTGTGAATGGACGGTGTGGAGGGAGTTTCAATCTGTGTCTGACATCGGCAATGTGTGATCGGACGGTTTGGATGGAGATTCACTCTGTGTCTGACCCCGGGCTTTTGTGATGGAACGGTGAGGAGGGAGATTCACTCTGTGTCTGACCCCGGGCTTTTGTGATGGGACGGTGAGGAGGGAGATTCAATATCTGTCTGACCCCGGGCTTTTGTGATGGGACGGTGTGGAGGGAGATTCACTCTGTGTCTGACCCCTTGAGTTTGTGATGGGCCGGTGTGTATGGAGATTCACTTTGTGTCTGACCCAGGGTTTTTGTGATGGGCCGGTGTTAATGGAGATTCACCTTGTGTCTGACCCCGCCAGTGTGTGATGGGACGGTGATGAGGGAGATTCACTCTGTGTCTGACCCAGGGAATGTGTGATGGGACGGTTTGGATGCAGATTCACTCTGTGTCTGACCCCGGGCTTTTGTGATGGGACGGTGAGGAGGGAGATTCAATATCTGTCTGACCCCGGGCTTTTGTGTTGGGACGGTGCGGAGGGAGATTCACTCTGTGTCTGACCCCGGGCTTTTGTGATGGGACGGTAAGTAGGGAGATTCACTCTGGGTCTGACCCCGTGAGTTCGTGATGGGCCGGTGTGGATGGAGATTCCCTCTGTGTCTGACCCCGGGAGTGTGTGATGGGACGGTGTGTTTGGAAATTCACTCTGTGTCTGACCCCGGGAGTGTGTGATGGGTCGGTGAGGAGGGAGATTCACTCTGTGTCTGACCACGGGAAAGTGTGATGGGACGGATTGGATGCAGATTTACTCTGTGCCTGTCGCCGGGAGTGTGTGATGGGACGGTGAGGAGGGAGATTTACTCTTTGTCTGACCCCCGGGAGTTTGTGATGGAAAGGTGTGGATGCAGATTCACTCTATGTCTGACCACTGGAATTTGTGATGGGATGATGTGGAAGGAGATTCACTCTGTGTCTGACCACGGCATTGTGTGATGGGACGGTTTAGATGGAGGTTCACTCAGTGTCTGACCCCAGGCTTTTGTGACGGGTTTGTGTGGAGGGAGATTCACTCTGTGTCTGACCCCGGGAGATTGTGATGGGACGGTTTGGATGGGGATTCACTCTGTGTCTGACCGCGGGGAAGTGTTAAGGGGCGTTTTGGATGTAGATTCACTCTGTGTCTGACCCCGGGCTTTTGTGATGGAAAGGTCTGAATGGAGATTCACTCTGTGTCTGACCCCGGGAGTTTGTGATGGGACGGTGTTGATGGAGATTCACTCTGTGTCTGACCCCGGGCTTTTGTGATGGAACGGTGAGGAGGGAGATTCACTCTGTGTCTGACCCCGGGCTTTTGTGATGGGACGGTGAGGAGGGAGATTCAATATCTGTCTGACCCCGGGCTTTTGTGATGGGACGGTGTGGAGGGAGATTCACTCTGTGTCTGACCCCTTGAGTTTGTGATGGGCCGGTGTGTATGGAGATTCACTTTGTGTCTGACCCAGGGTTTTTGTGATGGGCCGGTGTTAATGGAGATTCACCTTGTGTCTGACCCCGCTAGTGTGTGATGGGACGGTGATGAGGGAGATTCACTCTGTGTCTGACCCAGGGAATGTGTGATGGGACGGTTTGGATGCAGATTCACTCTGTGTCTGACCCCGGGCTTTTGTGATGGGACGGTGAGTAGGGAGATTCAATCTCTATCTGACCCCGGGCTTTTCTGATGGGACGGTGTGGAGGGAGATTCACTTTGTGTCTGACCCCGGTCTATTGTGATGGGACGGTGTGGAGGGAGATTCACACTGAGTCTGACCCCGGGAGTTTGTGATGGGACGGTGTGATTGGATATTCACTCTGTGTCTGACCCCGGGAGTGTGTGTTGGGACGGTGAGGAGGGAGATTCACTCTATGTCTGACCCCGGGAGTTTGTGATGGACGGTGTGGATGGAGATTCACTCTATGTCTCACCCCTGGAATTTGTGATGGGATGGTGTGGAAGGAGATTCACTCTGTGTCTGACCACGGCAATGTGTGATGGAAAGGTGTGGATGCATTTTCACTCTATGTCTTACCCCTGGAATTTGTGATGGGATGGTGTGGAGGGAGATTCACTCTGTGTCTGACCCCGTGAAAGTGTGATGGGACCGTTTGGATGGAGATTCACTCTGTGTCTGACCCCGCACTTTTGTGATGGGACGGTGTGGATGGAGATTCACTCTGTGTCAGACCCCGGGAGTGTGTGATGGGACGGTGTGGAGGGAGATTCACTCTGTTTCTGACCCCGGGAGTTTGTGATGGAAATGTGTGGATGCAGATTCACTCTATGTCTGACCACGGAATTTGTGATTGGACGGGGTGGAGGGAGTTTCAATCTGTGTCTGACATCGGCAATGTGTGATGGGACGGTTTGGATTGAGATTCACTCTGTGTCTGACCCCGGGCTTTTGTGATGGAACGGTGAGGAGGGAGATTCACTCTGTGTCTGACGCCGGGCTTTTGTGATGGGACGGTGAGGAGGGAGATTCAATATCTGTCTGACGCCGGGCTTTTGTGATGGGACAGTGTGGAGGGAAATTCACTCTGTGTCTGACCCCTTGAGTTTGTGATGGGACGGTGATGAGGGAGATTCACTCTGTGTCTGACCCAGGGAATGTGTGATGGGACGGTTTGGATGCAGATTCACTCTGTGTCTGACCCCGGGAGTCTTGATTGGACGGTGAGAAGGGAGCTTTACTCTTTGTCTGACCCCGGGAGTATGTGATGGAAAGGTGTGGATGCATATTCACTCTATGTCTGACCCCTGGAATTTGTGATGGGCCGGTGTGGATTGAGATGCACTCTGTGTCTGACCCCGGGAGTATGTGATGGAAAGTTGTGGATGCAGATTCACTCTATGTCTGACCCCTGGAATTTGTGATAGGATGGTGTGGAAGGAGATTCCCTCTGTGTCTGACCCCGTCAATGAGTGATGAGACGGTTTGGATGGAGGTTCTCTCAGTGTCTGACCCCGAGGGGTTTAAGATGGGACGGTGTGGATGGAGATTCACTCTGTGACTGACCCGGGCATTTGTGATGGGACGGTGAAGTGGGAGATTCACTCTGTGTCTGACCCCGGGAACGTTTGATGGGACGGTTTGGATGAAGGTTCACTCTGAGTCTGACCCCAGGAGTGTGTGATGGGACGGTGAAGAGGGAGATTCACTCTGTGTCAGACCCCGGGAACGTGTGATGGGACGGTTTGGATGGAGATTCAATCTCTATCTGACCCCGGGCTTTTCTGATGGGACGGTGTGGAGGGAGATTCACTTTATGTCTGACCCCGGTCTATTGTGATGGGACGGTGTGGATGGAGATTCACTCTGTGTCTGACCCCTGGAAAGTGTGATCGGACGGTGTGGATGGAGATATACTCTGTGTCAGACCCCGGGAGTGTGTGATGGGACGGTGTGGAGGGAGATTCACTCTCTTTCTGACCCCGGGAGTTTGTGATGGAAATGTGTGGTTGCAGTTTCACTCTATGTCTGACCACGGAATTTGTGAATGGACGGTGTGGAGGGAGTTTCAATCTGTGTCTGACATCGGCAATGTGTGATGGGACGGTTTGGGTGGAGATTCACTCTGTGTCTGACACCGGGAGTCTGTGATTGGACGATGAGAAGGGAGCTTTACTCTTTGTCTGACCCCGGGAGTATGTGATGGAAAGGTGTGGATGCAGATTCACTCTATGTCTGACCCCTGGAATTTGTGATAGGATGGTGTGGAAGGAGAATCACTCTGTGTCTGACCCCGGCAATGTGTGATGAGACGGTTTGGATGGAGGTTCACTCAGTGTCTGACCCCGAGGGTTTTAAGATGGGACGGTGTGGATGGAGATTCACTCTGTGTCTGACCACGGGAACGTGTGATGAGACGGTTTGGATGGATGTTCACTCCGAGTCTGAGCACAGGAGTGTGTGATGGGACGGTGAAGAGGGAGATTCACTCTGTGTCAGACCCCGGGAACGTGTGATGGGACGGTTTGGATGGAGATTCAATCTCTATCTGACACCGGGCTTTTCTGATGGGCCGGTGTGTACGGAGATTCACTTTGTGTCTGACCCCGGTCTATTGTGATTGGACGGTGTGGAGGGAGATTCACACTGTGTCTGACCCCGTGAGTTTGTGATGGAACGGTGTGATTGGAAATTCACTCTGTGTCTGACCCCGGGAGTGTGTGTTGGGACGGTGAGGAGGGAGATTCACTCTGTGTCTGACCCCGGGAACGTGTGATGGGACGGTTTGGATGCAGATTCACTCTGTTCCTGACGCCGGGAGTGTGTGATGGGACGGTGAGGAGGGAGATTTACTCTTTGTCTGACCCCGGGAGTTTGTGATGGAAAGGTGTGGATGCAGATTCACTCTATGTCTGACCCCTGGAATTTGTGATGGGATGGTGTGGAAGGAGATTCACTCAGTGTCTGACCCCGGGCTTTTGTGATGGGATTGTGTGGAGGGAGATTCACTCTTTGTCTGACCCCGGGAACGTGTGATGGGACGGTTTGGATGCAGATTCACTCTGTTCCTGACGCCGGGAGTGTGTGATGGGACGGTGAGGAGGGAGATTTACTCTTTGTCTGACCCCGGGAGTTTGTGATGGAAAGGTGTGGATGCAGATTCACTCTATGTCTGACCCCTGGAATTTGTGATGGGATGGTGTGGAAGGAGATTCACTCAGTGTCTGACCCCGGGCTTTTGTGATGGGATTGTGTGGAGGGAGATTCACTCTGTCTCTGACCCCGTGAGTTTGTGATGGACGGTGTGGATGGAGATTCACACTATGTCTCACCCCTGGAATTTGTGATGGGATGGTGTGGAAGGAAATTCACTCTGTGTCTGACCACGACAATGTGTGATGGAAAGGTGTGGATGCAGTTTCACTCTATGTCTGACCCCTGGAATTTGTGATGGGTTGGTGTGTAAGGAGATTCACTCTGTGTCTGACCCCGGGCAATGTGTGATGGGACGGTTTGGATGCAGGTTCACTGAGTGTCTGACCCCGGGCTTTTGTGATAGGATTGTGTGGAGGGAGATTCACTCTGTGTCTGACCACGTGAAAGTGTGATGGGACCGTTTGGATGGAGATTCACTCTGTGTCTTAACCCGCACTTTTGTGATGGGACAGTGTGGATGGAGATTCACTCTGTGTCAGACCCCGGGAGTGTGTGATGGGACGGTGTGGAGGAAGATTCACTTTGGTTCTGACCCCGGGAGTTTTTGATGGAAATGTGTGGATGCAGATTCACTCTAAATCTGACCACGGAATTTGCGATTTGACGGGGTGGAGGGAGTTTCAATCTGTGTCTGACATCGGCAATGTGTGATGGGACGGATTGGATGGAGATTCACTCTGTGTCTGACCCCGGGCTTTTGTGATGGGACGGTGAGGATGGAGATTCACTCTGTGTCTGACCCCGGGCTTTTGTGATGGGACGGTGAGGAGGGAGATTCAATATCTGTCTGACCCCATGCTTTTGTGATGGGACGGTGAGTAGGGAGATTCACTCTGTGTCTGACCCCGTGACTACGTGATGGGCCGGTGTGGATGGAGATACCCTCTGTGTCTGACCCCGGGAGTGTGTGATGGGACGGTGTGTTTGGAAATTCACTCTGTGTCTGACCCCGGGAGTGTGTGATGGGTCGGTGAGGAGGGAGATTCACTCTGTGTCTGACCACGGGAACGTGTGATGGGACGGATTGGATGCAGATTCACTCTGTGCCTGACGCCGGGAGTGTGTGATGGGACGGTGAGGAGGGAGATTTACTCTTTGTCTGACCACGGCATTGTGTGATTGGACAGTTTGGATGGAGGTTCACTCAGTGTCTGACCCCAGGCTTTTGTGATGGGTTTGTGTGGAGGGAGATTCACTCTGTGTCTGACCCCGGGAGATTGTGATGGGACGGTTTGGATGGGGATTCACTCTGTGTCTGTCCGCGGGGAAGTGTTAAGGGGCGTTTTGGATGTAGATTCACTCTGTGTCTGACCCCGGGCTTTTGTGATGGGACGGTGTGGATGGAGATTCACTCTGAGTCTGACCCAGGGAAAGTATGATGGGACGGTTTGGATGGACATTCACTTTGTGTCTGACCCCGGGTTTTTGTGATGGGAAGGTCTGGATGGAGATTCACTCTGTGTCTGACCCCGGGCTTTTGTGATGGAACGGTGAGGAGGGAGATTCACTCTGTGTCTGACCCCGGGCTTTTGTGATGGGACGGTGAGGAGGGAGATTCAATATCTGTCTGACCCCGGGCTTTTGTGATGGGACGGTGTGGAGGGAGATTCACTCTGTGTCTGACCCCTTGAGTTTGTGATGGGCCGGTGTGTATGGAGATTCACTTTGTGTCTGACCCAGGGTTTTTGTGATGGGCCGGTGTTAATGGAGTTTCACCTTGTGTCTGACCCCGCCAGTGTGTGATGGGACGGTGATGAGGGAGATTCACTCTGTGTCTGACCCAGGGAATGTGTGATGGGACGGTTTGGATGCAGATTCACTCTGTGTCTGACCCCGGGCTTTTGTGATGGGACGGTGAGGAGGGAGATTCAATATCTGTCTGACCCCGGGCTTTTGTGTTGGGACGGTGTGGAGGGAGATTCACTCTGTGTCTGACCCCGGGCTTTTGTGATGGGACGGTGAGTAGGGAGATTCACTCTGTGTCTGACCCCGTGAGTTAGTGATGGGCCGGTGTGGATGGAGATTCCCTCTGTGTCTGACCCCGGGAGTGTGTGATGGGACGGTGTGTTTGGAAATTCACTCTGTGTCTGACCCCGGGAGTGTGTGATGGGTCGGTGAGGAGGGAGATTCACTCTGTGTCTGACCACGGGAACGTGTGATGGGACGGATTGGATGCAGATTCACTCTGTGCCTGTCGCCGGCAGTGTGTGATGGGACGGTGAGGAGGGAGATTTACTCTTTGTCTGACCCCGGGAGTTTGTGATGGAAAGGTGTGGATGCAGATTCACTCTATGTCTGACCACTGGAATTTGTGATGGGATGATGTGGAAGGAGATTCACTCTGTGTCTGACCACGGCATTGTGTGATGGGACGGTTTAGATGGAGGTTCACTCAGTGTCTGACCCCAGGCTTTTGTGATGGGTTTGTGTGGAGGGAGATTCACTCTGTGTCTGACCCCGGGAGATTGTGATGGGACGGTTTGGATGGGGATTCACTCTGTGTCTGACCGCGGGGAAGTGTTAAGGGGCGTTTTGGATGTAGATTCACTCTGTGTCTGACCCCGGGCTTTTGTGATGGGAAGGTCTGAATGGAGATTCACTCTGTGTCTGACCCCGGGAGTTTGTGATGGGACGGTGTGGATGGAGATTCACTCTGTGTTAGACCCCGGGAGAGTGTGATGGGACGGTGTGGAGGGAGATTCACTCTGTTTCTGACCCCGGGAGTTTGTGATGGAAATGTGTTGTTGCAGATTCACTCTATGTCTGACCACGGAATTTGTGAATGGACGGTGTGGAGGGAGTTTCAATCTGTGTCTGACATCGGCAATGTGTGATGGGACGGTTTGGATGGAGATTCACTCTGTGTCTGACCCCGGGCTTTTGTGATGGAACGGTGAGGAGGGAGATTCACTCTGTGTCTGACCCCGGGCTTTTGTGATGGGACGGTGAGGAGGGCGATTCAATATCTGTCTGACCCCGGGCTTTTGTGATGGGACGGTGTGGAGGGAGATTCACTCTGTGTCTGACCCCTTGAGTTTGTGATGGGCCGGTGTGTATGGAGATTCACTTTGTGTCTGACCCAGGGTTTTTGTGATGGGCCGGTGTTAATGGAGATTCACCTTGTGTCTGACCCCGCCAGTGTGTGATGGGACGGTGATGAGGGAGATTCACTCTGTGTCTGACCCAGGGAATGTGTGATGGGACGGTTTGGATGCAGATTCACTCTGTGTCTGACCCCGGGCTTTTGTGATGGGACGGTGAGGAGGGAGATTCAATATCTGTCTGACCCCGGGCTTTTGTGATGGGCCGGTGTGGATGGAGATTCACTCTGAGTCTGACCCAGGGAAAGTATGATGGGACGGTTAGGATGGACATTCACTTTGTGTCTGACCCCGGGTTTTTGTGATGGGAAGGTCTGGATGGAGATTCACTCTGTGTCTGACCCCGGGCTTTTGTGATGGGACGGTGAGGAGGGAGATTCAATATCTGTCTGACCCCGGGCTTTTGTGATGGGACGGTGTGGAGGGAGATTCACTCTGTGTCTGACCCAGGGTTTTTGTGATGGGCCGGTGTTAATGGAGATTCGCCTTGTGTCTGACCCCGCCAGTGTGTGATGGGTCGGTGATGAGGGAGATTCACTCTGTGTCTGACCCAGGGAATGTGTGATGTGATGGTTTGGATGCAGATTCACTCTGTGTCTGACCCCGGGCTTTTGTGATGGGACGGTGAGGAGGGAGATTCAATATATGTCTGACCCTGGGCTTTTGTGATGGGACGGTGTGGATGGAGATTCACTCTGAGTCTGACCCAGGGAAAGTATGATCGGACGGTTTGGATGGACATTCACTTTGTGTCTGACCCCGGGTTTTTGTGATGGGAAGGTCTGGATGGAGATTCACTCTGTGTCTGACCCCGGGAGTTTGTGATGGGACGGTGTGGATGGAGATTCACTCTGTGTCTGACCCCGGGAAAGTGTGATGGGACGGTGTGGATGGAGATTCACTCTGTGTCAGACCCCGGCAGAGTGTGATGGAACGGTGTGGAGGGAGATTCACTCTGTTTCTGACCCCGGGAGTTTGTGATGGAAATGTGTGGTTGCAGATTCACTCTATGTCTGACCACGGAATTTGTGAATGGACGGTGTGGAGTGAGTTTCAATCTGTGTCTGACATCGGCAATGTGTGATGGGACGGTTTGGATGGAGATTCACTCTGTGTCTGACCCCGGGCTTTTGTGATGGAACGGTGCGGAGGGAGAATCACTCTGTGTCTGACCCCGGGCTTTTGTGATGGGACGGTGAGGAGGGAGATTCAATATCTGTCTGACCCCTGGCTTTTGTGATGGGACGGTGTGGAGGGAGATTCACTCTGTGTCTGACCCCTTGAGTTTGTGATGGGCCGGTGTGTATGGAGATTCACTTTGTGTCTGACCCTGGGTTTTTGTGATGGGCCGGTGTTAATGGAGATTCACCTTGTGTCTGACCCCTCCAGTGTGTGATGGGACGGTGATGAGGGAGATTCACTCTGTGTCTGACCCAGGGAATGTGTGATGGGACGGTTTGGATGCAGTTTCACTCTGTGTCTGAACCCGGGCTTTTGTGATGGGACGGTGAGGAGGGAGATTCAATATCTGTCTGATCCCGGGCTTTTGTGATGGGACGGTGTGGAGGGAGATTCACTCTGTGTCTGACCCCGGGCTTTTGTGATGGGACGGTGAGTAGGGAGATTCACTCTGTGTCTGACCCCGTGAGTTCGTGATGGGCCGGTGTGGATGGAGATTCCCTCTGTGTCTGACCCCGGGAGTGTGTGATGGGACGGTGTGTTTGGAAATTCACTCTGGGTCTGACCCCGGGAGTGTGTGATGGGTCGGTGAGGAGGGAGATTCACTCTGTGTCTGACCACGGGAACGTGTGATGGGACGGATTGGATGCAGATTCACTCTGTGCCTGTCGCCGGGAGTGTGTGATGGGACGGTGAGCAGGGAGATTTACTCTTTGTCTGACCCCGGGAGTTTGTGATGGAAAGGTGTGGATGCAGATTCACTCTATGTCTGACCCCTGGAATTTGTGATGGGATGGTGTGGAAGGAGATTCACTCAGTGTCTGACCCCGGGCTTTTGTGATGGGATTGTGTGGAGGGAGATTCACTCTTTGTCTGACCCCGGGAACGTGTGATGGGACGGTTTGGATGCAGATTCACTCTGTTCCTGACGCCGGGAGTGTGTGATGGGACGGTGAGGAGGGAGATTTACTCTTTGTCTGACCCCGGGAGTTTGTGATGGAAAGGTGTGGATGCAGATTCACTCTATGTCTGACCCCTGGAATTTGTGATGGGATGGTGTGGAAGGAGATTCACTCAGTGTCTGACCCCGGGCTTTTGTGATGGGATTGTGTGGAGGGAGATTCACTCTGTCTCTGACCCCGTGAGTTTGTGATGGACGGTGTGGATGGAGATTCACACTATGTCTCACCCCTGGAATTTGTGATGGGATGGTGTGGAAGGAAATTCACTCTGTGTCTGACCACGACAATGTGTGATGGAAAGGTGTGGATGCAGTTTCACTCTATGTCTGACCCCTGGAATTTGTGATGGGTTGGTGTGTAAGGAGATTCACTCTGTGTCTGACCCCGGGCAATGTGTGATGGGACGGTTTGGATGCAGGTTCACTGAGTGTCTGACCCCGGGCTTTTGTGATAGGATTGTGTGGAGGGAGATTCACTCTGTGTCTGACCACGTGAAAGTGTGATGGGACCGTTTGGATGGAGATTCACTCTGTGTCTTAACCCGCACTTTTGTGATGGGACAGTGTGGATGGAGATTCACTCTGTGTCAGACCCCGGGAGTGTGTGATGGGACGGTGTGGAGGAAGATTCACTTTGGTTCTGACCCCGGGAGTTTTTGATGGAAATGTGTGGATGCAGATTCACTCTAAATCTGACCACGGAATTTGCGATTTGACGGGGTGGAGGGAGTTTCAATCTGTGTCTGACATCGGCAATGTGTGATGGGACGGATTGGATGGAGATTCACTCTGTGTCTGACCCCGGGCTTTTGTGATGGGACGGTGAGGATGGAGATTCACTCTGTGTCTGACCCCGGGCTTTTGTGATGGGACGGTGAGGAGGGAGATTCAATATCTGTCTGACCCCGGGCTTTTGTGATGGGACGGTGAGTAGGGAGATTCACTCTGTGTCTGACCCCGTGACTACGTGATGGGCCGGTGTGGATGGAGATACCCTCTGTGTCTGACCCCGGGAGTGTGTGATGGGACGGTGTGTTTGGAAATTCACTCTGTGTCTGACCCCGGGAGTGTGTGATGGGTCGGTGAGGAGGGAGATTCACTCTGTGTCTGACCACGGGAACGTGTGATGGGACGGATTGGATGCAGATTCACTCTGTGCCTGACGCCGGGAGTGTGTGATGGGACGGTGAGGAGGGAGATTTACTCTTTGTCTGACCACGGCATTGTGTGATTGGACAGTTTGGATGGAGGTTCACTCAGTGTCTGACCCCAGGCTTTTGTGATGGGTTTGTGTGGAGGGAGATTCACTCTGTGTCTGACCCCGGGAGATTGTGATCGGACGGTTTGGATGGGGATTCACTCTGTGTCTGTCCGCGGGGAAGTGTTAAGGGGCGTTTTGGATGTAGATTCACTCTGTGTCTGACCCCGGGCTTTTGTGATGGGACGGTGTGGATGGAGATTCACTCTGAGTCTGACCCAGGGAAAGTATGATGGGACGGTTTGGATGGACATTCACTTTGTGTCTGACCCCGGGTTTTTGTGATGGGAAGGTCTGGATGGAGATTCACTCTGTGTCTGACCCCGGGCTTTTGTGATGGAACGGTGAGGAGGGAGATTCACTCTGTGTCTGACCCCGGGCTTTTGTGATGGGACGGTGAGGAGGGAGATTCAATATCTGTCTGACCCCGGGCTTTTGTGATGGGACGGTGTGGAGGGAGATTCACTCTGTGTCTGACCCCTTGAGTTTGTGATGGGCCGGTGTGTATGGAGATTCACTTTGTGTCTGACCCAGGGTTTTTGTGATGGGCCGGTGTTAATGGAGTTTCACCTTGTGTCTGACCCCGCCAGTGTGTGATGGGACGGTGATGAGGGAGATTCACTCTGTGTCTGACCCAGGGAATGTGTGATGGGACGGTTTGGATGCAGATTCACTCTGTGTCTGACCCCGGGCTTTTGTGATGGGACGGTGAGGAGGGAGATTCAATATCTGTCTGACCCCGGGCTTTTGTGTTGGGACGGTGTGGAGGGAGATTCACTCTGTGTCTGACCCCGGGCTTTTGTGATGGGACGGTGAGTAGGGAGATTCACTCTGTGTCTGACCCCGTGAGTTAGTGATGGGCCGGTGTGGATGGAGATTCCCTCTGTGTCTGACCCCGGGAGTGTGTGATGGGACGGTGTGTTTGGAAATTCACTCTGTGTCTGACCCCGGGAGTGTGTGATGGGTCGGTGAGGAGGGAGATTCACTCTGTGTCTGACCACGGGAACGTGTGATGGGACGGATTGGATGCAGATTCACTCTGTGCCTGTCGCCGGGAGTGTGTGATGGGACGGTGAGGAGGGAGATTTACTCTTTGTCTGACCCCGGGAGTTTGTGATGGAAAGGTGTGGATGCAGATTCACTCTATGTCTGACCACTGGAATTTGTGATGGGATGATGTGGAAGGAGATTCACTCTGTGTCTGACCACGGCATTGTGTGATGGGACGGTTTAGATGGAGGTTCACTCAGTGTCTGACCCCAGGCTTTTGTGATGGGTTTGTGTGGAGGGAGATTCACTCTGTGTCTGACCCCGGGAGATTGTGATGGGACGGTTTGGATGGGGATTCACTCTGTGTCTGACCGCGGGGAAGTGTTAAGGGGCGTTTTGGATGTAGATTCACTCTGTGTCTGACCCCGGGCTTTTGTGATGGGAAGGTCTGAATGGAGATTCACTCTGTGTCTGACCCCGGGAGTTTGTGATGGGACGGTGTGGATGGAGATTCACTCTGTGTTAGACCCCGGGAGAGTGTGATGGGACGGTGTGGAGGGAGATTCACTCTGTTTCTGACCCCGGGAGTTTGTGATGGAAATGTGTTGTTGCAGATTCACTCTATGTCTGACCACGGAATTTGTGAATGGACGGTGTGGAGGGAGTTTCAATCTGTGTCTGACATCGGCAATGTGTGATGGGACGGTTTGGATGGAGATTCACTCTGTGTCTGACCCCGGGCTTTTGTGATGGAACGGTGAGGAGGGAGATTCACTCTGTGTCTGACCCCGGGCTTTTGTGATGGGACGGTGAGGAGGGCGATTCAATATCTGTCTGACCCCGGGCTTTTGTGATGGGACGGTGTGGAGGGAGATTCACTCTGTGTCTGACCCCTTGAGTTTGTGATGGGCCGGTGTGTATGGAGATTCACTTTGTGTCTGACCCAGGGTTTTTGTGATGGGCCGGTGTTAATGGAGATTCACCTTGTGTCTGACCCCGCCAGTGTGTGATGGGACGGTGATGAGGGAGATTCACTCTGTGTCTGACCCAGGGAATGTGTGATGGGACGGTTTGGATGCAGATTCACTCTGTGTCTGACCCCGGGCTTTTGTGATGGGACGGTGAGGAGGGAGATTCAATATCTGTCTGACCCCGGGCTTTTGTGATGGGCCGGTGTGTATGGAGATTCACTTTGTGTCTGACCCCGGGTTTTTGTGATGGGCCGGTGTGGATGGAGATTCACTCTGAGTCTGACCCAGGGAAAGTATGATGGGACGGTTAGGATGGACATTCACTTTGTGTCTGACCCCGGGTTTTTGTGATGGGAAGGTCTGGATGGAGATTCACTCTGTGTCTGACCCCGGGCTTTTGTGATGGGACGGTGAGGAGGGAGATTCAATATCTGTCTGACCCCGGGCTTTTGTGATGGGACGGTGTGGAGGGAGATTCACTCTGTGTCTGACCCAGGGTTTTTGTGATGGGCCGGTGTTAATGGAGATTCGCCTTGTGTCTGACCCCGCCAGTGTGTGATGGGTCGGTGATGAGGGAGATTCACTCTGTGTCTGACCCAGGGATAGTGTGATGTGATGGTTTGGATGCAGATTCACTCTGTGTCTGACCCCGGGCTTTTGTGATGGGACGGTGAGGAGGGAGATTCAATATATGTCTGACCCTGGGCTTTTGTGATGGGACGGTGTGGATGGAGATTCACTCTGAGTCTGACCCAGGGAAAGTATGATCGGACGGTTTGGATGGACATTCACTTTGTGTCTGACCCCGGGTTTTTGTGATGGGAAGGTCTGGATGGAGATTCACTCTGTGTCTGACCCCGGGAGTTTGTGATGGGACGGTGTGGATGGAGATTCACTCTGTGTCTGACCCCGGGAAAGTGTGATGGGACGGTGTGGATGGAGATTCACTCTGTGTCAGACCCCGGGAGAGTGTGATGGAACGGTGTGGAGGGAGATTCACTCTGTTTCTGACCCCGGGAGTTTGTGATGGAAATGTGTGGTTGCAGATTCACTCTATGTCTGACCACGGAATTTGTGAATGGACGGTGTGGAGGGAGTTTCAATCTGTGTCTGACATCGGCAATGTGTGATGGGACGGTTTGGATGGAGATTCACTCTGTGTCTGACCCCGGGCTTTTGTGATGGAACGGTGCGGAGGGAGATTCACTCTGTGTCTGACCCCGGGCTTTTGTGATGGGACGGTGAGGAGGGAGATTCAATATCTGTCTGACCCCTGGCTTTTGTGATGGGACGGTGTGGAGGGAGATTCACTCTGTGTCTGACCCCTTGAGTTTGTGATGGGCCGGTGTGTATGGAGATTCACTTTGTGTCTGACCCTGGGTTTTTGTGATGGGCCGGTGTTAATGGAGATTCACCTTGTGTCTGACCCCTCCAGTGTGTGATGGGACGGTGATGAGGGAGATTCACTCTGTGTCTGACCCAGGGAATGTGTGATGGGACGGTTTGGATGCAGTTTCACTCTGTGTCTGAACCCGGGCTTTTGTGATGGGACGGTGAGGAGGGAGATTCAATATCTGTCTGATCCCGGGCTTTTGTGATGGGACGGTGTGGAGGGAGATTCACTCTGTGTCTGACCCCGGGCTTTTGTGATGGGACGGTGAGTAGGGAGATTCACTCTGTGTCTGACCCCGTGAGTTCGTGATGGGCCGGTGTGGATGGAGATTCCCTCTGTGTCTGACCCCGGGAGTGTGTGATGGGACGGTGTGTTTGGAAATTCACTCTGTGTCTGACCCCGGGAGTGTGTGATGGGTCGGTGAGGAGGGAGATTCACTCTGTGTCTGACCACGGGAACGTGTGATGGGACGGATTGGATGCAGATTCACTCTGTGCCTGTCGCCGGGAGTGTGTGATGGGACGGTGAGCAGGGAGATTTACTCTTTGTCTGACCCCGGGAGTTTGTGATGGAAAGGTGTGGATGCAGATTCACTGTATGTCTGACCACTGGAATTTGTGATGGGATGATGTGGAAGGAGATTCACTCTGTGTCTGACCACGGCATTGTGTGATCGGACGGTTTGGATGGAGGTTCACTCAGTGTCTGACCACAGGCTTTTGTGATGGGTTTGTGTGCAGGGAGATTCACTCTGTGTCTGACCCCGGGAGATTGTGATGGGACGGTTTGGATGGGGATTCACTCTGTGTCTGACCGCGGGGAAGTGTTAAGGGGCGTTTTGGATGTAGATTCACTCTGTGTCTGACCCCGGGCTTTTGTGATGGGAAGGTCGGAATGGAGATTCACTCTGTGTCTGACCCCTGGAATGTGTGATGGGACGGTGTGGATGGAGATTCACTCTGTGTCAGACCCCGGGAGAGTGTGATGGGACGATGAGAAGGGAGCTTTACTCTTTGTCTGACCCCGGGAGTATGTGATGGAAAGGTGTGGATGCAGATTCACTCTGTGTCTGACCCCTGGAATTTGTGATGGGACGGTGTGGATGGAGATTCACTCTGTGTCTTACCCCGGGAATGTGTGATGGGACAGTTTGGATGGAGATTCACTCTGTGACTGCCCCGGGCTTTTGTGATGGGACGGTGAAGAGGGAGATTCACTCTGTGTCTGACCCCGGGAACGTGTGATGGGACGGTTTGGATGGAGGTTCACTCTGAGTCTGACCCCAGGAGTGTGTGATGGGACGGTGAAGAGGGAGATTCACTCTGTGTCAGACCCCGGGAACGTGTGATGGGACCGTTTGGATGGAGATTCAATCTCTATCTGACCCCGGGCTTTTCTGATGGGCCGGTGTGTATGGAGATTCACTTTGTGTCTGACCCCGGTCTATTGTGATGGGACGGTGTGGAGGGAGATTCACACTGTGTCTGACCCCGGGAGTTTGTGCTGGGACCGTGAGGAGGGAGATTCACTCTGTGTCTGACCCCGGGAACGTGTGATGGGACGGTTTGGATGCAGATTCACTCTGTTCCTGACGCCGGGAGTGTGTGATGGGATGGTGAGGAGGGAGATTTACTCTTTGTCTGACCCCGGGAGTTTGTGATGGAAAGGTGTGGATGCAGATTCACTCCATGTCTGACCCCTGGAATTTGTGATGGGATGGTGTGGAAGGAGATTCACTCAGTGTCTGACCCCGGGCTTTTGTGATGGGATTGTGTGGAGGGAGATTCACTCTGTGTCTGACCTCGGGAGTTTGTGATGGACGGTGTGGATGGAAATTCACTCTATGTCTCACCCCTGGAATTTGTGATGGGATGGTGTGGAGGGAGTTTCAATCTGTGTCTGACATCAGCAATGTGTGATGGGACGGTTTGGATGGAGATTCACTCTGTGTCTGACCCCGGACTTTTGTGATGGGACGGTGAGGAGGGAGATTCACTCTGTGTCTGACCCCGGGCTTTTGTGATGGGACGGTGAGGAGGCAGATTCACTCTGTGTCTGACCCCTGGAATTTATGATAGGATGGTGTGGAAGGAGATTCACTCTGTGTCTGACCCCGGCAATGTGTGATGAGACGGTTTGGATGGAGGTTCTCTCAGTGTCTGACCCCGAAGGGGTTTAAGATGGGACGGTGTGGATGGAGATTCACTCTGTGTCTTACCCCGGGAATGTTTGATGGGACAGTTTGGATGGAGATTCACTCTGTGACTGACCCCGGGATTTTGTGATGGGACGGTGTGGATGGAGATTCACTCTGTGTTAGACCCCGGGAGAGTGTGATGGGACGGTGTGGAGGGAGATTCACTCTGTTTCTGACCCCGGGAGTTTGTGATGGAAATGTTTTGTTGCAGATTCACTCTATGTCTGACCACGGAATTTGTGAATGGACGGTGTGGAGGGAGTTTCAATCTGTGTCTGACATCGGCAATGTGTGATGGGACGGTTTGGATGGAGATTCACTCTGTGTCTGACCCCGGGCTTTTGTGATGGAACGGTGAGGAGGGAGATTCACTCTGTGTCTGACCCCGGGCTTTTGTGATGGGACGGTGAGGAGGGCGATTCAATATCTGTCTGACCCCGGGCTTTTGTGATGGGACGGTGTGGAGGGAGATTCACTCTGTGTCTGACCCCTTGAGTTTGTGATGGGCCGGTGTGTATGGAGATTCACTTTGTGTCTGACCCAGGGTTTTTGTGATGGGCCGGTGTTAATGGAGATTCACCTTGTGTCTGACCCCGCCAGTGTGTGATGGGACGGTGATGAGGGAGATTCACTCTGTGTCTGACCCAGGGAATGTGTGATGGGACGGTTTGGATGCAGATTCACTCTGTGTCTGACCCCGGGCTTTTGTGATGGGACGGTGAGGAGGGAGATTCAATATCTGTCTGACCTCGGGCTTTTGTGATGGGCCGGTGTGTATGGAGATTCACTGTGTGTCTGACCCCGGGTTTTTGTGATGGGCCGGTGTGGATGGAGATTCACTCTGAGTCTGACCCAGGGAAAGTATGATGGGACGGTTAGGATGGACATTCACTTTGTGTCTGACCCCGTGTTTTTGTGATGGGAAGGTCTGGATGGAGATTCACTCTGTGTCTGACCCCGGGCTTTTGTGATGGGACGGTGAGGAGGGAGATTCAATATCTGTCTGACCCCGGGCTTTTGTGATGGGACGGTGTGGAGGGAGATTCACTCTGTGTCTGACCCAGGGTTTTTGTGATGGGCCGGTGTTAATGGAGATTCGCCTTGTGTCTGACCCCGCCAGTGTGTGATGGGTCGGTGATGAGGGAGATTCACTCTGTGTCTGACCCAGGGAATGTGTGATGGGATGGTTTGGATGCAGATTCACTCTGTGTCTGACCCCGGGCTTTTGTGATGGGACGGTGAGGAGGGAGATTCAATATATGTCTGACCCCGGGCTTTTGTGATGGGACGGTGTGGATGGAGATTCACTCTGAGTCTGACCCAGGGAAAGTATGATCGGACTGTTTGGATGGACATTCACTTTGTGTCTGACCCCGGGTTTTTGTGATGGGAAGGTCTGGATGGAGATTCACTCTGTGTCTGACCCCGGGAGTTTGTGATGGGACGGTGTGGATGGAGATTCACTCTGTGTCTGACCCCGGGAAAGTGTGATGGGACGGTGTGGATGGAGATTCACTCTGTGTCAGACCCCGGGAGAGTGTGATGGGACGGTGTGGAGGGAGATTCACTCTGTTTCTGACCCCGGGAGTTTGTGATGGAAATGTGTGGTTGCAGATTCACTCTATGTCTGACCACGGAATTTGTGAATGGACGGTGTGGAGGGAGTTTCAATCTGTGTCTGACATCGGCAATGTGTGATGGGACGGTTTGGATGGAGATTCACTCTGTGTCTGACCCGGGCTTTTGTGATGGAACGGTGCGGAGGGAGATTCACTCTGTGTCTGACCCCGGGCTTTTGTGATGGGACGGTGAGGAGGGAGATTCAATATCTGTCTGACCCCTGGCTTTTGTGATGGGACGGTGTGGAGGGAGATTCACTCTGTGTCTGACCCCTTGAGTTTGTGATGGGCCGGTGTGTATGGAGATTCACTTTGTGTCTGACCCTGGGTTTTTGTGATGGGCCGGTGTTAATGGAGATTCACCTTGTGTCTGACCCCGCCAGTGTGTGATGGGACGGTGATGAGGGAGATTCACTCTGTGTCTGACCCAGGGAATGTGTGATGGGACGGTTTGGATGCAGTTTCACTCTGTGTCTGAACCCGGGCTTTTGTGATGGGACGGTGAGGAGGGAGATTCAATATCTGTCTGACCCCGGGCTTTTGTGATGGGACGGTGTGGAGGGAGATTCACTGTGTGTCTGACCCCGGGCTTTTGTGATGGGACGGTGAGTAGGGAGATTCACTCTGTGTCTGACCCCGTGAGTTCGTGATGGGCCGGTGTGGATGGAGATTCCCTCTGTGTCTGACCCCGGGAGTGTGTGATGGGACGGTGTGTTTGGAAATTCACTCTGTGTCTGACCCCGGGAGTGTGTGATGGGTCGGTGAGGAGGGAGATTCACTCTGTGTCTGACCACGGGAACGTGTGATGGGACGGATTGGATGCAGATTCACTCTGTGCCTGTCGCCGGGAGTGTGTGATGGGACGGTGAGGAGGGAGATTTACTCTTTGTCTGACCCCGGGAGTTTGTGATGGAAAGGTGTGAATGCAGATTCACTCTATGTCTGACCACTGTAATTTGTGATGGGATGATGTGGAAGGAGATTCACTCTGTGTCTGACCACGGCATTGTGTGATCGGACGGTTTGGATGGAGGTTCACTCAGTGTCTGACCACAGGCTTTTGTGATGGGTTTGTGTGGAGGGAGATTCACTCTGTGTCTGACCCCGGGAGATTGTGATGGGACGGTTTGGATGGGGATTCACTCTGTGTCTGACCGCGGGGAAGTGTTAAGGGGCGTTTTGGATGTAGATTCACTCTGTGTCTGACCCCGGGCTTTTGTGATGGGAAGGTCGGAATGGAGATTCACTCTGTGTCTGACCCCTGGAATGTGTGATGGGACGGTGTGGATGGAGATTCACTCTGTGTCAGACCCCGGGAGAGTGTGATGGGACGGTGTGGAGGGAGATTCACTCTGTTTCTGACCCCGGGAGTTTGTGATGGAAATGTGTGGTTGCAGATTCACTCTATGTCTGACCACGGAATTTGTGAATGGACGGTGTGGATGGAGATTCACTCTGTGTCTGACCCCGGGCTTTTGTGATGGAACGGTGAGGAGGGAGATTCACTCTGTGTCTGACCCCGGGCTTTTGTGATGGGACGGTGAGGAGGGAGATTCAATATCTGTCTGACCCCGGGCTTTTGTGATGGGACGGTGTGGAGGGAGATTCACTCTGTGTCTGACCCCTTGAGTTTGTGATGGGCCGGTGTGTATGGAGATTCACTTTGTGTCTGACCCAGGGTTTTTGTGATGGGCCGGTGTTAATGGAGATTCACCTTGTGTGTGACCCCGCCAGTGTGTGATGGGACGGTGATGAGGGAGATTCACTCTGTGTCTGACCCAGGGAATGTGTGATGGGACGGTTTGGATGCAGATTCACTCTGTGTCTGACCCCGGGCTTTTGTGATGGGACGGTGAGGAGGGAGATTCAATATCTCTCTGACCCCGGGCTTTTGTGATGGGACGGTGTGGAGGGAGATTCACTCTGTGTCTGACCCCTTGAGTTTGTGATGGGCCGGTGTGTATGGAGATTCACTTTGTGACTGACCCCGGGTTTTTGTGATGGGCCGGTGTGGATGGAGATTCACTCTGGGTCTGACCCCGGGAGTGTGTGATGGGACGGTGATGAGGGAGATTCACTCTGTGTCTGACCCAGGGAACGTGTGATGGGACGGTTTGGATGCAGATTTAGTCTGTGTCTGACCCCGAGAGTCTGTGATGGGACGATGAGAAGGGAGCTTTACTCTTTGTCTGACCCCGGGAGTATGTGATGGAAAGGTGTGGATGCAGATTCACTCTGTGTCTGACCCCTGGAATTTGTGATGGGACGGTGTGGATGGAGATTCACTCTGTGTCTTACCCCGGGAATGTGTGATGGGACAGTTTGGATGGAGATTCACTCTGTGACTGCCCCGGGCTTTTGTGATGGGACGGTGAAGAGGGAGATTCACTCTGTGTCTGACCCCGGGAACGTGTGATGGGACGGTTTGGATGGAGGTTCACTCTGAGTCTGACCCCAGGAGTGTGTGATGGGACGGTGAAGAGGGAGATTCACTCTGTGTCAGACCCCGGGAACGTGTGATGGGACCGTTTGGATGGAGATTCAATCTCTATCTGACCCCGGGCTTTTCTGATGGGCCGGTGTGTATGGAGATTCACTTTGTGTCTGACCCCGGTCTATTGTGATGGGACGGTGTGGAGGGAGATTCACACTGTGTCTGACCCCTGGAGTTTGTGCTGGGACCGTGAGGAGGGAGATTCACTCTGTGTCTGACCCCGGGAACGTGTGATGGGACGGTTTGGATGCAGATTCACTCTGTTCCTGACGCCGGGAGTGTGTGATGGGATGGTGAGGAGGGAGATTTACTCTTTGTCTGACCCCGGGAGTTTGTGATGGAAAGGTGTGGATGCAGATTCACTCCATGTCTGACCCCTGGAATTTGTGATGGGATGGTGTGGAAGGAGATTCACTCAGTGTCTGACCCCGGGCTTTTGTGATGGGATTGTGTGGAGGGATATTCACTCTGTGTCTGACCTCGGGAGTTTGTGATGGACGGTGTGGATGGAAATTCACTCTATGTCTCACCCCTGGAATTTGTGATGGGATGGTGTGGAGGGAGTTTCAATCTGTGTCTGACATCAGCAATGTGTGATGGGACGGTTTGGATGGAGATTCACTCTGTGTCTGACCCCGGACTTTTGTGATGGGACGGTGAGGAGGGAGATTCACTCTGTGTCTGACCCCGGGCTTTTGTGATGGGACGGTGAGGAGGCAGATTCACTCTGTGTCTGACCCCTGGAATTTATGATAGGATGGTGTGGAAGGAGATTCACTCTGTGTCTGACCCCGGCAATGTGTGATGAGACGGTTTGGATGGAGGTTCACTCAGTGTCTGACCCCGAAGGGGTTTAAGATGGGACGGTGTGGATGGAGATTCACTCTGTGTCTTACCCCGGGAATGTTTGATGGGACAGTTTGGATGGAGATTCACTCTGTGACTGACCCGGGCTTTTGTGATGGGACGGTGAAGAGGGAGATTCACTCTGTGTCTGACCCCGGGGACGTGTGATGGGACGGTTTGGATGGAGGTTCACTCTGAGTCTGACCCCAGGAGTGTGTGATGGGACGGTGAAGAGGGAGATTCACTCTGTGTCAGACCCCGGGAAAGTGTGATGGGACGGTTTGGATGGAGATTCAATCTCTATCTGACCCCGGGCTTTTCTGATGGGACGGTGTGGAGGGAGATTCACTTTGTGTCTGACCCCGGTCTATTGTGATGGGACGGTGTGGAGGGAGATTCACACTGAGTCTGACCCCGGGATTTTGTGATGGGACGGTGTGATTGGAAATTCACTCTGTGTCTGACCCCGGGAGTGTGTGTTGGGACGGTGAGGAGGGAGATTCACTCTGTGTCTGAGCCCGGGAGTTTGTGATGGACGGTGTGGATGGAGATTCACTCTATGTCTCACCCCTGGAATTTGTGATGGGATGGTGTGGAAGGAGATTCACTCTGTGTCTGACCACGGCAATGTGTGATGGAAAGGTGTGGATGCAGTTTCACTCTATGTCTTACCCCTGGAATTTGTGATGGTATGGTGTGGAGGGAGATTCACTCTGTGTCTGACCCGGTGAAAGTGTGATGGGACCGTTTGGATGGAGATTCACTCTGTGTGTGACCCCGCACATTTGTGATGGGACAGTGTGGATGGAGATTCACTCTGTGTCTGACCCCGGGCTTTTGTGATGGGACGGTGTGGATGGAGATTCACTCTGTGTCAGACCCCGGGAGTGTGTGATGGAAATGTGTGGATGCAGATTCACTCTATGTCTGACCACGGAATTTGTGATTGGACGGGGTGGAGGGAGTTTCAATCTGTGTCTGACATCGGCAATGTGTGATGGGACGGTTTGGATTGAGATTCACTCTGTGTCTGACCCCGGGCTTTTGTGATGGAACGGTAAGGAGGGAGATTCACTCTGTGTCTGACGCCGGGCTTTTGTGATGGGACGGTGAGGAGGGAGATTCAATATCTGTCTGACCCCGGGCTTTTGTGATGGGACGGTGTGGAGGGAAATTCACTCTGTGTCAGACCCCTTGAGTTTGTGATGGGCCGGTGTGTATGGAGATTCACTTTGTGTCTGACCCCGGGTTTTTGTGATGGGCCGGTGTTAATGGAGATTCACCTTGTGTCTGACCCCGCCAGTGTGTGATGGGACGGTGATGAGGGAGATTCACTCTGTGTCTGACCCAGGGAATGTGTGATGGGACGGTTTGGATGCAGATTCACTCTGTGTCTGACCCCGGGAGTCTTGATGGGACGGTGAGAAGGGAGCTTTACTCTTTGTCTGACCCCGGGAGTATGTGATGGAAAGGTGTGGATGCAGATTCACTCTATGTCTGATCCCTGGAATTTGTGATGGGCCTGTGTGGATTGAGATGCACTCTGTGTCTGACCCCGGGAGTATGTGATGGAAAGTTGTGGATGCAGATTCACTCTATGTCTGACCCCTGGAATTTGTGATAGGATGGTGTGGAAGGAGATTCACTCTGTGTCTGACCCCGTCAATGAGTGATGAGACGGTTTGGATGGAGGTTCTCTCTGTGTCTGACCCCGAGGGGTTTAAGATGGGACGGTGTGGATGGAGATTCACTCTGTGACTGACCCGGGCTTTTGTGATGGGACGGTGAAGTGAGAGATTCACTCTGTGTCTGACCCCGGGAACGTTTGATGGGACGGTTTGGATGAAGGTTCACTCTGAGTCTGACCCCAGGAGTGTGTGATGGGACGGTGAAGAGGGAGATTCACTCTGTGTCAGACCCCGGGAACGTGTGATGGGACGGTTTGGATGGAGATTCAATCTCTATCTGACCCCGGGCTTTTCTGATGGGACGGTGTGGAGGGAGATTCACTCTGTGTCTGACCCCGTGAGTTTGTGATGGGCCGGTGTGTATGGAGATTCACTTTATGTTTGACCCCGGTCTATTGTGATGGGACGGTGTGGAGGGAGATTCATACTGTGTCTGACCCCGGGATTTTGTGATGGGACGGTGTGTTTGGAAATTCTCTCTGTGTCTGAACCCGGGAGTGTGTGATGGGACGGTGAGGAGGGAGATTCACTCTGTTTCTGACCCCGGGAGTTTGTGATGGAAATGTGTGGTTGCAGATTCACTCTATGTCTGACCACGGAATTTGTGAATGGACGGTGTGGAGGGAGTTTCAATCTGTGTCTGACATCGGCAATGTGTGATGGGACGGTTTGGATGGAGATTCACTCTGTGTCTGACCCCGGGCTTTTGTGATGGAACGGGGAGGAGGGAGATTCACTCTGTGTCTGACCCCGGGCTTTTGTGATGGGACGGTGAGGAGGGAGATTCAATATCTGTCTGACCCCGGGCTTTTGTGATGGGACGGTGTGGAGGGAGATTCACTCTGTGTCTGACCCCTTGAGTTTGTGATGGGCCGGTGTGTATGGAGATTCACTTTGTGTCTGACCCAGGGTTTTTGTGATGGGCCGGTGTTAATGGAGATTCACCTTGTGTCTGACCCCGCCAGTGTGTGATGGGACGGTGAGGAGGGAGATTCACTCTGTGTCTGACCCCTTGAGTTTGTGATGGGCCGGTGTGTATGGAGATTCACTTTGTGTCTGACCCAGGGTTTTTGTGATGGGCCGGTGTTAATGGAGATTCACCTTGTGTGTGACCCCGCCAGTGTGTGATGGGACGGTGATGAGGGAGATTCACTCTGTGTCTGACCCAGGGAATGTGTGATGGGACGGTTTGGATGCAGATTCACTCTGTGTCTGACCCCGGGCTTTTGTGATGGGACGGTGAGGAGGGAGATTCAATATCTCTCTGACCCCGGGCTTTTGTGATGGGACGGTGTGGAGGGAGATTCACTCTGTGTCTGACCCCTTGAGTTTGTGATGGGCCGGTGTGTATGGAGATTCACTTTGTGACTGACCCCGGGTTTTTGTGATGGGCCGGTGTGGATGGAGATTCACTCTGGGTCTGACCCCGGGAGTGTGTGATGGGACGGTGATGATGGAGATTCACTCTGTGTCTGACCCAGGGAACGTGTGATGGGACGGTTTGGATGAAGATTTAGTCTGTGTCTGACCCCGAGAGTCTGTGATGGGACGATGAGAAGGGAGCTTTACTCTTTGTCTGACCCCGGGAGTATGTGATGGAAAGGTGTGGATGCAGATTCACTCTGTGTCTGACCCCTGGAATTTGTGATGGGACGGTGTGGATGGAGATTCACTCTGTGTCTTACCCCGGGAATGTGTGATGGGACAGTTTGGATGGAGATTCACTCTGTGACTGCCCCTGTCTTTTGTGATGGGACGGTGAAGAGGGAGATTCACTCTGTGTCTGACCCCGGGAACGTGTGATGGGACGGTTTGGATGGAGGTTCACTCTGAGTCTGACCCCAGGAGTGTGTGATGGGACGGTGAAGAGGGAGATTCACTCTGTGTCAGACCCCGGGAACGTGTGATGGGACGGTTTGGATGGAGATTCAATCTCTATCTGACCCCGGGCTTTTCTGATGGGCCGGTGTGTATGGAGATTCACTTTGTGTCTGACCCCGGTCTATTGTGATGGGACGGTGTGGAGGGAGATTCACACTGTGTCTGACCCCGGGAGTTTGTGCTGGGACCGTGAGGAGGGAGATTCATTCTGTGTCTGACCCCGGGAACGTTTGATGGGACGGTTTGGATGAAGGTTCACTCTGAGTCTGACCCCAGGAGTGTGTGATGGGACGGTGAAGAGGGAGATTCACTCTGTGTCAGACCCCGGGAACGTGTGATGGGACGGTTTGGATGGAGATTCAATCTCTATCTGACCCCGGGCTTTTCTGATGGGACGGTGTGGAGGGAGATTCACTCTGTGTCTGACCCCGTGAGTTTGTGATGGGCCGGTGTGTATGGAGATTCACTTTATGTTTGACCCCGGTCTATTGTGATGGGACGGTGTGGAGGGAGATTCATACTGTGTCTGACCCCGGGATTTTGTGATGGGACGGTGTGTTTGGAAATTCACTCTGTGTCTGAACCCGGGAGTGTGTGATGGGACGGTGAGGAGGGAGATTCACTCTGTTTCTGACCCCGGGAGTTTGTGATGGAAATGTGTGGTTGCAGATTCACTCTATGTCTGACCACGGAATTTGTGAATGGACGGTGTGGAGGGAGTTTCAATCTGTGTCTGACATCGGCAATGTGTGATGGGACGGTTTGGATGGAGATTCACTCTGTGTCTGACCCCGGGCTTTTGTGATGGAACGGGGAGGAGGGAGATTCACTCTGTGTCTGACCCGGGCTTTTGTGATGGGACGGTGAGGAGGGAGATTCAATATCTGTCTGACCCCGGGCTTTTGTGATGGGACGGTGTGGAGGGAGATTCACTCTGTGTCTGACCCCTTGAGTTTGTGATGGGCCGGTGTGTATGGAGATTCACTTTGTGTCTGACCCAGGGTTTTTGTGATGGGCCGGTGTTAATGGAGATTCACCTTGTGTCTGACCCCGCCAGTGTGTGATGGGACGGTGAGGAGGGAGATTCACTCTGTGTCTGACCCCTTGAGTTTGTGATGGGCCGGTGTGTATGGAGATTCACTTTGTGTCTGACCCAGGGTTTTTGTGATGGGCCGGTGTTAATGGAGATTCACCTTGTGTGTGACCCCGCCAGTGTGTGATGGGACGGTGATGAGGGAGATTCACTCTGTGTCTGACCCAGGGAATGTGTGATGGGACGGTTTGGATGCAGATTCACTCTGTGTCTGACCCCGGGCTTTTGTGATGGGACGGTGAGGAGGGAGATTCAATATCTCTCTGACCCCGGGCTTTTGTGATGGGACGGTGTGGAGGGAGATTCACTCTGTGTCTGACCCCTTGAGTTTGTGATGGGCCGGTGTGTATGGAGATTCACTTTGTGACTGACCCCGGGTTTTTGTGATGGGCCGGTGTGGATGGAGATTCACTCTGGGTCTGACCCCGGGAGTGTGTGATGGGACGGTGAGGAGGGAGATTCACTCTGTGTCTGACCCAGGGAACGTGTGATGGGACGGTTTGGATGCAGATTTAGTCTGTGTCTGACCCCGAGAGTCTGTGATGGGACGATGAGAAGGGAGCTTTACTCTTTGTCTGACCCCGGGAGTATGTGATGGGACGGTGAGTAGGGAGATTCACTCTGTGTCTGACCCCGTGAGTTCGTGATGGGCCGGTGTGGATGGAGATTCCCTCTGTGTCTGACCCCGGGAGTGTGTGATGGGACGGTGTGTTTGGAAATTCACTCTGTGTCTGACCCCGGGAGTGTGTGATGGGTCGGTGAGGAGGGAGATTCGCTCTGTGTCTGACCACGGGAACGTGTGATGGGACGGATTGGATGCAGATTCACTCTGTGCCTGTCGCCGGGAGTGTGTGATGGGACGGTGAGGAGGGAGATTTACTCTTTGTCTGACCCCGGGAGTTTGTGATGGAAAGGTGTGGATGCAGATTCACTCTATGTCTGACCACTGGAATTTGTGATGGGATGATGTGGAAGGAGATTCACTCTGTGTCTGACCACGGCATTGTGTGATCGGACGGTTTGGATGGAGGTTCACTCAGTGTCTGACCACAGGCTTTTGTGATGGGTTTGTGTGGAGGGAGATTCACTCTGTGTCTGACCCCGGGAGATTGTGATGGGACGGTTTGGATGGGGATTCACTCTGTGTCTGACCGCGGGGAAGTGTTAAGGGGCGTTTTGGATGTAGATTCACTCTGTGTCTGACCCCGGGCTTTTGTGATGGGAAGGTCGGAATGGAGATTCACTCTGTGTCTGACCCCTGGAATGTGTGATGGGACGGTGTGCATGGAGATTCACTCTGTGTCAGACCCCGGGAGAGTGTGATGGGACGGTGTGGAGGGAGATTCACTCTGTTTCTGACCCCGGGAGTTTGTGATGGAAATGTGTGGTTGCAGATTCACTCTATGTCTGACCACGGAATTTGTGAATGGACGGTGTGGATGGAGATTCACTCTGTGTCTGACCCCGGGCTTTTGTGATGGAACGGTGAGGAGGGAGATTCACTCTGTGTCTGACCCCGGGCTTTTGTGATGGGACGGTGAGGAGGGAGATTCACTCTGTGTCTGACCCCGGGCTTTTGTGATGGGACGGTGAGGAGGGAGATTCAATATCTGTCTGACGCCGGGCTTTTGTGATGGGACGGTGTGGAGGGAGATTCACTCTGTGTCTGACCCCTTGAGTTTGTGATGGGCCGGTGTGTATGGAGATTCACTTTGTGTCTGACCCAGGGTTTTTGTGATGGGCCGGTGTTAATGGTGATTCACCTTGTGTGTGACCCCGCCAGTGTGTGATGGGACGGTGATGAGGGAGATTCACTCTGTGTCTGACCCAGGGAATGTGTGATTGAACGGTTTGGATGCAGATTCACTCTGTGTCTGACCCCGGGCTTTTGTGATGGGACGGTGAGGAGGGAGATTCAATATCTGTCTGACCCCGGGCTTTTGTGTTGGGACGGTGTGGAGGGAGATTCAATATCTCTCTGACCCCGGGCTTTTGTGATGGGACGGTGAGGAGGGAGATTCAATATCTCTCTGACCCCGGGCTTTTGTGATGGGACGGTGAGGAGGGAGATTCACTCTGTGTCTGACCCCTTGAGTTTGTGATGGGCCGGTGTGTATGGAGATTCACTTTGTGACTGACCCCGGGTTTTTGTGATGGGCCGGTGTGGATGGAGATTCACTTTGGGTCTGACCCCGGGAGTGTGTGATGGGACGGTGATGAGGGAGATTCACTCTGTGTCTGACCCAGGGAACGTGTGATGGGACGGTGAGGAGGGAGATTCACTCTGTGTCTGACCCAGGGAACGTGTGATGGGACGGTTTGGATGCAGATTTAGTCTGTGCCTGACGCCGGGAGTGTGTGATGGGACGATGAGAAGGGAGCTTTACTCTTTGTCTGACCCCGGGAGTATGTGATGGAAAGGTGTGGATGCAGATTCACTCTGTGTCTGACCCCTGGAATTTGTGATGGGACGGTGTGGATGGAGATTCACTCTGTGTCTTACCCCGGGAATGTGTGATGGGACAGTTTGGATGGAGATTCACTCTGTGTCTGCCCCGGGCTTTTGTGATGGGACGGTGAAGAGGGAGATTCACTCTGTGTCTGACCCCGGGAACGTGTGATGGGACGGTTTGGATGGAGGTTCACTCTGAGTCTGACCCCAGGAGTGTGTGATGGGACGGTGAAGAGGGAGATTCACTCTGTGTCAGACCCCGGTATCGTGTGATGGGACCGTTTGGATGGAGATTCAATCTCTATCTGACCCCGGGCTTTTCTGATGGGCCGGTGTGTATGGAGATTCACTTTGTGTCTGACCCCGGTCTATTGTGATGGGACGGTGTGGAGGGAGATTCACACTGTGTCTGACCCCGGGAGTTTGTGCTGGGACCGTGAGGAGGGAGATTCACTCTGTGTCTGACCCCGGGAACGTGTGATGGGACGGTTTGGATGCAGATTCACTCTGTTCCTGACGCCGGGAGTGTGTGATGGGATGGTGAGGAGGGAGATTTACTCTTTGTCTGACCCCGGGAGTTTGTGATGGAAAGGTGTGGATGCTGATTCACTCCATGTCTGACCCCTGGAATTTGTGATGGGATGGTGTGGAAGGAGATTCACTCAGTGTCTGACCCCGGGCATTTGTGATGGGATTGTGTGGAGGGAGATTCACTCTGTGTCTGACCTCGGGAGTTTGTGATGGACGGTGTGGATGGAAATTCACTCTATGTCTCACCCCTGGAATTTGTGATGGGATGGTGTGGAGGGAGTTTCAATCTGTGTCTGACATCAGCAATGTGTGATGGGACGGTTTGGATGGAGATTCACTCTGTGTCTGACCCCGGACTTTTGTGATGGGACGGTGAGGAGGGAGATTCACTCTGTGTCTGACCCCGGGCTTTTGTGATGGGACGGTGAGGAGGCAGATTCACTCTGTGTCTGACCCCTGGAATTTATGATAGGATGGTGTGGAAGGAGATTCACTCTGTGTCTGACCCCGGCAATGTGTGATGAGACGGTTTGGATGGAGGTTCACTCAGTGTCTGACCCCGAAGGGGTTTAAGATGGGACGGTGTGGATGGAGATTCACTCTGTGTCTTACCCCGGGAATGTTTGATGGGACAGTTTGGATGGAGATTCACTCTGTGACTGACCCGGGCTTTTGTGATGGGACGGTGAAGAGGGAGATTCACTCTGTGTCTGACCCCGGGGACGTGTGATGGGACGGTTTGGATGGAGGTTCACTCTGAGTCTGACCCCAGGAGTGTGTGATGGGACGGTGAAGAGGGAGATTCACTCTGTGTCAGACCCCGGGAAAGTGTGATGGGACGGTTTGGATGGAGATTCAATCTCTATCTGACCCCGGGCTTTTCTGATGGGACGGTGTGGAGGGAGATTCACTTTGTGTCTGACCCCGGTCTATTGTGATGGGACGGTGTGGAGGGAGATTCACACTGAGTCTGACCCCGGGATTTTGTGATGGGACGGTGTGATTGGAAATTCACTCTGTGTCTGACCCCGGGAGTGTGTGTTGGGACGGTGAGGAGGGAGATTCACTCTGTGTCTGAGCCCGGGAGTTTGTGATGGACGGTGTGGATGGAGATTCACTCTATGTCTCACCCCTGGAATTTGTGATGGGATGGTTTGGAAGGAGATTCACTCTGTGTCTGACCACGGCAATGAGTGATGGAAAGGTGTGGATGCAGTTTCACTCTATGTCTTACCCCTGGAATTTGTGATGGTATGGTGTGGAGGGAGATTCACTCTGTGTCTGACCCGGTGAAAGTGTGATGGGACCGTTTGGATGGAGATTCACTCTGGGTCTGACCCCGCACTTTTGTGATGGGACAGTGTGGATGGAGATTCACTCTGTGTCTGACCCCGGGCTTTTGTGATGGGACGGTGTGGATGGAGATTCACTCTGTGTCAGACCCCGGGAGTGTGTGATGGGACGGTGTGGAGGGAGATTCACTCTGTTTCTGACCCCGGGAATTTGTGATGGAAATGTGTGGATGCAGATTCACTCTATGTCTGACCACGGAATTTGTGATTGGACGGGGTGGAGGGAGTTTCAATCTGTGTCTGACATCGGCAATGTGTGATGGAACGGTTTGGATTGAGATTCACTCTGTGTCTGACCCCGGGCTTTTGTGATGGAACGGTGAGGAGGGAGATTCACTCTGTGTCTGACGCCGGGCTTTTGTGATGGGACGGTGAGGAGGGAGATTCAATATCTGTCTGACCCCGGGCTTTTGTGATGGGACGGTGTGGAGGGAAATTCACTCTGTGTCAGACCCCTTGAGTTTGTGATGGGCCGGTGTGTATGGAGATTCACTTTGTGTCTGACCCCGGGTTTTTGTGATGGGCCGGTGTTAATGGAGATTCACCTTGTGTCTGACCCCGCCAGTGTGTGATGGGACGGTGATGAGGGAGATTCACTCTGTGTCTGACCCAGGGAATGTGTGATGGGACGGTTTGGATGCAGATTCACTCTGTGTCTGACCCCGGGAGTCTTGATGGGACGGTGAGAAGGGAGCTTTACTCTTTGTCTGACCCCGGGAGTATGTGATGGAAAGGTGTGGATGCAGATTCACTCTATGTCTGATCCCTGGAATTTGTGATGGGCCTGTGTGGATTGAGATGCACTCTGTGTCTGACCCCGGGAGTATGTGATGGAAAGTTGTGGATGCAGATTCACTCTATGTCTGACCCCTGGAATTTGTGATAGGATGGTGTGGAAGGAGATTCACTCTGTGTCTGACCCCGTCAATGAGTGATGAGACGGTTTGGATGGAGGTTCTCTCTGTGTCTGACCCCGAGGGGTTTAAGATGGGACGGTGTGGATGGAGATTCACTCTGTGACTGACCCGGGCTTTTGTGATGGGACGGTGAAGTGAGAGATTCACTCTGTGTCTGACCCCGCACTTTTGTGATGGGACAGTGTGGATGGAGATTCACTCTGTGTCTGACCCCGGGCTTTTCTGATGGGACGGTGTGGAGGGAGATTCACTCTGTGTCTGACCCCAGGAGTGTGTGATGGGACGGTGAAGAGGGAGATTCACTCTGTGTCAGACCCCGGGAACGTGTGATGGGACGGTTTGGATGGAGATTCAATCTCTATCTGACCCCGGGCTTTTCTGATGGGACGGTGTGGAGGGAGATTCACTCTGTGTCTGACCCCGTGAGTTTGTGATGGGCCGGTGTGTATGGAGATTCACTTTATGTTTGACCCCGGTCTATTGTGATGGGACGGTGTGGAGGGAGATTCATACTGTGTCTGACCCCGGGATTTTGTGATGGGACGGTGTGTTTGGAAATTCTCTCTGTGTCTGAACCCGGGAGTGTGTGATGGGACGGTGAGGAGGGAGATTCACTCTGTTTCTGACCCCGGGAGTTTGTGATGGAAATGTGTGGTTGCAGATTCACTCTATGTCTGACCACGGAATTTGTGAATGGACGGTGTGGAGGGAGTTTCAATCTGTGTCTGACATCGGCAATGTGTGATGGGACGGTTTGGATGGAGATTCACTCTGTGTCTGACCCCGGGCTTTTGTGATGGAACGGGGAGGAGGGAGATTCACTCTGTGTCTGACCCCGGGCTTTTGTGATGGGACGGTGAGGAGGGAGATTCAATATCTGTCTGACCCCGGGCTTTTGTGATGGGACGGTGTGGAGGGAGATTCACTCTGTGTCTGACCCCTTGAGTTTGTGATGGGCCGGTGTGTATGGAGATTCACTTTGTGTCTGACCCAGGGTTTTTGTGATGGGCCGGTGTTAATGGAGATTCACCTTGTGTCTGACCCCGCCAGTGTGTGATGGGACGGTGAGGAGGGAGATTCACTCTGTGTCTGACCCCTTGAGTTTGTGATGGGCCGGTGTGTATGGAGATTCACTTTGTGTCTGACCCAGGGTTTTTGTGATGGGCCGGTGTTAATGGAGATTCAACTTGTGTGTGACCCCGCCAGTGTGTGATGGGACGGTGATGAGGGAGATTCACTCTGTGTCTGACCCAGGGAATGTGTGATGGGACGGTTTGGATGCAGATTCACTCTGTGTCTGACCCCGGGCTTTTGTGATGGGACGGTGAGGAGGGAGATTCAATATCTCTCTGACCCCGGGCTTTTGTGATGGGACGGTGTGGAGGGAGATTCACTCTGTGTCTGACCCCTTGAGTTTGTGATGTGCCGGTGTGTATGGAGATTCACTTTGTGACTGACCCCGGGTTTTTGTGATGGGCCGGTGTGGATGGAGATTCACTCTGGGTCTGACCCCGGGAGTGTGTGATGGGACGGTGATGATGGAGATTCACTCTGTGTCTGACCCAGGGAACGTGTGATGGGACGGTTTGGATGAAGATTTAGTCTGTGTCTGACCCCGAGAGTCTGTGATGGGACGATGAGAAGGGAGCTTTACTCTTTGTCTGACCCCGGGAGTATGTGATGGAAAGGTGTGGATGCAGATTCACTCTGTGTCTGACCCCTGGAATTTGTGATGGGACGGTGTGGATGGAGATTCACTCTGTGTCTTACCCCGGGAATGTGTGATGGGACAGTTTGGATGGAGATTCACTCTGTGACTGCCCCGGGCTTTTGTGATGGGACGGTGAAGAGGGAGATTCACTCTGTGTCTGACCCCGGGAACGTGTGATGGGACGGTTTGGATGGAGGTTCACTCTGAGTCTGACCCCAGGAGTGTGTGATGGGACGGTGAAGAGGGAGATTCACTCTGTGTCAGACCCCGGGAACGTGTGATGGGACGGTTTGGATGGAGATTCAATCTCTATCTGACCCCGGGCTTTTCTGATGGGCCGGTGTGTATGGAGATTCACTTTGTGTCTGACCCCGGTCTATTGTGATGGGACGGTGTGGAGGGAGATTCACACTGTGTCTGACCCCGGGAGTTTGTGCTGGGACCGTGAGGAGGGAGATTCACTCTGTGTCTGACCCCGGGAACGTTTGATGGGACGGTTTGGATGAAGGTTCACTCTGAGTCTGACCCCAGGAGTGTGTGATGGGACGGTGAAGAGGGAGATTCACTCTGTGTCAGACCCCGGGAACGTGTGATGGGACGGTTTGGATGGAGATTCAATCTCTATCTGACCCCGGGCTTTTCTGATGGGACGGTGTGGAGGGAGATTCACTCTGTGTCTGACCCCGTGAGTTTGTGATGGGCCGGTGTGTATGGAGATTCACTTTATGTTTGACCCCGGTCTATTGTGATGGGACGGTGTGGAGGGAGATTCATACTGTGTCTGACCCCGGGATTTTGTGATGGGACGGTGTGTTTGGAAATTCACTCTGTGTCTGAACCCGGGAGTGTGTGATGGGACGGTGAGGAGGGAGATTCACTCTGTTTCTGACCCCGGGAGTTTGTGATGGAAATGTGTGGTTGCAGATTCACTCTATGTCTGACCACGGAATTTGTGAATGGACGGTGTGGAGGGAGTTTCAATCTGTGTCTGACATCGGCAATGTGTGATGGGACGGTTTGGATGGAGATTCACTCTGTGTCTGACCCCGGGCTTTTGTGATGGAACGGGGAGGAGGGAGATTCACTCTGTGTCTGACCCCGGGCTTTTGTGATGGGACGGTGAGGAGGGAGATTCAATATCTGTCTGACCCCGGGCTTTTGTGATGGGACGGTGTGGAGGGAGATTCACTCTGTGTCTGACCCCTTGAGTTTGTGATGGGCCGGTGTGTATGGAGATTCACTTTGTGTCTGACCCAGGGTTTTTGTGATGGGCCGGTGTTAATGGAGATTCACCTTGTGTCTGACCCCGCCAGTGTGTGATGGGACGGTGAGGAGGGAGATTCACTCTGTGTCTGACCCCTTGAGTTTGTGATGGGCCGGTGTGTATGGAGATTCACTTTGTGTCTGACCCAGGGTTTTTGTGATGGGCCGGTGTTAATGGAGATTCACCTTGTGTGTGACCCCGCCAATGTGTGATGGGACGGTGATGAGGGAGATTCACTCTGTGTCTGACCCAGGGAATGTGTGATGGGACGGTTTGGATGCAGATTCACTCTGTGTCTGACCCCGGGCTTTTGTGATGGGACGGTGAGGAGGGAGATTCAATATCTCTCTGACCCCGGGCTTTTGTGATGGGACGGTGTGGAGGGAGATTCACTCTGTGTCTGACCCCTTGAGTTTGTGATGGGCCGGTGTTAATGGAGATTCACCTTGTGTCTGACCCCGCCAGTGTGTGATGGGACGGTGAGGAGGGAGATTCACTCTGTGTCTGACCCCTTGAGTTTGTGATGGGCCGGTGTGTATGGAGATTCACTTTGTGTCTGACCCAGGGTTTTTGTGATGGGCCGGTGTTAATGGAGATTCACCTTGTGTGTGACCCCGCCAATGTGTGATGGGACGGTGATGAGGGAGATTCACTCTGTGTCTGACCCAGGGAATGTGTGATGGGACGGTTTGGATGCAGATTCACTCTGTGTCTGACCCCGGGCTTTTGTGATGGGACGGTGAGGAGGGAGATTCAATATCTCTCTGACCCCGGGCTTTTGTGATGGGACGGTGTGGAGGGAGATTCACTCTGTGTCTGACCCCTTGAGTTTGTGATGGGCCGGTGTGTATGGAGATTCACTTTGTGACTGACCCCGGGTTTTTGTGATGGGCCGGTGTGGATGGAGATTCACTCTGGGTCTGACCCCGGGAGTGTGTGATGGGCCGGTGTGGATGGAGATTCACTCTGTGTCTGACCCAGGGAACGTGTGATGGGACGGTTTGGATGCAGATTTAGTCTGTGTCTGACCCCGAGAGTCTGTGATGGGACGATGAGAAGGGAGCTTTACTCTTTGTCTGACCCCGGGAGTATGTGATGGGACGGTGAGTAGGGAGATTCACTCTGTGTCTGACCCCGTGAGTTCGTGATGGGCCGGTGTGGATGGAGATTCCCTCTGTGTCTGACCCCGGGAGTGTGTGATGGGACGGTGTGTTTGGAAATTCACTCTGTGTCTGACCCCGGGAGTGTGTGATGGGTCGGTGAGGAGGGAGAATCACTCTGTGTCTGACCACGGGAACGTGTGATGGGACGGATTGGATGCAGATTCACTCTGTGCCTGTCGCCGGGAGTGTGTGATGGGACGGTGAGGAGGGAGATTTACTCTTTGTCTGACCCCGGGAGTTTGTGATGGAAAGGTGTGGATGCAGATTCACTCTATGTCTGACCACTGGAATTTGTGATGGGATGATGTGGAAGGAGATTCACTCTGTGTCTGACCACGGCATTGTGTGATCGGACGGTTTGGATGGAGGTTCACTCAGTGTCTGACAACAGGCTTTTGTGATGGGTTTGTGTGGAGGGAGATTCACTCTGTGTCTGACCCCGGGAGATTGTGATGGGACGGTTTGGATGGGGATTCACTCTGTGTCTGACCGCGGGGAAGTGTTAAGGGGCGTTTTGGATGTAGATTCACTCTGTGTCTGACCCCGGGCTTTTGTGATGGGAAGGTCGGAATGGAGATTCACTCTGTGTCTGACCCCTGGAATGTGTGATGGGACGGTGTGCATGGAGATTCACTCTGTGTCAGACCCCGGGAGAGTGTGATGGGACGGTGTGGAGGGAGATTCACTCTGTTTCTGACCCCGGGAGTTTGTGATGGAAATGTGTGGTTGCAGATTCACTCTATGTCTGACCACGGAATTTGTGAATGGACGGTGTGGATGGAGATTCACTCTGTGTCTGACCCCGGGCTTTTGTGATGGAACGGTGAGGAGGGAGATTCACTCTGTGTCTGACCCCGGGCTTTTGTGATGGGACGGTGAGGAGGGAGATTCAATATCTGTCTGACCCCGGGCTTTTGTGATGGGACGGTGTGGAGGGAGATTCACTCTGTGTCTGACCCCTTGAGTTTGTGATGGGCCGGTGTGTATGGAGATTCACTTTGTGTCTGACCCAGGGTTTTTGTGATGGGCCGGTGTTAATGGAGATTCACCTTGTGTGTGACCCCGCCAGTGTGTGATGGGACGGTGATGAGGGAGATTCACTCTGTGTCTGACCCAGGGAATGTGTGATGGGACGGTTTGGATGCAGATTCACTCTGTGTCTGACCCCGGGCTTTTGTGATGGGACGGTGAGGAGGGAGATTCAATATCTCTCTGACCCCGGGCTTTTGTGATGGGACGGTGTGGAGGGAGATTCACTCTGTGTCTGACCCCTTGAGTTTGTGATGGGCCGGTGTGTATGGAGATTCACTTTGTGACTGACCCCGGGTTTTTGTGATGGGCCGGTGTGGATGGAGATTCACTCTGGGTCTGACCCCGGGAGTGTGTGATGGGACGGTGATGAGGGAGATTCACTCTGTGTCTGACCCAGGGAACGTGTGATGGGCCGGTGTGTATGGAGATTCACTTTGTGTCTGACCCCGGTCTATTGTGATGGGACGGTGTGGAGGGAGATTCACACTGTGTCTGACCCCGGGAGTTTGTGCTGGGACCGTGAGGAGGGAGATTCACTCTGTGCCTGACCCCGGGAACGTTTGATGGGACGGTTTGGATGAAGGTTCACTCTGAGTCGGACCCCAGGAGTGTGTGATGGGACGGTGAAGAGGGAGATTCACTCTGTGTCAGACCCCGGGAACGTGTGATGGGACGGTTTGGATGGAGATTCAATCTCTATCTGACCCCGGGCTTTTCTGATGGGACGGTGTGGAGGGAGATTCACTCTGTGTCTGACCCCGTGAGTTTGTGATGGGCCGGTGTGTATGGAGATTCACTTTATGTTTGACCCCGGTCTATTGTGATGGGACGGTGTGGAGGGAGATTCATACTGTGTCTGACCCCGGGATTTTGTGATGGGACGGTGTGTTTGGAAATTCTCTCTGTGTCTGAACCCGGGAGTGTGTGATGGGACGGTGAGGAGGGAGATTCACTCTGTTTCTGACCCCGGGAGTTTGTGATGGAAATGTGTGGTTGCAGATTCACTCTATGTCTGACCACGGAATTTGTGAATGGACGGTGTGGAGGGAGTTTCAATCTGTGTCTGACATCGGCAATGTGTGATGGGACGGTTTGGATGGAGATTCACTCTGTGTCTGACCCCGGGCTTTTGTGATGGAACGGGGAGGAGGGAGATTCACTCTGTGTCTGACCCCGGGCTTTTGTGATGGGACGGTGAGGAGGGAGATTCAATATCTGTCTGACCCCGGGCTTTTGTGATGGGACGGTGTGGAGGGAGATTCACTCTGTGTCTGACCCCTTGAGTTTGTGATGGGCCGGTGTGTATGGAGATTCACTTTGTGTCTGACCCAGGGTTTTTGTGATGGGCCGGTGTTAATGGAGATTCACCTTGTGTCTGACCCCGCCAGTGTGTGATGGGACGGTGAGGAGGGAGATTCACTCTGTGTCTGACCCCTTGAGTTTGTGATGGGCCGGTGTGTATGGAGATTCACTTTGTGTCTGACCCAGGGTTTTTGTGATGGGCCGGTGTTAATGGAGATTCACCTTGTGTGTGACCCCGCCAGTGTGTGATGGGACGGTGATGAGGGAGATTCACTCTGTGTCTGACCCAGGGAATGTGTGATGGGACGGTTTGGATGCAGATTCACTCTGTGTCTGACCCCGGGCTTTTGTGATGGGACGGTGAGGAGGGAGATTCAATATCTCTCTGACCCCGGGCTTTTGTGATGGGACGGTGTGGAGGGAGATTCACTCTGTGTCTGACCCCTTGAGTTTGTGATGGGCCGGTGTGTATGGAGATTCACTTTGTGACTGACCCCGGGTTTTTGTGATGGGCCGGTGTGGATGGAGATTCACTCTGGGTCTGACCCCGGGAGTGTGTGATGGGACGGTGATGATGGAGATTCACTCTGTGTCTGACCCAGGGAACGTGTGATGGGACGGTTTGGATGAAGATTTAGTCTGTGTCTGACCCCGAGAGTCTGTGATGGGACGATGAGAAGGGAGCTTTACTCTTTGTCTGACCCCGGGAGTATGTGATGGAAAGGTGTGGATGCAGATTCACTCTGTGTCTGACCCCTGGAATTTGTGATGGGACGGTGTGGATGGAGATTCACTCTGTGTCTTACCCCGGGAATGTGTGATGGGACAGTTTGGATGGAGATTCACTCTGTGACTGCCCCGGGCTTTTGTGATGGGACGGTGAAGAGGGAGATTCACTCTGTGTCTGACCCCGGGAACGTGTGATGGGACGGTTTGGATGGAGATTCACTCTGAGTCTGACCCCAGGAGTGTGTGATGGGACGGTGAAGAGGGAGATTCACTCTGTGTCAGACCCCGGGAACGTGTGATGGGACGGTTTGGATGGAGATTCAATCTCTATCTGACCCCGGGCTTTTCTGATGGGCCTATGTGTATGGAGATTCACTTTGTGTCTGACCCCGGTCTATTGTGATGGGACGGTGTGGAGGGAGATTCACACTGTGTCTGACCCCGGGAGTTTGTGCTGGGACCGTGAGGAGGGAGATTCACTCTGTGTCTGACCCCGGGAACGTTTGATGGGACGGTTTGGATGAAGGTTCACTCTGAGTCTGACCCCAGGAGTGTGTGATGGGACGGTGAAGAGGGAGATTCACTCTGTGTCAGACCCCGGGAACGTGTGATGGGACGGTTTGGATGGAGATTCAATCTCTATCTGACCCCGGGCTTTTCTGATGGGACGGTGTGGAGGGAGATTCACTCTGTGTCTGACCCCGTGAGTTTGTGATGGGCCGGTGTGTATGGAGATTCACTTTATGTTTGACCCCGGTCTATTGTGATGGGACGGTGTGGAGGGAGATTCATACTGTGTCTGACCCCGGGATTTTGTGATGGGACGGTGTGTTTGGAAATTCACTCTGTGTCTGAACCCGGGAGTGTGTGATGGGACGGTGAGGAGGGAGATTCACTCTGTTTCTGACCCCGGGAGTTTGTGATGGAAATGTGTGGTTGCAGATTCACTCTATGTCTGACCACGGAATTTGTGAATGGACGGTGTGGAGGGAGTTTCAATCTGTGTCTGACATCGGCAATGTGTGATGGGACGGTTTGGATGGAGATTCACTCTGTGTCTGACCCCGGGCTTTTGTGATGGAACGGGGAGGAGGGAGATTCACTCTGTGTCTGACCCCGGGCTTTTGTGATGGGACGGTGAGGAGGGAGATTCAATATCTGTCTGACCCCGGGCTTTTGTGATGGGACGGTGTGGAGGGAGATTCACTCTGTGTCTGACCCCTTGAGTTTGTGATGGGCCGGTGTGTATGGAGATTCACTTTGTGTCTGACCCAGGGTTTTTGTGATGGGCCGGTGTTAATGGAGATTCACCTTGTGTCTGACCCCGCCAGTGTGTGATGGGACGGTGAGGAGGGAGATTCACTCTGTGTCTGACCCCTTGAGTTTGTGATGGGCCGGTGTGTATGGAGATTCACTTTGTGTCTGACCCAGGGTTTTTGTGATGGGCCGGTGTTAATGGAGATTCACCTTGTGTGTGACCCCGCCAGTGTGTGATGGGACGGTGATGAGGGAGATTCACTCTGTGTCTGACCCAGGGAATGTGTGATGGGACGGTTTGGATGCAGATTCACTCTGTGTCTGACCCCGGGCTTTTGTGATGGGACGGTGAGGAGGGAGATTCAATATCTCTCTGACCCCGGGCTTTTGTGATGGGACGGTGTGGAGGGAGATTCACTCTGTGTCTGACCCCTTGAGTTTGTGATGGGCCGGTGTGTATGGAGATTCACTTTGTGACTGACCCCGGGTTTTTGTGATGGGCCGGTGTGGATGGAGATTCACTCTGGGTCTGACCCCGGGAGTGTGTGATGGGACGGTGATGAGGGAGATTCACTCTGTGTCTGACCCAGGGAACGTGTGATGGGACGGTTTGGATGCAGATTTAGTCTGTGTCTGACCCCGAGAGTCTGTGATGGGACGATGAGAAGGGAGCTTTACTCTTTGTCTGACCCCGGGAGTATGTGATGGGACGGTGAGTAGGGAGATTCACTCTGTGTCTGACCCCGTGAGTTCGTGATGGGCCGGTGTGGATGGAGATTTCCTCTGTGTCTGACCCCGGGAGTGTGTGATGGGACGGTGTGTTTGGAAATTCACTCTGTGTCTGACCCCGGGAGTGTGTGATGGGTCGGTGAGGAGGGAGATTCACTCTGTGTCTGACCACGGGAACGTGTGATGGGACGGATTGGATGCAGATTCACTCTGTGCCTGTCGCCGGGAGTGTGTGATGGGACGGTGAGGAGGGAGATTTACTCTTTGTCTGACCCCGGGAGTTTGTGATGGAAAGGTGTGGATGCAGATTCACTCTATGTCTGACCACTGGAATTTGTGATGGGATGATGTGGAAGGAGATTCACTCTGTGTCTGACCACGGCATTGTGTGATCGGACGGTTTGGATGGAGGTTCACTCAGTGTCTGACCACAGGCTTTTGTGATGGGTTTGTGTGGAGGGAGATTCACTCTGTGTCTGACCCCGGGAGATTGTGATGGGACGGTTTGGATGGGGATTCACTCTGTGTCTGACCGCGGGGAAGTGTTAAGGGGCGTTTTGGATGTAGATTCACTCTGTGTCTGACCCCGGGCTTTTGTGATGGGAAGGTCGGAAAGGAGATTCACTCTGTGTCTGACCCCTGGAATGTGTGATGGGACGGTGTGCATGGAGATTCACTCTATGTCTGACCACGGAATTTGTGAATGGACGGTGTGGATGGAGATTCACTCTGTGTCTGACCCCGGGCTTTTGTGATGGAACGGTGAGGAGGGAGATTCACTCTGTGTCTGACCCCGGGCTTTTGTGATGGGACGGTGAGGAGGGAGATTCAATATCTGTCTGACCCCGGGCTTTTGTGATGGGACGGTGTGGAGGGAGATTCACTCTGTGTCTGACCCCTTGAGTTTGTGATGGGCCGGTGTGTATGGAGATTCACTTTGTGTCTGACCCAGGGTTTTTGTGATGGGCCGGTGTTAATGGAGATTCACCTTGTGTGTGACCCCGCCAGTGTGTGATGGGACGGTGATGAGGGAGATTCACTCTGTGTCTGACCCAGGGAATGTGTGATGGGACGGTTTGGATGCAGATTCACTCTGTGTCTGACCCCGGGCTTTTGTGATGGGACGGTGAGGAGGGAGATTCAATATCTCTCTGACCCCGGGCTTTTGTGATGGGACGGTGTGGAGGGAGATTCACTCTGTGTCTGACCCCTTGAGTTTGTGATGGGCCGGTGTGGATGGAGATTCACTCTGGGTCTGACCCCGGGAGTTTGTGATGGGACGGTGTGGAGGGAGATTCACTCTGTGTCTGACCCAGGGAACGTGTGATGGGACGGTTTGGATGCAGATTTAGTCTGTGTCTGACCCCGAGAGTCTGTGATGGGACGATGAGAAGGGAGCTTTACTCTTTGTCTGACCCCGGGAGTATGTGATGAAAAGGTGTGGATGCAGATTCACTCTGTGTCTGACCCCTGGAATTTGTGATGGGACGGTGTGGATGGAGATTCACTCTGTGTCTTACCCCGGGAATGTGTGATGGGACAGTTTGGATGGAGATTCACTCTGTGACTGCCCCGGGCTTTTGTGATGGGACGGTGAAGAGGGAGATTCACTCTGTGTCTGACCCCGGGAACGTGTGATGGGACGGTTTGGATGGAGGTTCACTCTGAGTCTGACCCCAGGAGTGTGTGATGGGACGGTGAAGAGGGAGATTCACTCTGTGTCAGACCCCGGGAACGTGTGATGGGACCGTTTGGATGGAGATTCAATCTCTATCTGACCCCGGGCTTTTCTGATGGGCCGGTGTGTATGGAGATTCACTTTGTGTCTGACCCCGGTCTATTGTGATGGGACGGTGTGGAGGGAGATTCACACTGTGTCTGACCCCTGGAGTTTGTGCTGGGACCGTGAGGAGGGAGATTCACTCTGTGTCTGACCCCGGGAACGTGTGATGGGACGGTTTGGATGCAGATTCACTCTGTTCCTGACGCCGGGAGTGTGTGATGGGATGGTGAGGAGGGAGATTTACTCTTTGTCTGACCCCGGGAGTTTGTGATGGAAAGGTGTGGATGCAGATTCACTCCATGTCTGACCCCTGGAATTTGTGATGGGATGGTGTGGAAGGAGATTCACTCAGTGTCTGACCCCGGGCTTTTGTGATGGGATTGTGTGGAGGGAGATTCACTCTGTGTCTGACCTCGGGAGTTTGTGATGGACGGTGTGGATGGAAATTCACTCTATGTCTCACCCCTGGAATTTGTGATGGGATGGTGTGGAGGGAGTTTCAATCTGTGTCTGACATCAGCAATGTGTGATGGGACGGTTTGGATGGAGATTCACTCTGTGTCTGACCCCGGACTTTTGTGATGGGACGGTGAGGAGGGAGATTCACTCTGTGTCTGACCCCGGGCTTTTGTGATGGGACGGTGAGGAGGCAGATTCACTCTGTGTCTGACCCCTGGAATTTATGATAGGATGGTGTGGAAGGAGATTCACTCTGTGTCTGACCCCGGCAATGTGTGATGAGACGGTTTGGATGGAGGTTCACTCAGTGTCTGACCCCGAAGGGGTTTAAGATGGGACGGTGTGGATGGAGATTCACTCTGTGTCTTACCCCGGGAATGTTTGATGGGACAGTTTGGATGGAGATTCACTCTGTGACTGACCCGGGCTTTTGTGATGGGACGGTGAAGAGGGAGATTCACTCTGTGTCTGACCCCGGGGACGTGTGATGGGACGGTTTGGATGGAGGTTCACTCTGAGTCTGACCCCAGGAGTGTGTGATGGAACGGTGAAGAGGGAGATTCACTCTGTGTCAGACCCCGGGAAAGTGTGATGGGACGGTTTGGATGGAGATTCAATCTCTATCTGATCCCGGGCTTTTCTGATGGGACGGTGTGGAGGGAGATTCACTTTGTGTCTGACCCCGGTCTATTGTGATGGGACGGTGTGGAGGGAGATTCACACTGAGTCTGACCCCGGGATTTTGTGATGGGACGGTGTGATTGGAAATTCACTCTGTGTCTGACCCCGGGAGTGTGTGTTGGGACGGTGAGGAGGGAGATTCACTCTGTGTCTGAGCCCGGGAGTTTGTGATGGACGGTGTGGATGGAGATTCACTCTATGTCTCACCCCTGGAATTTGTGATGGGATGGTGTGGAAGGAGATTCACTCTGTGTCTGACCACGGCAATGTGTGATGGAAAGGTGTGGATGCAGTTTCACTCTATGTCTTACCCCTGGAATTTGTGATGGTATGGTGTGGAGGGAGATTCACTCTGTGTCTGACCCGGTGAAAGTGTGATGGGACCGTTTGGATGGAGATTCACTCTGTGTGTGACCCCGCACATTTGTGATGGGACAGTGTGGATGGAGATTCACTCTGTGTCTGACCCCGGGCTTTTGTGATGGGACGGTGTGGATGGAGATTCACTCTGTGTCAGACCCCGGGAGTGTGTGATGGGACGGTGTGGAGGGAGATTCACTCTGTTTCTGACCCCGGGAGTTTGTGATGGAAATGTGTGGATGCAGATTCACTCTATGTCTGACCACGGAATTTGTGATTGGACGGGGTGGAGGGAGTTTCAATCTGTGTCTGACATCGGCAATGTGTGATGGGACGGTTTGGATTGAGATTCACTCTGTGTCTGACCCCGGGCTTTTGTGATGGAACGGTGAGGAGGGAGATTCACTCTGTGTCTGACGCCGGGCTTTTGTGATGGGACGGTGAGGAGGGAGATTCAATATCTGTCTGACCCCGGGCTTTTGTGATGGGACGGTGTGGAGGGAAATTCACTCTGTGTCAGACCCCTTGAGTTTGTGATGGGCCGGTGTGTATGGAGATTCACTTTGTGTCTGACCCCGGGTTTTTGTGATGGGCCGGTGTTAATGGAGATTCACCTTGTGTCTGACCCCGCCAGTGTGTGATGGGACGGTGATGAGGGAGATTCACTCTGTGTCTGACCCAGGGAATGTGTGATGGGACGGTTTGGATGCAGATTCACTCTGTGTCTGACCCCGGGAGTCTTGATGGGACGGTGAGAAGGGAGCTTTACTCTTTGTCTGACCCCGGGAGTATGTGATGGAAAGGTGTGGATGCAGATTCACTCTATGTCTGATCCCTGGAATTTGTGATGGGCCTGTGTGGATTGAGATGCACTCTGTGTCTGACCCCGGGAGTATGTGATGGAAAGTTGTGGATGCAGATTCACTCTATGTCTGACCCCTGGAATTTGTGATAGGATGGTGTGGAAGGAGATTCACTCTGTGTCTGACCCCGTCAATGAGTGATGAGACGGTTTGGATGGAGGTTCTCTCTGTGTCTGACCCCGAGGGGTTTAAGATGGGACGGTGTGGATGGAGATTCACTCTGTGACTGACCCGGGCTTTTGTGATGGGACGGTGAAGTGAGAGATTCACTCTGTGTCTGACCCCGGGAACGTTTGATGGGACGGTTTGGATGAAGGTTCACTCTGAGTCTGACCCCAGGAGTGTGTGATGGGACGGTGAAGAGGGAGATTCACTCTGTGTCAGACCCCGGGAACGTGTGATGGGACGGTTTGGATGGAGATTCAATCTCTATCTGACCCCGGGCTTTTCTGATGGGACGGTGTGGAGGGAGATTCACTCTGTGTCTGACCCCGTGAGTTTGTGATGGGCCGGTGTGTATGGAGATTCACTTTATGTTTGACCCCGGTCTATTGTGATGGGACGGTGTGGAGGGAGATTCATACTGTGTCTGACCCCGGGATTTTGTGATGGGACGGTGTGTTTGGAAATTCTCTCTGTGTCTGAACCCGGGAGTGTGTGATGGGACGGTGAGGAGGGAGATTCACTCTGTTTCTGACCCCGGGAGTTTGTGATGGAAATGTGTGGTTGCAGATTCACTCTATGTCTGACCACGGAATTTGTGAATGGACGGTGTGGAGGGAGTTTCAATCTGTGTCTGACATCGGCAATGTGTGATGGGACGGTTTGGATGGAGATTCACTCTGTGTCTGACCCCGGGCTTTTGTGATGGAACGGGGAGGAGGGAGATTCACTCTGTGTCTGACCCCGGGCTTTTGTGATGGGACGGTGAGGAGGGAGATTCAATATCTGTCTGACCCCGGGCTTTTGTGATGGGACGGTGTGGAGGGAGATTCACTCTGTGTCTGACCCCTTGAGTTTGTGATGGGCCGGTGTGTATGGAGATTCACTTTGTGTCTGACCCAGGGTTTTTGTGATGGGCCGGTGTTAATGGAGATTCACCTTGTGTCTGACCCCGCCAGTGTGTGATGGGACGGTGAGGAGGGAGATTCACTCTGTGTCTGACCCCTTGAGTTTGTGATGGGCCGGTGTGTATGGAGATTCACTTTGTGTCTGACCCAGGGTTTTTGTGATGGGCCGGTGTTAATGGAGATTCACCTTGTGTGTGACCCCGCCAGTGTGTGATGGGACGGTGATGAGGGAGATTCACTCGGTGTCTGACCCAGGGAATGTGTGATGGGACGGTTTGGATGCAGATTCACTCTGTGTCTGACCCCGGGCTTTTGTGATGGGACGGTGAGGAGGGAGATTCAATATCTCTCTGACCCCGGGCTTTTGTGATGGGACGGTGTGGAGGGAGATTCACTCTGTGTCTGACCCCTTGAGTTTGTGATGGGCCGGTGTGTATGGAGATTCACTTTGTGACTGACCCCGGGTTTTTGTGATGGGCCGGTGTGGATGGAGATTCACTCTGGGTCTGACCCCGGGAGTGTGTGATGGGACGGTGATGATGGAGATTCACTCTGTGTCTGACCCAGGGAACGTGTGATGGGACGGTTTGGATGAAGATTTAGTCTGTGTCTGACCCCGAGAGTCTGTGATGGGACGATGAGAAGGGAGCTTTACTCTTTGTCTGACCCCGGGAGTATGTGATGGAAAGGTGTGGATGCAGATTCACTCTGTGTCTGACCGCTGGAATTTGTGATGGGACGGTGTGGATGGAGATTCACTCTGTGTCTTACCCCGGGAATGTGTGATGGGACAGTTTGGATGGAGATTCACTCTGTGACTGCCCCGGGCTTTTGTGATGGGACGGTGAAGAGGGAGATTCACTCTGTGTCAGACCCCGGGAACGTGTGATGGGACGGTTTGGATGGAGATTCAATCTCTATCTGACCCCGGGCTTTTCTGATGGGACGGTGTGGAGGGAGATTCACTCTGTGTCTGACCCCGTGAGTTTGTGATGGGCCGGTGTGTATGGAGATTCACTTTATGTTTGACCCCGGTCTATTGTGATGGGACGGTGTGGAGGGAGATTCATACTGTGTCTGACCCCGGGATTTTGTGATGGGACGGTGTGTTTGGAAATTCACTCTGTGTCTGAACCCGGGAGTGTGTGATGGGACGGTGAGGAGGGAGATTCACTCTGTTTCTGACCCCGGGAGTTTGTGATGGAAATGTGTGGTTGCAGATTCACTCTATGTCTGACCACGGAATTTGTGAATGGACGGTGTGGAGGGAGTTTCAATCTGTGTCTGACATCGGCAATGTGTGATGGGACGGTTTGGATGGAGATTCACTCTGTGTCTGACCCCGGGCTTTTGTGATGGAACGGGGAGGAGGGAGATTCACTCTGTGTCTGACCCCGGGCTTTTGTGATGGGACGGTGAGGAGGGAGATTCAATATCTGTCTGACCCCGGGCTTTTGTGATGGGACGGTGTGGAGGGAGATTCACTCTGTGTCTGACCCCTTGAGTTTGTGATGGGCCGGTGTGTATGGAGATTCACTTTGTGTCTGACCCAGGGTTTTTGTGATGGGCCGGTGTTAATGGAGATTCACCTTGTGTCTGACCCCGCCAGTGTGTGATGGGACGGTGAGGAGGGAGATTCACTCTGTGTCTGACCCCTTGAGTTTGTGATGGGCCGGTGTGTATGGAGATTCACTTTGTGTCTGACCCAGGGTTTTTGTGTTGGGCCGGTGTTAATGGAGATTCACCTTGTGTGTGACCCCGCCAGTGTGTGATGGGACGGTGATGAGGGAGATTCACTCTGTGTCTGACCCAGGGAATGTGTGATGGGACGGTTTGGATGCAGATTCACTCTGTGTCTGACCCCGGGCTTTTGTGATGGGACGGTGAGGAGGGAGATTCAATATCTCTCTGACCCCGGGCTTTTGTGATGGGACGGTGTGGAGGGAGATTCACTCTGTGTCTGACCCCTTGAGTTTGTGATGGGCCGGTGTGTATGGAGATTCACTTTGTGACTGACCCCGGGTTTTTGTGATGGGCCGGTGTGGATGGAGATTCACTCTGGGTCTGACCCCGGGAGTGTGTGATGGGACGGTGATGAGGGAGATTCACTCTGTGTCTGACCCAGGGAACGTGTGATGGGACGGTTTGGATGCAGATTTAGTCTGTGTCTGACCCCGAGAGTCTGTGATGGGACGATGAGAAGGGAGCTTTACTCTTTGCCTGACCCCGGGAGTATGTGATGGGACGGTGAGTAGGGAGATTCACTCTGTGTCTGACCCCGTGAGTTCGTGATGGGCCGGTGTGGATGGAGATTCCCTCTGTGTCTGACCCCGGGAGTGTGTGATGGGACGGTGTGTTTGGAAATTCACTCTGTGTCTGACCCCGGGAGTGTGTGATGGGTCGGTGAGGAGGGAGATTCACTCTGTGTCTGACCACGGGAACGTGTGATGGGACGGATTGGATGCAGATTCACTCTGTGCCTGTCGCCGGGAGTGTGTGATGGGACGGTGAGGAGGGAGATTTACTCTTTGTCTGACCCCGGGAGTTTGTGATGGAAAGGTGTGGATGCAGATTCACTCTATGTCTGACCACTGGAATTTGTGATGGGATGATGTGGAAGGAGATTCACTCTGTGTCTGACCACGGCATTGTGTGATCGGACGGTTTGGATGGAGGTTCACTCAGTGTCTGACCACAGGCTTTTGTGATGGGTTTGTGTGGAGGGAGATTCACTCTGTGTCTGACCCCGGGAGATTGTGATGGGACGGTTTGGATGGGGATTCACTCTGTGTCTGACCGCGGGGAAGTGTTAAGGGGCGTTTTGGATGTAGATTCACTCTGTGTCTGACCCCGGGCTTTTGTGATGGGAAGGTCGGAATGGAGATTCACTCTGTGTCTGACCCCTGGAATGTGTGATGGGACGGTGTGCATGGAGATTCACTCTGTGTCAGACCCCGGGAGAGTGTGATGGGACGGTGTGGAGGGAGATTCACTCTGTTTCTGACCCCGGGAGTTTGTGATGGAAATGTGTGGTTGCAGATTCACTCTATGTCTGACCACGGAATTTGTGAATGGACGGTGTGGATGGAGATTCACTCTGTGTCTGACCCCGGGCTTTTGTGATGGGACGGTGAGGAGGGAGATTCAATATCTGTCTGACCCCGGGCTTTTGTGATGGGACGGTGTGGAGGGAGATTCACTCTGTGTCTGACCCCTTGAGTTTGTGATGGGCCGGTGTGTATGGAGATTCACTTTGTGTCTGACCCACGGTTTTTGTGATGGGCCGGTGTGGATGGAGATTCACTCTGGGTCTGACCCCGGGAGTTTGTGATGGGACGGTGTGGAGGGAGATTCAATCTGTGTCTGACCCAGGGAACGTGTGATGGGACGGTTTGGATGGAGATTCACTCTGTGACTGCCCCGGGCTTTTGTGATGGGACGGTGAAGAGGGAGATTCACTCTGTGTCTGACCCCGGGAACGTGTGATGGGACGGTTTGGATGGAGGTTCACTCTGAGTCTGACCCCAGGAGTGTGTGATGGGACGGTGAAGAGGGAGATTCACTCTGTGTCAGAACCCGGGATCGTGTGATGGGACCGTTTGGATGGAGATTCAATCTCTATCTGACCCCGGGCTTTTCTGATGGGCCGGTGTGTATGGAGATTCACTTTGTGTCTGACCCCGGTCTATTGTGATGGGACGGTGTGGAGGGAGATTCACACTGTGTCTGACCCCGGGAGTTTGTGCTGGGACCGTGAGGAGGGAGATTCACTCTGTGTCTGACCCCGGGAACGTGTGATGGGACGGTTTGGATGCAGATTCACTCTGTTCCTGACGCCGGGAGTGTGTGATGGGATGGTGAGGAGGGAGATTTACTCTTTGTCTGACCCCGGGAGTTTGTGATGGAAAGGTGTGGATGCTGATTCACTCCATGTCTGACCCCTGGAATTTGTGATGGGATGGTGTGGAAGGAGATTCACTCAGTGTCTGACCCCGGGCTTTTGTGATGGGATTGTGTGGAGGGAGATTCACTCTGTGTCTGACCTCGGGAGTTTGTGATGGACGGTGTGGATGGAAATTCACTCTATGTCTCACCCCTGGAATTTGTGATGGGATGGTGTGGAGGGAGTTTCAATCTGTGTCTGACATCAGCAATGTGTGATGGGACGGTTTGGATGGAGATTCACTCTGTGTCTGACCCCGGACTTTTGTGATGGGACGGTGAGGAGGGAGATTCACTCTGTGTCTGACCCCGGGCTTTTGTGATGGGACGGTGAGGAGGCAGATTCACTCTGTGTCTGACCCCTGGAATTTATGATAGGATGGTGTGGAAGGAGATTCACTCTGTGTCTGACCCCGGCAATGTGTGATGAGACGGTTTGGATGGAGGTTCACTCAGTGTCTGACCCCGAAGGGGTTTAAGATGGGACGGTGTGGATGGAGATTCACTCTGTGTCTTACCCCGGGAATGTTTGATGGGACAGTTTGGATGGAGATTCACTCTGTGACTGACCCGGGCTTTTGTGATGGGACGGTGAAGAGGGAGATTCACTCTGTGTCTGACCCCGGGGACGTGTGATGGGACGGTTTGGATGGAGGTTCACTCTGAGTCTGACCCCAGGAGTGTGTGATGGGACGGTGAAGAGGGAGATTCACTCTGTGTCAGACCCCGGGAAAGTGTGATGGGACGGTTTGGATGGAGATTCAATCTCTATCTGACCCCGGGCTTTTCTGATGGGACGGTGTGGAGGGAGATTCACTTTGTGTCTGACCCCGGTCTATTGTGATGGGACGGTGTGGAGGGAGATTCACACTGAGTCTGACCCCGGGATTTTGTGATGGGACGGTGTGATTGGAAATTCACTCTGTGTCTGACCCCGGGAGTGTGTGTTGGGACGGTGAGGAGGGAGATTCACTCTGTGTCTGACCCCGGGAGTTTGTGATGGACGGTGTGGATGGAGATTCACTCTATGTCTCACCCCTGGAATTTGTGATGGGATGGTGTGGAAGGAGATTCACTCTGTGTCTGACCACGGCAATGTGTGATGGAAAGGTGTGGATGCAGTTTCACTCTATGTCTTACCCCTGGAATTTGTGATGGTATGGTGTGGAGGGAGATTCACTCTGTGTCTGACCCGGTGAAAGTGTGATGGGACCGTTTGGATGGAGATTCACTCTGTGTCTGACCCCGCACTTTTGTGATGGGACAGTGTGGATGGAGATTCACTCTGTGTCTGACCCCGGGCTTTTGTGATGGGACGGTGTGGATGGAGATTCACTCTGTGTCAGACCCCGGGAGTGTGTGATGGGACGGTGTGGAGGGAGATTCACTCTGTTTCTGACCCCGGGAGTTTGTGATGGAAATGTGTGGATGCAGATTCACTCTATGTCTGACCACGGAATTTGTGATTGGACGGGGTGGAGGGAGTTTCAATCTGTGTCTGACATCGGCAATGTGTGATGGGACGGTTTGGATTGAGATTCACTCTGTGTCTGACCCCGGGCTTTTGTGATGGAACGGTGAGGAGGGAGATTCACTCTGTGTCTGACGCCGGGCTTTTGTGATGGGACGGTGAGGAGGGAGATTCAATATCTGTCTGACCCCGGGCTTTTGTGATGGGACGGTGTGGAGGGAAATTCACTCTGTGTCAGACCCCTTGAGTTTGTGATGGGCCGGTGTGTATCGAGATTCACTTTGTGTCTGACCCCGGGCTTTTGTGATGGGACGGTGTGGAGGGAAATTCACTCTGTGTCAGACCCCTTGAGTTTGTGATGGGACGGTTTGGATGCAGATTCACTCTGTGTCTGACCCCGGGAGTCTTGATGGGACGGTGAGAAGGGAGCTTTACTCTTTGTCTGACCCCGGGAGTATGTGATGGAAAGGTGTGGATGCAGATTCACTCTATGTCTGATCCCTGGAATTTGTGATGGGCCTGTGTGGATTGAGATGCACTCTGTGTCTGACCCCGGGAGTATGTGATGGAAAGTTGTGGATGCAGATTCACTCTATGTCTGACCCCTGGAATTTGTGATAGGATGGTGTGGAAGGAGATTCACTCTGTGTCTGACCCCGTCAATGAGTGATGAGACGGTTTGGATGGAGGTTCTCTCAGTGTCTGACCCCGAGGGGTTTAAGATGGGACGGTGTGGATGGAGATTCACTCTGTGACTGACCCGGGCTTTTGTGATGGGACGGTGAAGTGAGAGATTCACTCTGTGTCTGACCCCGGGAACGTTTGATGGGACGGTTTGGATGAAGGTTCACTCTGAGTCTGACCCCAGGAGTGTGTGATGGGACGGTGAAGAGGGAGATTCACTCTGTGTCAGACCCCGGGAACGTGTGATGGGACGGTTTGGATGGAGATTCAATCTCTATCTGACCCCGGGCTTTTCTGATGGGACGGTGTGGAGGGAGATTCACTCTGTGTCTGACCCCGTGAGTTTGTGATGGGCCGGTGTGTATGGAGATTCACTTTATGTTTGACCCCGGTCTATTGTGATGGGACGGTGTGGAGGGAGATTCATACTGTGTCTGACCCCGGGATTTTGTGATGGGACGGTGTGTTTGGAAATTCACTCTGTGTCTGAACCCGGGAGTGTGTGATGGGACGGTGAGGAGGGAGATTCACTCTGTTTCTGACCCCGGGAGTTTGTGATGGAAATGTGTGGTTGCAGATTCACTCTATGTCTGACCACGGAATTTGTGAATGGACGGTGTGGAGGGAGTTTCAATCTGTGTCTGACATCGGCAATGTGTGATGGAACGGTTTGGATGGAGATTCACTCTGTGTCTGACCCCGGGCTTTTGTGATGGAACGGGGAGGAGGGAGATTCACTCTGTGTCTGACCCCGGGCTTTTGTGATGGGACGGTGAGGAGGCAGATTCACTCTGTGTCTGACCCCTGGAATTTATGATAGGATGGTGTGGAAGGAGATTCACTCTGTGTCTGACCCCGGCAATGTGTGATGAGACGGTTTGGATGGAGGTTCACTCAGTGTCTGACCCCGAAGGGGTTTAAGATGGGACGGTGTGGATGGAGATTCACTCTGTGTCTTACCCCGGGAATGTTTGATGGGACAGTTTGGATGGAGATTCACTCTGTGACTGACCCGGGCTTTTGTGATGGGACGGTGAAGAGGGAGATTCACTCTGTGTCTGACCCCGGGGACGTGTGATGGGACGGTTTGGATGGAGGTTCACTCTGAGTCTGACCCCAGGAGTGTGTGATGGGACGGTGAAGAGGGAGATTCACTCTGTGTCAGACCCCGGGAAAGTGTGATGGGACGGTTTGGATGGAGATTCAATCTCTATCTGACCCCGGGCTTTTCTGATGGGACGGTGTGGAGGGAGATTCACTTTGTGTCTGACCCCGGTCTATTGTGATGGGACGGTGTGGAGGGAGATTCACACTGAGTCTGACCCCGGGATTTTGTGATGGGACGGTGTGATTGGAAATTCACTCTGTGTCTGACCCCGGGAGTGTGTGTTGGGACGGTGAGGAGGGAGATTCACTCTGTGTCTGACCCCGGGAGTTTGTGATGGACGGTGTGGATGGAGATTCACTCTATGTCTCACCCCTGGAATTTGTGATGGGATGGTGTGGAAGGAGATTCACTCTGTGTCTGACCACGGCAATGTGTGATGGAAAGGTGTGGATGCAGTTTCACTCTATGTCTTACCCCTGGAATTTGTGATGGTATGGTGTGGAGGGAGATTCACTCTGTGTCTGACCCGGTGAAAGTGTGATGGGACCGTTTGGATGGAGATTCACTCTGTGTCTGACCCCGCACTTTTGTGATGGGACAGTGTGGATGGAGATTCACTCTGTGTCTGACCCCGGGCTTTTGTGATGGGACGGTGTGGATGGAGATTCACTCTGTGTCAGACCCCGGGAGTGTGTGATGGGACGGTGTGGAGGGAGATTCACTCTGTTTCTGACCCCGGGAGTTTGTGATGGAAATGTGTGGATGCAGATTCACTCTATGTCTGACCACGGAATTTGTGATTGGACGGGGTGGAGGGAGTTTCAATCTGTGTCTGACATCGGCAATGTGTGATGGGACGGTTTGGATTGAGATTCACTCTGTGTCTGACCCCGGGCTTTTGTGATGGAACGGTGAGGAGGGAGATTCACTCTGTGTCTGACGCCGGGCTTTTGTGATGGGACGGTGAGGAGGGAGATTCAATATCTGTCTGACCCCGGGCTTTTGTGATGGGACGGTGTGGAGGGAAATTCACTCTGTGTCAGACCCCTTGAGTTTGTGATGGGCCGGTGTGTATCGAGATTCACTTTGTGTCTGACCCCGGGCTTTTGTGATGGGACGGTGTGGAGGGAAATTCACTCTGTGTCAGACCCCTTGAGTTTGTGATGGGACGGTTTGGATGCAGATTCACTCTGTGTCTGACCCCGGGAGTCTTGATGGGACGGTGAGAAGGGAGCTTTACTCTTTGTCTGACCCCGGGAGTATGTGATGGAAAGGTGTGGATGCAGATTCACTCTATGTCTGATCCCTGGAATTTGTGATGGGCCTGTGTGGATTGAGATGCACTCTGTGTCTGACCCCGGGAGTATGTGATGGAAAGTTGTGGATGCAGATTCACTCTATGTCTGACCCCTGGAATTTGTGATAGGATGGTGTGGAAGGAGATTCACTCTGTGTCTGACCCCGTCAATGAGTGATGAGACGGTTTGGATGGAGGTTCTCTCAGTGTCTGACCCCGAGGGGTTTAAGATGGGACGGTGTGGATGGAGATTCACTCTGTGACTGACCCGGGCTTTTGTGATGGGACGGTGAAGTGAGAGATTCACTCTGTGTCTGACCCCGGGAACGTTTGATGGGACGGTTTGGATGAAGGTTCACTCTGAGTCTGACCCCAGGAGTGTGTGATGGGACGGTGAAGAGGGAGATTCACTCTGTGTCAGACCCCGGGAACGTGTGATGGGACGGTTTGGATGGAGATTCAATCTCTATCTGACCCCGGGCTTTTCTGATGGGACGGTGTGGAGTGAGATTCACTCTGTGTCTGACCCCGTGAGTTTGTGATGGGCCGGTGTGTATGGAGATTCACTTTATGTTTGACCCCGGTCTATTGTGATGGGACGGTGTGGAGGGAGATTCATACTGTGTCTGACCCCGGGATTTTGTGATGGGACGGTGTGTTTGGAAATTCACTCTGTGTCTGAACCCGGGAGTGTGTGATGGGACGGTGAGGAGGGAGATTCACTCTGTTTCTGACCCCGGGAGTTTGTGATGGAAATGTGTGGTTGCAGATTCACTCTATGTCTGACCACGGAATTTGTGAATGGACGGTGTGGAGGGAGTTTCAATCTGTGTCTGACATCGGCAATGTGTGATGGAACGGTTTGGATGGAGATTCACTCTGTGTCTGACCCCGGGCTTTTGTGATGGAACGGGGAGGAGGGAGATTCACTCTGTGTCTGACCCCGGGCTTTTGTGATGGGACGGTGAGGAGGGAGATTCAATATCTGTCTGACCCCGGGCTTTTGTGATGGGACGGTGTGGAGGGAGATTCACTCTGTGTCTGACCCCTTGAGTTTGTGATGGGCCGGTGTGTATGGAGATTCACTTTGTGTCTGACCCCGGGAGTTTGTGCTGGGACCGTGAGGAGGGAGATTCACTCTGTGTCTGACCCCGGGAACGTTTGATGGGACGGTTTGGATGAAGGTTCACTCTGAGTCTGACCCCAGGAGTGTGTGATGGGACGGTGAAGAGGGAGATTCACTCTGTGTCAGACCCCGGGAACGTGTGATGGGACGGTTTGGATGGAGATTCAATCTCTATCTGACCCCGGGCTTTTCTGATGGGACGGTGTGGAGGGAGATTCACTCTGTGTCTGACCCCGTGAGTTTGTGATGGGCCGGTGTGTATGGAGATTCACTTTATGTTTGACACCGGTCTATTGTGATGGGACGGTGTGGAGGGAGATTCATACTGTGTCTGACCCCGGGATTTTGTGATGGGACGGTGTGTTTGGAAATTCACTCTGTGTCTGAACCCGGGAGTGTGTGATGGGACGGTGAGGAGGGAGATTCACTCTGTTTCTGACCCCGGGAGTTTGTGATGGAAATGTGTGGTTGCAGATTCACTCTATGTCTGACCACGGAATTTGTGAATGGACGGTGTGGAGGGAGTTTCAATCTGTGTCTGACATCGGCAATGTGTGATGGGACGGTTTGGATGGAGATTCACTCTGTGTCTGACCCCGGGCTTTTGTGATGGAACGGGGAGGAGGGAGATTCACTCTGTGTCTGACCCCGGGCTTTTGTGATGGGACGGTGAGGAGGGAGATTCAATATCTGTCTGACCCCGGGCTTTTGTGATGGGACGGTGTGGAGGGAGATTCACTCTGTGTCTGACCCCTTGAGTTTGTGATGGGCCGGTGTGTATGGAGATTCACTTTGTGTCTGACCCAGGGTTTTTGTGATGGGCCGGTGTTAATGGAGATTCACCTTGTGTCTGACCCCGCCAGTGTGTGATGGGACGGTGAGGAGGGAGATTCACTCTGTGTCTGACCCCTTGAGTTTGTGATGGGCCGGTGTGTATGGAGATTCACTTTGTGTCTGACCCAGGGTTTTTGTGATGGGCCGGTGTTAATGGAGATTCACCTTGTGTGTGACCCCGCCAGTGTGTGATGGGACGGTGATGAGGGAGATTCACTCTGTGTCTGACCCAGGGAATGTGTGATGGGACGGTTTGGATGCAGATTCACTCTGTGTCTGACCCCGGGCTTTTGTGATGGGACGGTGAGGAGGGAGATTCAATATCTCTCTGACCCCGGGCTTTTGTGATGGGACGGTGTGGAGGGAGATTCACTCTGTGTCTGACCCCTTGAGTTTGTGATGGGCCGGTGTGTATGGAGATTCACTTTGTGACTGACCCCGGGTTTTTGTGATGGGCCGGTGTGGATGGAGATTCACTCTGGGTCTGACCCCGGGAGTGTGTGATGGGACGGTGATGAGGGAGATTCACTCTGTGTCTGACCCAGGGAACGTGTGATGGGACGGTTTGGATGCAGATTTAGTCTGTGTCTGACCCCGAGAGTCTGTGATGGGACGATGAGAATGGAGCTTTACTCTTTGTCTGACCCCGGGAGTATGTGATGGGACGGTGAGTAGGGAGATTCACTCGCTGTCTGACCCCGTGAGTTCGTGATGGGCCGGTGTGGATGGAGATTCCCTCTGTGTCTGACCCCGGGAGTGTGTGATGGGACGGTGTGTTTGGAAATTCACTCTGTGTCTGACCCTGGGAGTGTGTGATGGGTCGGTGAGGAGGGAGATTCACTCTGTGTCTGACCACGGGAACGTGTGATGGGACGGATTGGATGCAGATTCACTCTGTGCCTGTCGCCGGGAGTGTGTGATGGGACGGTGAGGAGGGAGATTTAATCTTTGTCTGACCCCGGGAGTTTGTGATGGAAAGGTGTGGATGCAGATTTACTCTATGTCTGACCACTGGAATTTGTGATGGGATGATGTGGAAGGAGATTCACTCTGTGTCTGACCACGGCATTGTGTGATCGGACGGTTTGGATGGAGGTTCACTCAGTGTCTGACCACAGGCTTTTGTGATGGGTTTGTGTGGAGGGAGATTCACTCTGTGTCTGACCCCGGGAACGTGTGATGGGACGGTTTGGATGCAGATTCACTCTGTTCCTGACGCCGGGAGTGTGTGATGGGATGGTGAGGAGGGAGATTTACTCTTTGTCTGACCCCGGGAGTTTGTGATGGAAAGGTGTGGATGCAGATTCACTCCATGTCTGACCCCTGGAATTTGTGATGGGATGTTGTGGAAGGAGATTCACTCAGTGTCTGACCCCGGGGTTTTGTGATGGGATTGTGTGGAGGGAGATTCACTCTGTGTCTGACCTCGGGAGTTTGTGATGGACGGTGTGGATGGAAATTCACTCTATGTCTCACCCCTGGAATTTGTGATGGGATGGTGTGGAAGGAGATTCACTCTGTGTCTGACCACGGCAATGTGTGATGGAAAGGTGTGGATGCAGTTTCACTCTATGTCTTACCCCTGGAATTTGTGATGGTATGGTGTGGAGGGAGATTCACTCTGTGTCTGACCCGGTGAAAGTGTGATGGGACCGTTTGGATGGAGATTCACTCTGTGTCTGACCCCGCACTTTTGTGATGGGACAGTGTGGATGGAGATTCACTCTGTGTCTGACCCCGGGCTTTTGTGATGGGACGGTGTGAATGGAGATTCACTCTGTGTCAGACCCCGGGAGTGTGTGATGGGACGGTGTGGAGGGAGATTCACTCTGTTTCTGACCCCGGGAGTTTGTGATGGAAATGTGTGGATGCAGATTCACTCTATGTCTGACCACGGAATTTGTGATTGGACGGTGTGTAGGGAGTTTCAATCTGTGTCTGACATCGGCAATGTGTGATGGGACAGTTTGGATTGAGATTCACTCTGTGTCTGACCCCGGGCTTTTGTGATGGAACGGTGAGGAGGGAGATTCACTCTGTGTCAGACCCCGGGAACGTGTGATGGGACAGTTTGGATGGAGATTCACTCTGTGACTAACCCGGGCTTTTGTGATGGGACGGTGAAGTGAGAGATTCACTCTGTGTCTGACCACGGGAACGTTTGATGGGACGGTTTGGATGAAGGTTCACTCTGAGTCTGACCCCAGGAGTGTGTGATGGGACGGTGAAGAGGGAGATTCACTCTGTGTCAGACCCCGGGAACGTGTGATGGGACAGTTTGGATGGAGATTCACTCTGTGACTGACCCGGGCTTTTGTGATGGGACGGTGAAGAGGGAGATTCACTCTGTGTCTGACCCCGTGGACGTGTGATGGGACGGTTTGGATGGAGGTTCACTCTGAGTCTGACCCCAGGAGTGTGTGATGGGACGGTGAAGAGGGAGATTCACTCTGTGTCAGACCCCGGGAAAGTGTGATGGGACGGTTTGGATGGAGATTCAATCTCTATCTGACCCCGGGCTTTTCTGATGGGACGGTGTGGAGGGAGATTCACTTTGTGTCTGACCCCGGTCTATTGTGATGGGACGGTGTGGAGGGAGATTCACACTGAGTCTGACCCCGGGATTTTGTGATGGGACGGTGTGATTGGAAATTCACTCTGTGTCTGACCCCGGGAGTGTGTGTTGGGACGGTGAGGAGGGAGATTCACTCTGTGTCTGACCCCGGGAGTTTGTGATGGACGGTGTGGATGGAGATTCACTCTATGTCTCACCCCTGGAATTTGTGATGGGATGGTGTGGAAGGAGATTCACTCTGTGTCTGACCACGGCAATGTGTGATGGAAAGGTGTGGATGCAGTTTCACTCTATGTCTTACCCCTGGAATTTGTGATGGTATGGTGTGGAGGGAGATTCACTCTGTGTCTGACCCGGTGAAAGTGTGATGGGACCGTTTGGATGGAGATTCACTCTGTGTCTGACCCCGCACTTTTGTGATGGGACAGTGTGGATGGAGATTCACTCTGTGTCTGACCCCGGGCTTTTGTGATGGGACGGTGTGGATGGAGATTCACTCTGTGTCAGACCCCGGGAGTGTGTGATGGGACGGTGTGGAGGGAGATTCACTCTGTTTCTGACCCCGGGAGTTTGTGATGGAAATGTGTGGATGCAGATTCACTCTATGTCTGACCACGGAATTTGTGATTGGACGGGGTGGAGGGAGTTTCAATCTGTGTCTGACATCGGCAATGTGTGAAGGGACGGTTTGGATTGAGATTCACTCTGTGTCTGACCCCGGGCTTTTGTGATGGAACGGTGAGGAGGGAGATTCACTCTGTGTCTGACGCCGGGCTTTTGTGATGGGACAGTGAGGAGGGAGATTCAATATCTGTCTGACCCCGGGCTTTTGTGATGGGACGGTGTGGAGGGAAATTCACTCTGTGTCAGACCCCTTGAGTTTGTGATGGGCCGGTGTGTATGGAGATTCACTTTGAGTCTGACCCCGGGTTTTTGTGATGGGCCGGTGTTAATGGAGATTCACCTTGTGTCTGACCCCGCCAGTGTGTGATGGGACGGTGATGAGGGAGATTCACTCTGTGTCTGACCCAGGGAATGTGTGATGGGACGGTTTGGATGCAGATTCACTCTGTGTCTGACCCCGGGAGTCTTGATGGGACGGTGAGAAGGGAGCTTTACTCTTTGTCTGACCCCGGGAGTATGTGATGGAAAGGTGTGGATGCAGATTCACTCTATGTCTGACGCCTGGAATTTGTGATGGGCCTGTGTGGATTGAGATGCACTCTGTGTCTGACCCCGGGAGTATGTGATGGAAAGTTGTGGATGCAGATTCACTCTATGTCTGACCCCTGGAATTTGTGATAGGATGGTGTGGAAGGAGATTCACTCTGTGTCTGACCCCGTCAATGAGTGATGAGACGGTTTGGATGGAGGTTCTCTCAGTGTCTGACCCCGAGGGGTTTAAGATGGGACGGTGTGGATGGAGATTCACTCTGTGACTGACCCGGGCTTTTGTGATGGGACGGTGAAGTGAGAGATTCACTCTGTGTCTGACCACGGGAACGTTTGATGGGACGGTTTGGATGAAGGTTCACTCTGAGTCTGACCCCAGGAGTGTGTGATGGGACGGTGAATAGGGAGATTCACTCTGTGTCAGACCCCGGGAACGTGTGATGGGACGGTTTGGATGGAGATTCAATCTCTATCTGACCCCGGGCTTTTCTGATGGGACGGTGTGGAGGGAGATTCACTCTGTGTCTGACCCCGTGAGTTTGTGATGGGCCGGTGTGTATGGAGATTCACTTTGTGTCTGACCCAGGGTTTTTGTGATGGGCCGGTGTTAATGGAGATTCACCTTGTGTCTGACCCCGCCAGTGTGTGATGGAACGGGGAGGAGGGAGATTCACTCTGTGTCTGACCCCGGGCTTTTGTGATGGGACGGTGAGGAGGGAGATTCAATATCTGTCTGACCCCGGGCTTTTGTGATGGGACGGTGTGGAGGGAGATTCACTCTGTGTCTGACCCCTTGAGTTTGTGATGGGCCGGTGTGTATGGAGATTCACTTTGTGTCTGACCCAGGGTTTTTGTGATGGGCCGGTGTTAATGGAGATTCACCTTGTGTCTGACCCCGCCAGTGTGTGATGGGACGGTGAGGAGGGAGATTCACTCTGTGTCTGACCCCTTGAGTTTGTGATGGGCCGGTGTGTATGGAGATTCACTTTGTGTCTGACCCAGGGTTTTTGTGATGGGCCGGTGTTAATGGAGATTCACCTTGTGTGTGACCCCGCCAGTGTGTGATGGGACGGTGATGAGGGAGATTCACTCTGTGTCTGACCCAGGGAATGTGTGATGGGACGGTTTGGATGCAGATTCACTCTGTGTCTGACCCCGGGCTTTTGTGATGGGACGGTGAGGAGGGAGATTCAATATCTCTCTGACCCCGGGCTTTTGTGATGGGACGGTGTGGAGGGAGATTCACTCTGTGTCTGACCCCTTGAGTTTGTGATGGGCCGGTGTGTATGGAGATTCACTTTGTGACTGACCCCGGGTTTTTGTGATGGGCCGGTGTGGATGGAGATTCACTCTGGGTCTGACCCCGGGAGTGTGTGATGGGACGGTGATGATGGAGATTCACTCTGTGTCTGACACAGGGAACGTGTGATGGGACGGTTTGGATGCAGATTTAGTCTGTGTCTGACCCCGAGAGTCTGTGATGGGACGATGAGAAGGGAGCTTTACTCTTTGTCTGACCCCGGGAGTATGTGATGGAAAGGTGTGGATGCAGATTCACTCTGTGTCTGACCCCTGGAATTTGTGATGGGACGGTGTGGATGGAGATTCACTCTGTGTCTTACCCCGGGAATGTGTGATGGGACAGTTTGGATGGAGATTCACTCTGTGACTGCCCCGGGCTTTTGTGATGGGACGGTGAAGAGGGAGATTCACTCTGTGTCTGACCCCGGGAACGTGTGATGGGACGGTTTGGATGGAGGTTCACTCTGAGTCTGACCCCAGGAGTGTGTGATGGGACGGTGAAGAGGGAGATTCACTCTGTGTCAGACCCCGGGAACGTGTGATGGGACGGTTTGGATGGAGATTCAATCTCTATCTGACCCCGGGCTTTTCTGATGGGCCGGTGTGTATGGAGATTCACTTTGTGTCTGACCCCGGTCTATTGTGATGGGACGGTGTGGAGGGAGATTCACACTGTGTCTGACCCCGGGAGTTTGTGCTGGGACCGTGAGGAGGGAGATTCACTCTGTGTCTGACCCCGGGAACGTGTGATGGGACGGTTTGGATGCAGATTCACTCTGTTCCTGACGCCGGGAGTGTGTGATGGGATGGTGAGGAGGGAGATTTACTCTTTGTCTGACGCCGGGAGTTTGTGATGGAAAGGTGTGGATGCAGATTCACTCCATGTCTGACCCCTGGAATTTGTGATGGGATGGTGTGGAAGGAGATTCACTCAGTGTCTGACCCCGGGCTTTTGTGATGGGATTGTGTGGAGGGAGATTCACTCTGTGTCTGACCCCGGGAGTTTGTGATGGACGGTGTGGATGGAAATTCACTCTATGTCTCACCCCTGGAATTTGTGATGGGATGGTGTGGAGGGAGTTTCAATCTGTGTCTGACATCAGCAATGTGTGATGGGACGGTTTGGATGGAGATTCACTCTGTGTCTGACCCCGGACTTTTGTGATGGGACGGTGAGGAGGGAGATTCACTCTGTGTCTGACCCCGGGCTTTTGTGATGGGACGGTGAGGAGGCAGATTCACTCTGTGTCTGACCCCTGGAATTTATGATAGGATGGTGTGGAAGGAGATTCACTCTGTGTCTGACCCCGGCAATGTGTGATGAGACGGTTTGGATGGAGGTTCACTCAGTGTCTGACCCCGAAGGGGTTTAAGATGGGACGGTGTGGATGGAGATTCACTCTGTGTCTTACCCCGGGAATGTTTGATGGGACAGTTTGGATGGAGATTCACTCTGTGACTGACCCGGGCTTTTGTGATGGGACGGTGAAGATGGAGATTCACTCTGTGTCTGACCCCGTGGACGTGTGATGGGACGGTTTGGATGGAGGTTCACTCTGAGTCTGACCCCAGGAGTGTGTGATGGGACGGTGAAGAGGGAGATTCACTCTGTGTCAGACCCCGGGAAAGTGTGATGGGACGGTTTGGATGGAGATTCAATCTCTATCTGACCCCGGGCTTTTCTGATGGGACGGTGTGTAGGGAGATTCACTTTGTGTCTGACCCCGGTCTATTGTGATGGGACGGTGTGGAGGGAGATTCACACTGAGTCTGACCCCGGGATTTTGTGATGGGACGGTGTGATTGGAAATTCACTCTGTGTCTGACCCCGGGAGTGTGTGTTGGGACGGTGAGGAGGGAGATTCACTCTGTGTCTGACCCCGGGAGTTTGTGATGGACGGTGTGGATGGAGATTCACTCTATGTCTCACCCCTGGAATTTGTGATGGGATGGTGTGGAAGGAGATTCACTCTGTGTCTGACCACGGCAATGTGTGATGGAAAGGTGTGGATGCAGTTTCACTCTATGTCTTACCCCTGGAATTTGTGATGGTATGGTGTGGAGGGAGATTCACTCTGTGTCTGACCCGGTGAAAGTGTGATGGGACCGTTTGGATGGAGATTCACTCTGTGTCTGACCCCGCACTTTTGTGATGGGACAGTGTGGATGGAGATTCACTCTGTGTCTGACCCCGGGCTTTTGTGATGGGACGGTGTGGATGGAGATTCACTCTGTGTCAGACCCCGGGAGTGTGTGATGGGACGGTGTGGAGGGAGATTCACTCTGTTTCTGACCCCGGGAGTTTGTGATGGAAATGTGTGGATGCAGATTCACTCTATGTCTGACCACGGAATTTGTGATTGGACGGGGTGGAGGGAGTTTCAATCTGTGTCTGACATCGGCAATGTGTGATGGGACGGTTTGGATTGAGATTCACTCTGTGTCTGACCCCGGGCTTTTGTGATGGAACGGTGAGGAGGGAGATTCACTCTGTGTCTGACGCCGGGCTTTTGTGATGGGACGGTGAGGAGGGAGATTCAATATCTGTCTGACCCCGGGCTTTTGTGATGGGACGGTGTGGAGGGAAATTCACTCTGTGTCAGACCCCTTGAGTTTGTGATGGGCCGGTGTGTATGGAGATTCACTTTGAGTCTGACCCCGGGTTTTTGTGATGGGCCGGTGTTAATGGAGATTCACCTTGTGTCTGACCCCGCCAGTGTGTGATGGGACGGTGATGAGGGAGATTCACTCTGTGTCTGACCCAGGGAATGTGTGATGGGACGGTTTGGATGCAGATTCACTCTGTGTCTGACCCCGGGAGTCTTGATGGGACGGTGAGAAGGGAGCTTTACTCTTTGTCTGACCCCGGGAGTATGTGATGGAAAGGTGTGGATGCAGATTCACTCTATGTCTGACGCCTGGAATTTGTGATGGGCCTGTGTGGATTGAGATGCACTCTGTGTCTGACCCCGGGAGTATGTGATGGAAAGTTGTGGATGCAGATTCACTCTATGTCTGACCCCTGGAATTTGTGATAGGATGGTGTGGAAGGAGATTCACTCTGTGTCTGACCCCGTCAATGAGTGATGAGACGGTTTGGATGGAGGTTCTCTCAGTGTCTGACCCCGAGGGGTTTAAGATGGGACGGTGTGGATGGAGATTCACTCTGTGACTGACCCGGGCTTTTGTGATGGGACGGTGAAGTGAGAGATTCACTCTGTGTCTGACCACGGGAACGTTTGATGGGACGGTTTGGATGAAGGTTCACTCTGAGTCTGACCCCAGGAGTGTGTGATGGGACGGTGAAGAGGGAGATTCACTCTGTGTCAGACCCCGGGAACGTGTGATGGGACGGTTTGGATGGAGATTCAATCTCTATCTGACCCCGGGCTTTTCTGATGGGACGGTGTGAAGGGAGATTCACTCTGTGTCTGACCCCGTGAGTTTGTGATGGGCCGGTGTGTATGGAGATTCACTTTATGTTTGACCCCGGTCTATTGTGATGGGACGGTGTGGAGGGAGATTCATACTGTGTCTGACCCCGGGATTTTGTGATGGGACGGTGTGTTTGGAAATTCACTCTGTGTCTGAACCCGGGAGTGTGTGATGGGACGGTGAGGAGGGAGATTCACTCTGTTTCTGACCCCGGGAGTTTGTGATGGAAATGTGTGGTTGCAGATTCACTCTATGTCTGACCACGGAATTTGTGAATGGACGGTGTGGAGGGAGTTTCAATCTGTGTCTGACATCGGCAATGTGTGATGGGACGGTTTGGATGGAGATTCACTCTGTGTCTGACCCCGGGCTTTTGTGATGGAACGGTGAGGAGGGAGATTCACTCTGTGTCTGTCCCAAGGCTTTTGTGATGGGACGGTGAGGAGGGAGATTCAATATCTGTCTGACCCCGGGATTTTGTGATGGGACGGTGTGGAGGGAGATTCACTCTGTGTCTGACCCCTTGAGTTTGTGATGGGCCGGTGTGTATGGAGATTCACTTTGTGTCTGACCCAGGGTTTTTATGATGGGCCGGTGTTAATGGAGATTCACCTTGTGTCTGACCCCGCCAGTGTGTGATGGGACGGTGAGGAGGGAGATTCACTCTGTGTCTGACCACGGGCTTTTGTGATGGGACGGTGAGGAGGCAGATTCACTCGGTGTCTGTCCCCTGGAATTTGTGATAGGATGGTGTGGAAGGAGATTCACTCTGTGTCTGACCCCGGCAATGTGTGATGAGACGGTTTGGATGGAGATTCACTCTGTGTCTTACTCCGGGAATGTTTGATGGGACAGTTTGGATGGAGATTCACTCTGTGACTGACCCGGGCTTTTGTGATGGGACGGTGAAGAGGGAGATTCACTCTGTGTCTGACCCCGGGGACTTGTGATGGGACGGTTTGGATGGAGGTTCACTCTGAGTCTGACCCCAGGAGTGTGTGATGGGACGGTGAAGAGGGAGATTCACTCTGTGTCAGACCCCGGGAAAGTGTGATGGGACGGTTTGGATGGAGATTCAATCTCTATCTGACCCCGGGCTTTTCTGATGGGACGGTGTGGAGGGAGATTCACTTTGTGTCTGACCCCGGTCTATTGTGATGGGACGGTGTGGAGGGAGATTCACACTGAGTCTGACCCCGGGAGTTTGTGATGGGACGGTGTGATTGGAAATTCACTCTCTGTCTGACCCCGGGAGTGTGTGTTGGGACGGTGAGGAGGGAGATTCACTCTGTGTCTGACCCCGGGAGTTTGTGATGGACGGTGTGGATGGAGATTCACTCTATGTCTCACCCCTGGAATTTGTGATGGGATGGTGTGGAATGGAGATTCACTCTGTGTCTGACCACGGCAATGTGTGATGGAAAGGTGTGGATGCAGTTTCACTCTATGTCTTACCCCTGGAATTTGTGATGTGATGGTGTGGAGGGAGATTCACTCTGTGTCTGACCCCGTGAAAGTGTGATGGGACCGTTTGGATGGAGATTCACTCTGTGTCTGACCCCGCACTTTTGTGATGGGACAGTGTGGATGGAGATTCACTCTGTGTCTGACCCCGGGAAAGTGTGATGGGACGGTGTGGATGGAGATTCACTCTGTGTCAGACCCCGGGAGTGTGTGATGGGACGGTGTGGAGGGAGATTCACTCTGTTTCTGACCCAGGGAGTTTGTGATGGAAAAGTGTGGATGCAGATTCACTCTATGTCTGACCACGGAATTTGTGATTGGACGGGGTGGAGGGAGTTTCAATCTGTGTCTGACATCGGCAATGTGTGATGGGACGGTTTGGATTGAGATTCACTCTGTGTCTGACCCCGGGCTTTTGTGATGGAACGGTGAGGAGGGAGATTCACTCTGTGTCTGACGCCGGGCTTTTGTGATGGGACGGTGAGGAGGGAGATTCAATATCTGTCTGACCCCGGGCTTTTGTGATGGGACGGTGTGGAGGGAAATTCACTCTGTGTCTGACCCCTTGAGTTTGTGATTGGCCGGTGTGTATGGAGATTCACTTTGTGTCTGACCCCGGGTTTTTGTGATGGGCCGGTGTTAATGGAGATTCACCTTGTGTCTGACCCCGCCAGTGTGTGATGGGACGGTGATGAGGGAGATTCACTCTGTGTCTGACCCAGGGAATGTGTGATGGGACGGTTTGGATGCAGATTCACTCTGTGTCTGACCCCGGGAGTCTTGATGGGACGGTGAGAAGGGAGCTTTACTCTTTGTCTGACCCCGGGAGTATGTGATGGAAAGGTGTGGATGCAGATTCACTCTATGTCTGACCCCTGGAATTTGTGATGGGCCGGTGTGGATTGAGATGCACTCTGTGTCTGACCCCGGGAGTATGTGATGGAAAGTTGTGGATGCAGATTCACTCTATGTCTGACCCCTGGAATTTGTGATAGGATGGTGTGGAAGGAGATTCACTCTGTGTCTGACCCCGTCAATGAGTGATGAGACGGTTTGGATGGAGGTTCACTCTGAGTCTGACCCCAGGAGTGTGTGTTGGGACGGTGAAGAGGGAGATTCACTCTGTGTCAGACCCCGGGAACGTGTGATGGGACGGTTTGGATGGAGATTCAATCTCTATCTGACCCCGGGCTTTTCTGATGGGACGGTGTGGAGGGAGATTCACTCTGTGTCTGACCCCGTGAGTTTGTGATGGGCCGGTGTGTATGGAGATTCACTTTATGTCTGACCCCGGTCTATTGTGATGGGACGGTGTGGAGGGAGATTCATACTGTGTCTGACCCCGGGATTTTGTGATGGGACGGTGTGTTTGGAAATTCACTCTGTGTCTGAACCCGGGAGTGTGTGATGGGACGGTGAGGAGGGAGATTCACTCTGTTTCTGACCCCGGGAACGTGTGATGGGACGGTTTGGATGCAGATTCCCTCTGTTCCTGACGCCCGGAGTGTGTGATGGGACGGTTTGGATGGAGATTCAATCTCTATCTGACCCCGGGCTTTTCTGATGGGACGGTGTGGAGGGAGGTTCACTCTGTGTCTGACCCCCTGAGTTTGTGATGGTCCGGTGTGTATGGAGATTCACTTTATGTCTGACCCCGGTCTATTGTGATGGGACGGTGTGCAGGGAGATTCATACTGTGTCTGACCCCGGGATTTTGTGATGGGACGGTGTGTTTGGAAATTCACTCTGTGTCTGAACCCGGGAGTGTGTGATGGGACGGTGAGGAGGGAGATTCACTCTGTTTCTGACCCCGGGAACGTGTGATGGGACGGTTTGGATGCAGATTCCCTCTTTTCCTGACGCCGGGAGTGTGTGATGGGACGGTGAGGAGGGAGATTTACTCTTTGTCTGACTTCGGGAGTTTGAGATGGAAAGGTGTGGATGCAGATTCACTGTATGTCTGACCCCTGGAATTTGTGATGGGATAGTGTGGAAGGAGATTCACTCTGTGTCTGACCCCCGGAATTTGTGATGGGATGGTGTGGAAGGAGATTCACTCTATGTCTCACCCCGAGAAATTTTTATGGGACGTTTTGGATGGAGATTCACTCTGTGTCTGACCCCGGGCTTATGTGATGGGACGGTGTGGATGGAGATTCACCCTGTGTCTGACCCCGGGAAAGTGTGTTGGGACGATTTGGATGGAGATTCACTCTGTGTCTGACCCCGGGCTTTTGTGATGGGAAGGTGTGGATGGAGATTCACTCTGTGTCTGACCCCGGGAAAGTATGATGGGCCGGTGTGTATGGAGATTCACTTCCTCTCTGACCCCGGGTTTTTGTGATGGTCCGGTGTGGATGGTGATTCACTCTGTGTCTGACCCCGGGAGTTTGTGCTGGGACGGTGTGGATGGAGATTCACTCTGTGTCTGACCCCGGGAAATTGTGATGGGAAGGTTTGGATGGAGATTCACTCTGTGTCTGACCCCGGGCTTTTGTGATGGGACGGTGTGGATGGAGATTCACTCTGAGTCTGACTTTGAGATTCACCACAACCCCAAATCGACCGACACCAACAAATTAATATGCACCCATTTGCGCCGACCCCTACCTAATCCTGATCTCATCCCCAATCGTCAGGCACCCGTGTGCACCCCAGATTCATACTGACATCCTGTGCACCCATATTGGTTGAAACATTCCTAAGCTTGTGCAACCTCCCAATCAGAAAGCACCATCAAATACGGATGTGGTTCCAAATCCACCGATCAATGTGCTCACGTCCTCGCGGAAACTCTCCTAAAGAGTCCAGATCTGTATGTACCCCCAAATCCGCTATTTCCACAAAATCTGTTCGTATCGCAAATCAGTTGCCACCCATATATGCCGAAGCAGCCCTAAATCTGCGCAAACCCAAAATCGGTGCGCTCCCCAAACCCGCTGACACCCGAGATGCATAATGGATTATCCCAGACAAGCAAACATTTCAATCAATTCAGAAAATGACCATCTCCAGGTTAGAAAGCCAAAATCCTTTTGCAGATCGGCGAAACACCCAAATCTGCGTGTCAACCCAAATCCGTGTGCAGCCCATATTGAAGACTACACTCTTAATATCTGATGACTAAAATCCGTCCGCACCCCCAAATCTGCGCACATCCTCAAATACGAGAGCACCCCACAGGCATATTAGATGACCCAAACACAAAATGGCTGTCTTAACAGAAAAAACCACTACGTATCCCAAAATCCCAACGTCCGTCACCAAATCGATATGCACTCACAAAAACGTGGAGACTCACATATTCGCTAACTACCCTAAATTTGCTATCCCCAAAAAGGTGCGCACCCCGATATCGGAGCACTCCCCTAAAACAGTTTGCAACCCTTTATTAGAAAACGCTCCTAAATCCATTCACAACCCCAGATCCTTATGAACCACAAGACCGTGTACAACCCATATTTGACGACAAAAAATAAAATTGCGCAATCGCCAATTCAGTGCGAACCCGAAACCCACGGACTCCGCCACTTGTACATCAGATTTTCCCTGAGTAACAATCAATAAAAGCAATTGAGAAAATGGCAGCCTCGACATTAATAATCCGCACGCAAATTTTGATCCGTCAACTCACCAAATCTATGTGTATCCCATGATCGAAAAGGGAGCCCAGATCAGCGAATATCACCAAATCCATGTGCATCGTTAAATTGGTGCGCATCACCAAATCCATGTGCATCGTCAAAATGGTGCGCATCACCAAATCCATGCGCAGCCCAAACACGCTGAAACCCCCACATTCATTTGTGGGGCTCGTTGTACACAGATTTTGTCATCTTGTGAAAGTCTGAAATTATTATGTTGAGATAATCGAATTAGCGGGTGTGTGTCCACGGTTTTGAAGTTGTGGGGATCTATTTGCATTTGGAGTTGCACACGGATTTCTCACGTATTTGGGGTGTCTGCGGTTTGGAGCTGTGCCGAAGCTCAAAGTTGTTTCATTTAGATCACGTGAATAATAAATTTAATTAGAAATTTGACATGAAGTATTTTAAATGTATCTCCTCTGCGATAATCTAATGTGCAAGTGTCTTTCTCCGCGGGTATGATATTCACATGAATTTTAGGGTAGGCTCCTAGTTGAGGTGGTATACATATTTGAGGTGTACATGGATTTGGGATTGTGTACATGTAAACACGGATATGGGCTGAGATAAAGATTTGGGCGTGTTGGTGGATCAGAAGTTGCACATGAATTTTGGGCTGTGTGCGGGTTTTAATATCGAGGCATCTATTTTCTGAATTCTTGAAAGGATTTTAAACTGCATGTCAGGATGTTAGCGTTTTTGGGGTGCGCACTGAATTGAGTCGTGCAGATATTGGGCAGTGTCTGCGAATAAGGGGTGCACACTGCTATGGTGAGAGTTTGGATTTTGGGATTGCGCATGGGATTTAAAGTTGAATCCTCAAATGAAGGGGTGAGCATTGACTTCGGGTGTTCGTAGATTTCAGGGTTGACGGCAAATATGCACAAGTATTTGGGGATACACGCAAATTTTGGGGTTTGTAGTCAATTACCGGGGCGTAATTAGATTTTGTGATGTTCGTATATTCCGGGGGTTATTTGTTGACCGATCAACAGTTGCGATCGTATTTTGGGGTGCGTGCGGATTTTAAATATCGAAACAGCCATTTTCTGAACTGTTGGACATGAATTCTGCTTTGGAATAATCTATTTTGTATGTGGTGTTTCACCGTATTTGGAGTGCGCACTGATTTGCTGATGTGCAAGGTTTTGTGAATTCATGGCTGCAGTTTTGATTTATCAATGCAAAGACTCTGCTAAATTACATTCGAATAATCTGGAGCGCTGGGCAACTTTACAGAGTATTGGTCTAATTCTTTATCAAAATTGTAAAATACTTTAAATTCACATTTAAAGGTACTGAACTGTGCTTTTAGAAATTGCTGCAAGTTTGAAGGGAATGCGAGAAAAGAACCGCTGGTGAAATTTAAGAAAGAAACTCAGACATCACTCGAAATTTAATCTGAAACATGGCCGTGCACACGTATTTGGGGATACACGTAAGATCTGGCTTCCCATAATGGAAATTATTCAGTCAAACTATCACAGACACACATACTATCCGTGTGCAATGTCGTCCCTGAAGGATTTTCGTCTGGGTTGTTAACAATAAAAGCCATTAAAGCAAGTTCTAGCACTTGTGTACACATTAATTTAGGCAGATTGTTCATAATACTTTCTATCTGTACTCATACTCCATCCATATCGATATTACAGATTCGACAAACCACTCTTCTTCCTGAACTAATCGCCATCCGTCAGTAAATATCCATAAATATGAACATTGCATTCGCATGACCCTATTGCCCTCTCTTGATTTTAATTTAAGATGAGAATGAATGGTCCTTTCCTTTGTTGTACTACTGTCACCGGGCACTCATGAGTTTCACCCCAATAAGTTCAATTCTCAACGAGCGTGACAGCACTGTTAACTCTTTCAACCACGACGTTACAGCCCTGTAATAACAATTTCAAACTGACTAGTGGAATTTGACTGACAGTTGCATCTTTCTTACTGTCATCCAGATGAATTGGAGTATGCTTAGGTAAAGGATCATTGGATTAAAAGCCAGAACATAAGTAAAATATTTAACTTTCCAAATCATCGATAATGACCTTGGGATGTTAGATATCTCGTTTCGTCGGGGTAAATATTCGATTTGCAAATGTCACTGGCGTCAGTCTGTCATCTTTGGAGTTACAAAGCTGATACGGTTTTACTGGTGGCAGCGACCTCGAAAGAGAATGACTCGGAGAGGCCTGGGTCTTAATCGAAGGTGCTGTTGCAAGATCTGTTTTAAGATCTGATTCTGCCTTGTTCTTGTTTCTCTTCCCATGGGACGCCTACCCTCACGAGTTCCATAAGTGGGTACGCATTGGTGTCACTGCCAGCGATGTGATCTCTGCAAGAAGGTGATAGGTGAAGCCTGGTGGCTGGGAATGGTAAAGGTCTGCAGAGGGAGGAATCTAATACGCGAAGGGAACGGACGTTAGGAAAAAGCGAAGGAGGAAGGGGCCAAGTAGCAAGTGATGAATGTGAGAACAGAAAATAGGTGAGAGTATGGAACAGACAAAAAGGTGTTTTTTTTATTATTTAAGAAGATTTAAACTTTTTTCAGTGTGGTCATCCCTCGAAGTTCGATTGCATTGAAGTAGCAAATGAAGAACACAAGGAATGCTGGAGATGCTGGAAATGAAAGCGGCACAGACAAAATGGTAGATGGACACAGCAGATTAGGCAGCATCTATGGAAATAAATGAACAGTTACAGTTTAGGATGAAGTCCCTTATTTAAGGGCGTGCCTGCCAGCCTATGACTGAGGTTCGGTAATATTCACAAGGAGTCCAGTATGCCGAATCTACTGATATGTTACAAACATAAATATCTTCCTTTGTAGAGGTACTGGGACAGTCACAAATACCCAGTGACGTCCATCATGTTCATTTTCACGAGTAGACTTAGACCCAAGCAAGAAAATCTGATGAAGAACAGACTCACATTTCTTAGGCCGCCATCACTCAACTGTTCTGTCCATATTTAGGCCAGGAATGGGGGTCTAGTTATATGAATACTTGAATACCATGCATACTCGACTCTAGAATTGATAAACAGTTCATCCACAGATTCCGGTGTCTAAAGTGAGCTTGTAAATGATCGGAAGATTTTTTAAAAAATCCAGCAATATGAGAAACTGGGATGACCTGTTGGCATTTGAAAAGGTATCGCATTTACTGCAAACGAGATGCTGCAGTTTAAGCAATTGGTCTGATCGGATTAAATGTTTTGGGTCTGCTCATTCGATCTCAGAGATTTTCAAAATCTGCGACGTCGGGAATGTAACTGAGATGGCGTCATCTGTTTGCTCCCATTTATAGAATCCAATGGTAGTAGTTGTGAACCATTGTCCCAGGAGAGATCATAAAGGATATAAACTGCATGGACGAAAACATTCAATCAAAAAGAATGACTGTAACGCAAACGGACCGGCTAATTGCGTGAAAAGAAAATGCTTGAAGCGTATTACCGTGTCGAGAAAATATTTTATGTCTTCATTGCCCTGATTGGCGTTCCAGGTAAGCGAATCCAAGAACACAACAACTCTGTAAGTGAGACCGTGTTTTTATTTTTTTTGCTTACTATATCGGCGACCTGCATCCAAAGCCTCGTGTGGTGATAATCCTTTGCTCATTTACACAGTTTTCCTCCCGTAGTTTGCCTATTACTTGCAGCAACGTGACTGAGAAAACTCTATGAAACGTACGGTAAAGCCGTAAATGTAAGCAGCCTTCACGGACAGTATCTAGGTTGGTGTGCCAGCGCTGAGCAAAGGAAACTCATCGGAAGGATAGACTAAGATGGTTTCAGTTGGTAAGTTCCCTTACCGGGCACATAATGGCAGGACATGTCACAGCGGAAAAAAAATGAATTGTACTCATTGCGACACTAGTCCTGTAATGAATCCGTTTTCTCCTGAACAACGGACTAGCTTTGTCTGCCCTCTGAACGTCTTCTTGCTTCTCTTCGGTGTCTAGTTGTTTTGATTAAACGCTCTGTACGGGATAAAAATGGAAAACCGTTTGGTTAATCCAATCTTTCTGCGACCATTTCACCCCTAACTTTACTTGTTGGTATCCAAAGTCACGGGTACTCTCAGTATCCACTCTTCCGGTGCAAAGGTTTTAGTTTGATTTCGTTGATTAAATATATCAGCCACTTTTCTTGCAAAGGTACTTATTGTAATCTATAATGCCTCTTAACTCTGTTTCTCCAGTGAATTTATTGGCGATTACAGTCCTGTCCCAGAGGAAATGTGGTTTGTCCACCTGCACCACTCGCTACTTGGTGGCCATGGCAACGGCAGATCTGATGGTCATTATCACGGAGGTAATTTTGTATCGGATCAGCGAACATTATTTCCCAGTGAGTGTCCTGAACATTACTCCCGTGGACAGTGTTAGAGTTGCCTTGTCTCGTACAGTCGTGGACTATTCTGTATGGTTCACTGTCGCTTTCACATTTGATCGTTTTGTCGCCATTTGTTGCCACAAGCTGAAAGCAAAATATTGCACCGGGAAAACAGCAGCCGTGGTTCTGGCAGCAGCTGGCGTGTTGTTCTGTTTGAAAAATATTCCCTTCTACTTCACGCTTGAACCGGGAGAAATTATTAACAACGTACCGTGGTTCACTGTTATAAAACTAAGTTACTACACTGATCCGGGATGGATTGGGTTTGACTGGTTTGATACGGTATTAACTCCATTGCTCCCTTTCGCTGCAATTCTGCTGCTCAACGCTCTGACTGTCAGACAGATCTTAGTGGCCAGTCGGGTCCGGAAGGGGCTGAGGGGTCAGACCAAAGGGGAGAGTCGCAGTGACCCAGAGATGGAGAGCAGGAGGAGATTAATGGTTTTACTCTTCACTCTCTCCGGCAGCTTCATCTTCCTGTGGCTGACAGCTGTTTTACAGTTCCTCTATTATCAGATAACAGGAACAGGAGGCGAGTGGAATGATTCTGAATATATATTTTATGAAGTCGCTTTTTTGCTGAGAACTTTAAGCTGCTGCACCAACACATTTATTTACGTGGCGACTCAGTCCAAGTTCAGGGAGCAAGTGAAAAATCCCGTTACCTCAGTTTTTGAGTTCATTAAGAAAACCAGCTATTGAGCGAAGTCCGGAGACCACTGCAATGTTTTGCGTTCATTCTCCCGTTAAAGAAATCCGCGCTAAAATCGAAAAGACTACATTTTTGCATATTTAATCAGCGAGCAGTTCCCAAATGCCGATCCGATGAGAACAAGTACTTGCAAAGAACAGTTGCTACAACCCATTACCTAGATTGACCGTTGTCAATTGTTCCCCTCTCTCAATACGTAGGCACTTCCCTGATACGCAATGTCTGGGTGTCACATGTTTACTTACCAACCACTGATATCGATCTCCGAAGCTACACCAATAGTGATGCAAAACTCCCGGAATTCCATGGTAGCAGTCGTTAGATTTATCAAATCTATGGCATTGATAGTGACGACAGAGACTACAGAGGTGCGTCAACATCTAACAACGATGCGTTTGAATGCAGACGGAGATACTGAATGCTGACTCATACCGATTGGAAACACTATCTGGGGGCAGGCCGGCGTTCCTTTCAAAGAAAGATTTATTTGCTTCAGTGTTTAACCAAATGTGGTTTCTTGTAATGTAAGAAAAATCTGCAACCGTTCTGTTGAGGCCTGTACACATCTTGCATAACTTTGTGGAGACCATATTCTATTGTTTCTGCTGTCCGGCAATTGAAGCCATGCCTACTCAGTCCTTCTTGAAATGACTAGCTAAATGTGCTAGCAAGGAATCTGCTGAAACTGAGCTGACCTTGTCCATTTGCAGCGTATTATGAGACCGCGGATGTGAGCTCAACATATCCAGATTTCCTTTCATAGAGATGTTCTTCTCGTTTAATGAAATATCCAACAATCACCAGCTCGCATTTCATCTTTGTGATTGCATGCTGCATCTACACGTTAACAGAATAATACATGCCAATTGCCTACTGTCTCTAACATAATAACTGATTTTGCGTCTTTCCGGAATATCTGACCACATTCCGACACTCTCATGTTGATTCCAGCTTAAAATTACTGATTGAATGATCCTCGATTTAAATTCACGCTGTGCTGCAATTCTGACTCTCAACCAAATCACTAATACAAATTTCAAAGTTGGAACGGAGGCGCTGGAACAGATGATGCTAACCGGTGTTGAACTATCGTCAACTGATCGAGATTTGGCAATTCTCTGCGGAAGTTTTGAATAATTCAACAGTTGTACTTTATTGTTTCTATATAAAGATAACCGGAATAGTGGTTACCCCAGGGCAACAAATAAAATCCAGAATTGTATTGTTCCTATTGTACGAATACTGACTCCGAATACCTCTCCAAACCCCAGACGCTGAAGTAGGGGACCGTCCGTTGGCTGAACGATTCTTTCTTTTGACTACAAGGAGTGAAATGTGCCCCCTTGTTAGATTATTGCCATTTGAAAGCATAAATGGGTGAGTGACGAGTGAAATCCAAGCTCCTTCTTGACGCTTCCCCACAATACAGTGGGCATATTCGGTTTTTACTATGGTTAAAAAATATAAAGTCCTGATCCAACATTAAGTGGTCCCGACATATTTCTATAATATACACGGAGGAGTTTGTTCAGGTGAATTCCCGAATGTGACAACATGTGTGGTTGTATCTATCTATTTCCTGCACTGTCCACCTGATATCTAATATAGAAAATGGTGGTTCTCTAAATTTAACTTTGTTAATCCTTGGTACATAATTGAAACACAAACCGCATACTTCGTATGTTGAGTAGTTTATCGCGGGGTGACTGATAATTCGTGGCATGGGTTAGAAGGAGCCAATTTCAGAAAACCTGGCACTTTTATTTTTTCAACATTGTCCACTCCTGCATCTACACACTTAGTCCAGCGGTCGTTGATTATACGAATCTTGGACCTCCAGAAAGTGCCCACACATGGGTGATTGATAAGTCCGTGGCCTATGGTTCATAGGGATCAGCTATACAGCTCTTTTTACATGCACATGCAGCTCAACCTTTGAGTGATTATGCAGAAAGGTTGAAGTTAATAACATATCCTGCTAACTTGGGCCACGAACTTATCAAACACCCCGATGAGTTAATGACTGATGAGTTCTTAACTTCAAACTTTCTGCATAATCACTCAATGAGCTGCACTACATGTGCATGTAACGAGAGTTGTATAAAAAATCTCCTTCTATCTTCGGCCACGAATTTAGCAATCACCCCTCGTGTTAAGAAATTTGTCAATAATTCAGTTTGGCGTATCCCCAAGGTTTCTGAATTATGGAGCATTTCCGAAAGTGCAGTCGCTCTTTGCGGACCTAACTTTAAGCTCCTCCCATATCGTCATAACCTCAATTTACAATTCATTTCAACCACAGAACGGTTGCTGAGGCCAAATAATTGGCGTTTTTAAGCGGAGGTTTATAGAAGTGTAATTCACAGGGACATCGAAGTTTATATAGAGAAGGCAAGAAAAACCCTGCTGGGTGGAAAATACATCAACTATCATCAGCATGTGCTCTGGTCACGTTGCCGCGCTAATATTCCAGATGCAATTGAAAAAGTTCTCATGAGTAAACGCCCTAAAATTGCTGCACACAGCGGTCAGTCACTGAAACGATGAAAGATTACATGTTTAATCCGCTCTGATTCCCCTTTCCATGTATCCTGGACTCGGGAATATCTGTTGTGAATCGAGTTGCTTCCACACTTGAGATTCCCTTGCAATTAAACTGATTTCCAAGCCCCCTGTGTTCCCGAAGTTAATCGCTGACTGTCATCTACACCCCAGGGCGTTGCGGAACATTAACCAGGTCCCTCTGCTTTTAAGACCTTCGGACGTGTCCGCCTTATTATCAAAGGGAATATTCACATTTCGGTTCCTAACGGAACTATCTCCCTCTGATTTTCTCAAAGCCCGGCGTTCACTTTTCATGTTTCCACTTCACTGTCTCTCCATCATAACATGTCCACATTCTCTTATTGTGAAGATTTATCTTAAGCCTTCCTCTTCTGCCTATGTTTGCGTTCCCCTGTTCAGTTTCCACGTACGTGAGCAGTCTTTCCATATAAAAAGTAACATTATTGTAAGCACACATACTCGATTTCTCCCTGATAATTTTAACTAAACATCGGTCGGAATACAAAAATTAGTACATTTGTAAACGCGTTCCCTACTTCCGTATGGTGCCAGAGTTCCCGCTGAAGCAAAATAAGAATTGTCTCTGCGAATGTAATCACGAGTTCCCTTTTCGGGATATGGCTATCCTCCTCCCCTCTGAGTGCGTAAAATGCATTTTCCGATTGGTATCCAAACATTATGAAATACAAAGTTCCTGAAAGTACATTTTCACGCCGGCTGCATTTGACGGTGCTCGGAACGTAAGCAACACATTTCTGAAAACATGATAGACCACTGGAACACCTTGAAATACTAATCATGAAGTATTGTGCTGGTGGGAAATCCACGTCAATGTTGAAGAAAAAAAAATAATGCACAGCATTCGAAAATCTGCCAAATGTGTCCAGTGAAGGAGACGGAGAGACTCGTCGTATAAGTTGAAGCTAATATTCACTTTCTCAAGGGAAACAGGAAGAGAGGTGCAGTAACTGGGATCTGGGTTGCTACTCCATTTGTAAATTGCGGTGCCCGGGTGACGATCAATGGCGGGAAGCTGCTCTTCATCTAAAGCTGGTGGCTGTCAAGGATACTCAGTTCACGGCAGTTGAGATGCCGCAGATTTCATCGCTGATACTCCATTCAGCTCTGTTTGCCTCATCACGATCGGAGTTTCCCAGTCATTAGCCCTCGTTACCTGTGTTCTTCACTCTCTGGTTCTTTACTGATATTCGGTCCAAACAGATTGGATTGAGTTCACACTCACTTGCAAGACTGTTTAATTTTATGTTATAATTTTGCTTTGAGATAATCCTTCGTTGTGCGCTCCCCTGACCGTTTCTTTTTTCGCGGTGAACATGGTAACAGTATTCATCCTGTCTCCGGGAAGTTGCGGCCTCTCCTGGGTAGTCACTTGCTACCTGGTTGCCATGGCAGTGACGTTTCTTCTCGTTCTTATCCTGGTCGAGCTGTTGAGCAAGATTCTGCTTACGTACATGACATTCCAAGTCCTCCTCCGATCAGTGGCCAGGGGATGTAATATCCACACTATTCTGCTTCACACCGACACCGACTGTTCAGTCTGGTTCACCTTCACGTTCACCTTTGATCGGGTTATTGACATTTGTTGCCAGCAGATGAAAACAAAATATTATAGAACAAAAACTGATGGTGGAGATTTGGGGACAGTAACTGTAATCAGATGTTTAAAGAATATTTACTGGAATTTTTGGATCTCAAAAAATATACATGGATCTTTGACCTAATCGTTTCCAGGGAGAGAGCGTATTATTTGCGTTTATTTGTGGCGATTAAATATATACTATTTTATTACTTCCCCACACCTGTACTTCCATTTCTCCTGGTTCTGTTGACGAACGGCTTAACTGTCAGACACGTCTTAGTCACAGCAGACTTGCAGGAGATTCAGGATTCCCGGCAACGGACGGAGAACCAGAGACCAGGGAATGGAGAAACGCAGGAAATCCCTCGTTTTACTGCTGATCGTCTTGGGCAATTTCATCCTGCTGTGGGCGCTGCGTGTTTTCTGTGTTCTCTGCGTGGAATCGGCTGTATGTTTTCACCACGTCTGTGCGTCTACCTGATTCGCTGCGAGAGCTGGGCGTCATTCTGCAGCTTCTGAGCTGTTGTACAAACACGGTCCATTACACCGTTACGCAGACCAGTTTTCAGAGAGCAGCAAAAGAATGTGGTAGAATCTCCGTTCGCTCTCATTTTTGCGCAGAGGTCTTGTTCTTGCGGTGTCGCCCGAGCTGACCCCACTAAATTTCAATACACTGCGGGCACTGTCTGTCCCTCGGGGCCGGCTGCTATCCTCGTTCCTCTCACAACCCACAAGTGACAGTTACAGCGAACTGTCCCTTATACAGACGCAGTGTTTTTCCTTGCGATACATTGGTCCAGCTGCAAGCCCATACTCCTTCGAGGGCTTCTCTGTTTCCGAAACAACCCGTTCATTCCCGACAGTGACGACTGAATTGATGCTACGAGTCCATTGACGACACAACTGATGCGACTTCCTTCACCAACGCTGAGCTCGTCCATTTCATGTACGTTCCCTACAACTTGCCGCACCGCCCTCAGGTCAACCTGGTCCCATTCTGACACTTCTCCTCTCTCTCGGTCACTCCATCCCCAATTCTAGAGACAGATTATCTAACAACATATTTTGAAAAGTTAAGCTACTAACCCTCACAGTTACATTTTCGACATGTCCTGCCATACGGACTCTCGCAAAAGTGTTGTTCCATTCCATTTCCTTGGATCTAAATTTCCTCTCAGGACGTTTTACAGTAAATGGAGATTCTATTCCAGCACGACCAATGCTGCCGTCACCATTCCCAGTCGCATTTCCTGTCGGTGACATCACTCCATCCCTCCGAATATAATAAAACAGATAGGGTCTCCTTGCCCTCAGGTAACACGCCAGGAGCCTCCGCCTTCAGGATATTTTCCCTAATTTCCTCCAACTCCGTGGCGACTCCAGCACTAGGCACGTCTTTCCTTCCCCAATCCCCGCAGGCCGAAGACCGTTGTTTGCGCGACTCCATTGATAACATGCCGTTTCCCACATGCATCAATTTTTCCTGTAACCGTACTCCAGGCATTGTTCCCAAACAGGCAATGGTAATCCAAGAACAACGGAGACCATATTTGTAATACACTTTATTAGTATTGTCCGCTGCCTTGCAAGAAATAAAATGCTGACAATGCTACAATCCTGAAAACCTATTGTCATCAATGAAGCCATTTACAGTCCCTGTCAGAATTAGCTATCCCGATGCCGCATACATCGGGGATAGCGTGGTCTGACAGGGTGAAACCTGAAAGTGGTTTGAAGCTTGATGTTATACCGTTTAAGGGAGATACATATATGGACAAGGGCTCCAGCGAGTGACCACTCTCACAGAGGAACATAGAGGCATTTAACTTTGACTTCTGTTATCCTATTCGCGATAGTATAGGGAATGCATCGAACTGTTGACAGAAACGCTCACTGTATTATTTTGAAACATCACATTGTAAAGTGTTTTCCTGTGGAGGGATCCGATGTTACCGAGTCTTTTCCCGACACTTAATTTTTTCCGTTATTGGCGAGATTTTCTTAAATAAGTCTCAGATTCATTTCTGTCGGAAGTTACTATAAACAAGTTCTCGTAAATTAGTGTACAACACAACCTAAATATGAGGTATGTATCACCTGTGTACAACGGCTGCAGGCAATATCCACAGCCATAAACTAATAATAGTGAAACTTTACTTCTCCAATCTGCTGCATGCATCCCATATGATTTTTTTTAGAGCTTTACCCTTAGCCCTTGTTGTGCGATTCGCTGGGATGCAGGTCCCATCATGGTTCAAATGGAGCCTGTACCATTAGTACAGCTTCTTCCTTCCCCAACACTGGGGTCAATTTCCATTAATTCAAACCCACTTCTTCCAGAACAGTCCTTGAGCCACGCATTTAACTGCCTAATTCTGCTGACCCGATGCCAATTTGTACGCTGCTCAAGTAGTAATCCAGAGATTGCCATCTTTTTCTTTCTGCATTTTAATGTGTCTTTGGCTGCTGCAAGTTCCTTAGTAGAACCTCTTTACTCGTTCTCCTTATGTCGCCGGTGCACACATGGACCAGGACAACTATACCTTCCCCCTCCCACTACAAATTCCTCTGCGGAGCAGATATGATGTCCCGAACCCGGGCACCAGGCTTCAGCATAGCCAGTCTGTGAATCTGCTGCAAGTTATTCAGTGATACCCAGTATACATTGCACAATCGAATATAATGCTTTCAGTCCTGTATTCACCCATTTTAGTTTTGCCCACCTATTATGCTTTGCCAAACCATCAGCCCTTCCTTACTAGCAGTCTCACTGCACAATGCATCTCTTTGTCAAACAGTTGCGGCATCTTCGACACTATCACGGTGATTCACGTCCCCGTGGAAAATTAATCGATGTCCACCACAAATGCTCTTGCCACTCTGCCCGGGTTTTGGTGTAACCGGCTTCTTCTGTATAGGTCGTAACTACAATCTCATTCAAATCGTTACTGTTGATGAGCAAACCGGCAACAAATCGTCCTTCAAAATTGTCTGTCTGGTGTCAGTGGTCGTATAACCAGGACTTGTGATATACAGCAGCGCCCCAATCGACCATCCTCCAGCAGCTCCCACGGCTGCACGTGGCCATGTCGGTGGGTCAAGTGGTGCGCTGAGCGGTGGCTGCAGCATGCTCAAATGTATGCTGAAGACTCGTGGACGGAAGGAGCGTTTTATCATCTCTGTTACTTGGTCTATCTGCACAAAATTAATTCCAGGCATTGCTCAGAGGAGTAGTGGATAGAGAAACTAAAATATGAAAAGATGTGCAGCTTGTGTTCAGTGATGCAGATAATTAAACACACGGAGGATCTAAAATAGCGAGTTCACATCACTTACTGCTTTATACAGTTGCTTTTATCTGATCCCGAATACTGCCAATAACATAGTAAACATAATGGTTAAATATTCCTCTAACATACTGAAACACTAAATATATTGTGATGAATGTTACAAATAAGCATTCAGATTCGTGTTATTTCAGCCAGGCTGTGTAGAGCAACAAAGAGAATTATTCTACATCACGAATCAGATTGATTGCAGTCAGAAATAGATGTAGTTAACCCGTTGTAGCTCAGCACATGCAGAAATATGGAACATGTCACATGTCGGTGTAAAATGAAATTATGACATGTTATTATTAAAGATTCTGCAAGGATTTGAAATGCTTGCTCCAATTGAAGTAAATATTCCAAGGAAGAGGTCTCTGCGGATGGGACGGATGTGAAACATAACCTTGATGAATCTGCCCGAAGTCTCCACTACTCATGTCACTGACCACGCTGATGTTGTCACTGTTCTGGATCTCCACTCACTGAACTGAGATGATGCAGGCCAAGATGCCTAAGTCATTAATAATTCCACGCCGACTGTTGATCGTGATGGTAATATTATTGACTCTAGAGCCTTAACAATGACCACGGCGGTAATGTTACAGCGTGTCCTGGTCATTCACCGAAAGGTATTCCTAAAGCAACTCTATTTTAGATTCCTTCTCGCAGCGGAGAGAGATTTATCCATTTCCTGGAGAGTTCCCTGCAGTCATCTGATCGCGATTATCTAGATCAAAGACAGCAATAGCTTGTTTTGTAGCTCGGACGACGGAGCGAAACGATTGAGCAACGCAGTAATGTAGTTCGCACTTTCAAATCTCTTACTATCTCTTCTTCCAGTTAGTCCTGACGAAGGGTCTCGGGCCGAAACTTCGACTGTACTTCTTCCTATAGATGCTGCCTGGCCTGCTGCGTCCCAACAGCTGTTTGTGTGTGTTGCTTGACTTTCCAGCATCTGCAGATTTCCTCGTGTTTGCAGCAATGTAATTTGTTGGCAAACTCGTCAGTCATTTCAACTTTACCTTCTGCGCAGTCAATTTTTCTACAGGATAATTCATCATAAGCATCTAATTCATTACACCTGGTGGTGGAAAAGGGACAGCTTTCTCACCATGCGAGACAGGACACTACTTAGACAATAGAATCAGGTGAAGGGCTTCATAATACAGAGGAGTCTGAGGAAAAAGAAATTCCAACCATATGTCAGAAGGAATATGGACGCACTTAGTAAGGTGATTGGTGGTAGAGGGTAAACACAAATCATTTGGATGTGTTATGTTTTCCAGTAGACTAGGAATGGTGCCAGATATGATGGAGACAAAACGTTTGCTCTTCTGGACCGTGACTACTACCAGAGGCGTAGTTGAATTCTTAAATGGAGCCGACGCAGCAATAAACAAAGCAGCCGCGGATGTTAGAAGTGAACCAACTGCACAAACTCAGAACCAGAACCATGTCGTGAAATGCGGCAGCTGTACGTGGCAACACATAATAATTAAAACAAAACTATACGAATAAAAATAATAATAGAAACTGTAAATCTCAGTTAGGAGATAATATATAAAAAAGATAAATTAAATAAGTGCAAAAAAGGGCGAAGCGAAATGAGGAAGGGTTTATGGGTTCAACGTCCAATCAGAATCCTGATGGCTGGTGGAAAGACGCTAATCCTTTGTTATTATTGCAGACCCAGACACATCACTGACCAGACTGACAGGGCCCCTAATGATCAAATCCACAGCCCGAACCACAGTGATGATTTGACTACATATCCAGTCCCATCACTGTCCGCACTGAGAACTAAGCTGCTCGCCCAGTTCCATTATGATCAGCACGAGTAATGCCGCTGCTCCTCCAACACCATCACTGACAATCCGAATGTCTGTCATTAAACACCTCACTCAGCAGAACTATACCACCAAAGATGATGTCCGTTTGCCATCAATCCCTTTGTTACGGATTACAAAGGCAAGAATGGAAATTTTCGTATATATTGAATTGTTACTGCCCGCCCACATGCCAGCAAACTTCACGGCTATCTGTTCAGCAAGATATAAAAGCTTTGGCATCAATAAAGGAACTTATAACACATGGACATGAAGATCAAATGATCCTTTTACACAGAATTTTCAGCAAGCAGCCAAGCTGTTGGGGAGGAACGTTCGCTGTGTTTTATTGCTATCATTACATTGGCTCGTGGTTACACTTCGAGCAGACTGGAGAAAGTGAGTGTTACACAGGGTTACACATTCGTAATGCTGAAAGAACTTGTTTAATGTACACCTAAGACATTTGTGAATTATACGTTCGGGTCTAAATGTGATCGTTGTTTAGTTGATAAGCAGATAAATAACTTGAATTACACAATCATGTGCCGTTTGTATTCAGTGTCTGGACGTAATGGTGCGGACAATACAATCTGATAACATCGTTACTTCAACAGCTATAGAACGTTTCAGAACTTTGCTTGTCTGATGTTTTGTGTGATGAAGAAATATGTCTTAATATAAACTACATTTAGCTACATCAGCTTGCGAAAATAAAACAATTGTCCAAGGATTTTAAATAATATATCAATGCAGATTCTGCTCAAGTAACAGAATAATAAATTAAACCGAATAACGGATTTAGATCACTGGTGGTTGTTTGTTTTATTGTGATCTTCAATGGAGATTAAATTCTACAATGTCACAGCTTCCCCCTTTGTCTGCCAAAAATTACAAAGTATTTTCGTATAAAAATGCTGATGCTCCTGAAGCAAAGCCTATTCTGTCATGGATCAGAATCCGGGAATCCGGGAAGGGCATAATTATTTTATTATTTTAAGCACCATTTTGTAGATATTAAGGACAATTTTCTTCTATTTTAAAGAGTTAAGATCACCGAAATGTTTTGAGGTTTGTTCTTTTTCTTTGTTAATTCAAATATATGAAACAACAGCAGCGCTTATCGGCACACTTCTTCCTCAGTTCCTGGGTAAACCTAGGGTTAACTCTTCGTAGTTTCATGGAAAATAATTAGTGCTTTTTCAAAGTTGGCTGCTGACGTCACTGGAGAGTTCCTCTCTCTTATTAATGAGTCGCTTTCACTCAGTTCCCTCAGTTTCAGCGAGAGCAGCCTCTCGTGCCTCGGACACAGATCCGGAGCTGAACAAAGAGGGAGAGTAAGGACAGACAGGCTCGTTCCGTCATGGATCACAATCCGGGAAGGACAGCTTGGAATATAACAGGGAATGGGAAATATATCTTCTGGATGGTTCCATATATTTTTGCAGATGGTGATTGGATAACGGTAGATTTTCGGGTCACGCATGCTTTAGTCACCATTCAAGTGATTTTCTACCCCGTCCTCGCCATCATTGCTCTGCCCGGTGAGTCTCTTTCCAAAGATAACTTATGAAGCAACATTTAACTGCACATTTTCCTTCCGATGTGCACTTCTCATTATAATAACTAAAGCTGCTCTCGTACATACCAGTTGCTGATTAAGCAAACCTTTGCTCAATGAACTTTGCTAAGTTACTGTCCTGAGGACCTCTGTCGGCCGCAGTGATGATCCAGAACAGGTATGCGAGGATAATCCGGGAAATAAAAGATTTAATGTATGAATCGTGTTTCATAGCCCTGTGCCTGTATTCGTGGGAATTTAGCAGAATGGGACCGGGGGACCGGGGTAGCCGACCAGTAATTGAAAGGCTCAGATAGAGCTGTCGTGCGGAGGATGTATCCAGCAGTGAGGGAGTCAAGGGCCAGAGAGCGCAGCCTCAGAATAGATGAATTCCCCCTGAGAACAGAACTGCGGAAGAATTTCGACTGCCAGAGACAGTATGTGGAACTCATTGCCTTAGACGGTTGCCTCGGCCAAATAATTGGTAGTCTTTTAAGTGGAGGTTAATAGGTATGTAATTAAAAGAGGTATCAAAGGTTATGGATAGAGGACAAGAGAACAGTGTTGGGAAGGAAATATATCATCCATGATTCAATGTCATATGGTCGTTTGCTGCGGTCATACAGTCTCAGTTAATGCTCCTGATGTAACGGTCCAATTTCTGACTTGTAGAGTTACATGCACTCGTTGCACACAGCAGCCTATCGTTGATCATAAGACATTTAGTTGGTGACAAATCAACTTCATGGTTGCGGGAAAATAAAACATTATCGAGACTTTAATGAATAGCATTCGATTGTAAAGGCGAAAGTAAAAGAAGAAGACAGTGAGCCTCGTGGGATGATTTCAAGGTCGTAAATGCTCCCTCAGCGCTGGGAAACAGCAAGAGAGGAGCAATAACAAGGTTTTGGCCTGCTACTCCGTTTGCAAATCCAGGCGCCCTGGGAAACGATAAGGGGCCGGAACCTGCGCTTTATCTGAACTTGACTGTTATCAATTACACTTATCTCATGACATTTGAGATTCTGCAGTAAATAGATTCAGCGCTCTTTCACTCAACGCATACGAAATTGTCTAATCATCAACCATCCTCATCCGTGATCCTTACTGTTCCTGTGATCTTCCTGTTTCAATAGTGATATTTGACCGAACAGATTGCAGTGAGTTTACATTGGTTTGCAAAACGGTTTAATTTTATTGATTGGCAATCGCTACGATTATATTATTCCGTCAAGTACACTTACTTTTATCATTGGCACAAGTAGAAAAGCGGTCTGCAAAATAGGTTTGCTTTTAGAGAACACTTCCTGATGTGTTTACCCTGATTGTTTCGTTTGTTCGCAGTGAACACGGTGACCATATTCATCCTGTCTCGGGGAAAGTGCGGCCTCTCCAGAGTTGTCACTTGCTACCTGGTTGCCATGGCAGTGGCGGATATTCTGGTTCTTATCCTGGACCTGATATTGAGCAAGTTTCCACTTATGTACATGCCACACCATATTTTCATCGACTTAATGACGAAGGGATGTAATATCCACGCTCTTTTGCTTTACACCGTCACCGACTGTTCCGTCTGGTTCACCGTCCTGTTCACCTTTGATCGGTTTATCGCCATTTGTTGCCAGAATCTGAAAACAAAATATTGCACCGGGAAAATTGTGGGAGTGCTTTTGGGAACAGTAACTGCGATCAGTTGTTTAAAGAATATTTACTGGTATTTTAGGCTCTCAGAGAAATACACGTGGGTAATCAATCCATTCATTTGTATGAAGAGAGATAATTATTTCAATTTATTTATTGCGACCCAAACTGAACTCTTTTATTACATCCTCACCCCTGTACTCCCATTTGTGCTGATTCTGGTATCGAATGGCTTCACCACCAGGCCCGTCTTAGTTACCAGCAGAGCTCGCGGGAGACTCAGGGATCCCGGCAACGGACAGAGTACCAGAGACCCGGAGATGGAGAATCGCAGAAAGTCCCTCGTTTTATTGCTGATTGTCTCGGGTAATTTCATCCTGTTGTGGGCACCTTTCACGGTGTATTCTGCGTGGAATCGACTGGATGATCTTACCATGTCCCTGCGTCCGCCCGATTCGCTGCGAGAGCTGGGTATTATTCTGCAGCTTCTGAGCTGTTGTACGAACACGGCCCTTTACGCCGTTACACAGACCAAGTTCAGGGAGCAGCTAAAGAATGTGGTGAAATCTCCCCTGAGATTCATTGTTGCGAGGTAGTCGTGAATTATCAGTGTCATCCGCACTGGCATAACTGAAATCCATACATTGCGGGCACCTTGTGTCCCTCTGGTCCTGGCGCTGTCCTTGCACCACTCACACCTCCCAAGCGGATATTACATATGAAGTTCCGTCACACAGACTCAATGCGTTTCCTTCATTCGCCGACCTATCTTCCCATCGCTGATCCTTGGGAGCATCCTACAATTCTAATACATTTTGCCCCAGAATTTCACCGTGTAGCCCTGCTGTCCGCCCGTGTACATCGGTCCAGCGATAAGCCTGAGGGGCATCAGTGTTCCCGAGACAACGTCTACAACGACGACTGAATTGGTGCTGCTACCCGTACTGACGCTGAACTCGCCAATTCCATCAGTGTTTCCGACAACGTTCCTCAGCGCCCTCAGATTTATTCGGTCCCCCCCCCCCCACCCCCAGATGCCTGCCTCGACTCTGGCCTCCAGACATCTTCGCCCCAATTCCAGAGGCAGATTGTCTATCAACATCGTTTGGAAAACCATTTATCCTCTCGGCTGTTGAAACTATACCGCTGCCTCACTGACACATTCAAAATGATATTCCATTCTATAATTTCTTTGATGAGTATATTATCTCTAGTCATGGGGAGTGGGGGGAGAAGGGAGGCGACATTTCCAAATTTTACAGTAAACAGAAATTACCTTCCACCATGATCTACGCTTACATCAACAGTATCTGCTGTATTTTCATCAGGTCTAACATCACACCATACCACACAAAATAATACATAAAAAATAAAGGATATTGGTCTCCTTGTCCGCAGATAACAAGCCACGAGCCTCCGCATGCAAGATAACCCATAACTTCCGTAATCTCTAAATCCACTCTACCAATAAACACGTCCTTTTCTTCCAATTTCGAAGATCGTTCTCTGCGGAATTATTTTATTCACTCGTCGCTTCCCACAGGTCTCCCTCATTCCTGCCACCTTGCTTATTACTACATCTTCCCGTACACTATCTCTTCACCGTCATTAAGACCCCAAGCCGTCCTCTCCTGTACGGTGATGCTTTCACCTGCGAATCTTTCAGGGTCATTGACTGAATCCCGAGCTCCCACTACGGCCTCCTCCACCTCTTTGGGACCCCAGGCAGATTGAGGGACCGTTTAATAGGACACATTTGCTCTATTCGCTGCCTCATTCAGAATTAGCAGGTGTCTATCTACTTGAGTTCTGTAACACAGCCCTACACGTTATATCGATCCACAACATCCAATTCTGCCACAATAAGTCCATCTCAGGTAAAAGGAATAACACCTCATAATACCTCTGGTTCTGCATTTCTCTTAGCGCCGGGAACAATCGTTTTGTTTCTCACCGCTGACCCATTTGTTTTCCTGCAGTATGTTGCGCTTCTCGCGCATTCTCGGCCACCCCGCCCTCATGACCTGTCTATCACCATCCTCTAGTTCCCAGGCTCTGTGCTTTATTCCATGGTTCACAGTCCTCTTCGTCTTCCGCTGCTCTTTTGTCTTCCACTGATCAACTCCCTGCTTCACTTGTGATTCCGTTTCATGCCACCTTTCCAAACCACCTGCTTTCCCGCTCAGCTGAACTCAGATATAAGCTTCTAGTTTCAGCTGCACCCCTTCAACGGGACTTTTGTTTATTCCCGGGCTTCTGTCGATATCCCTTCCAAACCTAAAGGAGCGTGTCGGCAGGAAACGGCGACAGCCCATGCTGGCTTCCTCCTACAATTTGTTCGTTTTGCTCATCATTTCCACTATCTGCAGCGGTCAATTAACTCACTTCCCAGAATCAGACGGGACAGAATATTCTGAGCTGGCTATCGCTGAAACGATGACAAATATTGAAGAAACTCCGTGCAGTCTAAGATTTCCACCATCTTGGGTAATCGATGCTTTTACCGTGATATTTGTGAGCGCAGAAGCGGAAAATTAAGTTATTCAAGTTTGGTCATAGCGGATCAATTTGGTGACTGACAAGCGCGAGAATAGTTATGCCAGTGTGGGAAAAAGAAGGGGAATAAATATGACTTTGGGGTTGGGGTGGGGGTGGTGGTGTCGGCGGCTCTAGACAGCTGCAAAGACAGATCCAGACTGGTAGATGAAGTGGTTATTGAGCCAACGTCAGACCTTAACTCTGCAGAGGATTTGTCACAATCGGAGCACCGGTGATTTCACTTAACGCCCAATGGTTTGCATATGAAATACTGCCGCTCCGGCAGGGCAGTTTAGGCACCTGGAGAGTAACGAAGTAATTGGTTTCTCGCAGATGAAATACGTTTTTGCTGACTTTCCTGCTAAAATTTCTTCTTCGGTTCAATGTTGCCGAATCTGAGCGATGCCTGGAAGCGTTTGTGTTTTCATGTTTTACGACGCGAATGTGTTTACAGCAAGTTGACCCCTTCACGTCGTCCCTGTTGCTGGTGCTAGAGGACAGCCGATATGATTGACCCTTGAACTCACAAGGTATCTTTTTGTAGCATTCTACATGATTGTTCACCTGTAGCTGTTACAACTTATACTGCACTGCTGATGCTTTACTTCAATTCACTGTATAAAAGTTATTCTCCATGAATACTATGAACCACAAGCTTTTCCATGAACATCCAATTCATTGCTTTACCGTATATATCATAATAAACAAATCCAATTACATAATAAAACAATTAATCAAACAAATCCCACTACAATCCACCCGAGGGGAGTCGCTGATCGCATGTGAATCAGGGTGACCACTACAAGGGTTCGCACTGCAACAGATGGCCCACAATGGGTTTTCTTGTCTAGAGCACATCAGTTTCCGTTGCCGCCGGTAAACAATCTCGACCATTTTCTCACAGCACTTCCTTTCCTTTCCCCTCAGTCAGGTGAGCTTCTCGTGCGGTCTCGCCATCCACACCCTCATGACCTGCCCATCAGCATCGAAATTCTTTACATGATTCCAGGGACTTCTGTCCTTTCGGATTCGTCTTCCAGCTATCAGCTCCCGGCTTATTTATGAATCTCTTTCATCCCGACTCCCCAGTCCCCTGCCTTCCCACTCCGCTTAACTTTCCTATCACTTTCCAGCTTCTGTTCCTTCCCTTCACTGTCCTTTTACAGTGTTTACAGTGAGTCGGCTCCTTTACGGGTTTCTCTCTTGCTGTGGCTTGTGTCGAGCGGGAAAGATTGAAACGGCCTCACCGTGAATCTTGATGTGGTATTGTGCCTCCCTGTTCACCTGCAGCTTTACAACTTATTCTGCACTGCTGTTGTTTTACTGCAGTTCACTGTATAATGATTTGTTCTGCATGAATACTATCCATTATAAGCTTTTCGATGAACGTCCATTTCACTGCTTTACAGTAAGTGTGACAATAGTGAAAATAACCAATTCCAATCCGCCCGCCGGGTATCCCGGAGCACATGCGAAACATCCTGACCGCTATGGGGATCAGAATTCCATCAGGTGTCCCAGATCATCTTGCCCAAAGAAGTGTGAGACCCGACCGCTAACTTGATCACAGATTCTTTATGATATAGTCACGAATATTCGGCCAAACTTGTCCACATGAAGTATTCGCAAATATTGCATTTGGTCAGAAGCCCTATTCGTCTTTCCTTTCCAAGTGTTCATGTCGACACTTCAGAAGTCCAGTGAAATCCGATCCAATTGATCGGGCAACATGTTACAGCTAGTAAACACTCTCTGAGTGAAGGAAGAAGGACGTCTTTTCCCCTTTGAACCTGTTTCTCTTGACAACAACCCATCCCTCTAAATTTGTACGCCAACTGATTAGTCCGCTGATATTCTATGCTCTCGGTCCGCCTCGGCTTGTTTCACCGCAACAAGTACACTCTCTGCCGGATCCAGTTACTTATTTGCACTGAAAAACTGCCACGGCACAATTGCAGTACCATGTTCAGCACCATTGCAGTACCGTCATTATTTACTGTACAGTGTCGACCGGACCGGCTTGTAGTCCACTAATGGTAGAAGAAACGATGTTATATGCATTTGTAAGAACACCTCAATGTACTTGTGTTCTATGTCGGAAGTGAATTAAAAAAACAAAAAACAAAAACTGGTTGTATGTAATATCAGACGGCGGAAATGTTTGGTTGATGTTTATTTAATCAGTGCCTCTATTTATCTGAAATTTCGAAATCGCCTGTTTGTTCTTGCTCTGGTCTGAGCAAAGGGAAAAAAATGTACATTATTGACTGTCCCTTCCAACTTTGTGGCTACCTTTATGAACCGATCGATTTAGAAGGCGGGAATGGTCTGTTACTCCAGACTACAAATCTGGCACTTAGAGCGCCTTCTCTCTACTTAGCAGTCTTTCCAAATCCCTTCAATATAACTGATGCACGTTAGAAAAAATGTCGCAAATTTCAGGCCCAATGTTGGTCCTATGCAATGATCTTCCGACTTACAGAACATAGATTATTTGGAGATTAGCTGTGGTGAAGAGGGTGGAGGAGAATATTTCAGCACAGGTTCAGGGTATTTGACCCACTACATTTATGCAGAGCACCGTGTTAATTTTCCACTATTACATGTTAGTTTGCACGGTCCATATCACAAGTACCGCCGGTTGATCTGCCGAAGTTCCTCTTACACTTTCTGACCGTATCGATTTCGACCTCCTCCTCGGGCAGTCCGTTCTGCCTGAGAAAATGCCATCGATATGGCCTCTATTTTTTTCCCCCTCTCGGAAGAAAAAGATGCTTTCTAATGTTTATGATTTACTCGTGAGGGTAAAATGTTGCTGACTGATCTATATCTCCCATTCACTTATGTACTTCTACCAATTCAGAAGCTTGACCACGCAAGGTGACAGGCCCTGTCGGAGTACCTGGTGAGCCTCTGAGAACCTGCACCGTACAACTACCGGGTGTATACAAGGCAAATATCAACACCTAGTAAGTATCCATCTGCTTCAAAATGGCAACAATTATACCATATATTTCAAACTCAAGGCCCGCGGGTCAAATACGGCCAGCGGTGGAATTATCTTTGGCCCGCGAGATAATATCTAATTACTATTAAAGCTGGCCCCAGTAATCGAAGCGCCTATGGCGTATGATATGGCTAATGCTGAGTTTATTCAGGTACCAGGTTTTCAGGGTTTTTAGTGTTTATTCGGCAGTCTTCTTCATAAGAAACGGAATTTGTAAAGTGAAACACTTTGTAGTTATAGCAGAGACTGAGACGCATGAGAGCAGGCTAAAAAAACGGAGGCAACGAAAGCTGCGTTCGCACGCGTCCGACTGATCCGGACAGCATGAAGCTGCATTTTGCTCAATCCCGCCCGTGACCTAAAATGAGTTTGACACCCCTAAATTATACTAATGTCCAAGAAGAGTGGTGTGAGCGCTCTTCATCCCTATCATCCAGTATCACCATTAGTCCTCATTAGAATGAAATGCTTTGAAAGGTTTGTCATGGCTACAACCAGCTCCATCCTCTGCAAGAACCTGGACCCGTTGCAATTTGCCTATCGCCACAATAGGTCTACTGCAAACGCAATCTCAATGGTCCTTCGCATCTTAGATCACCAGGCCAATACAAACAGCTATGTCAGGATGCTGTTCGTTGACTGTAGCTCAAAGTTTAACACGCTAATTCCTCAAGTCCTGATGAAAAGGCTACCAAATCTGGGCATCTGTACCTCCTCTGCAATTGGATCCTCGACCTCCTGACCTCAATCTGTGTGGATAGATAACTCAATCGCCTCCACACAGGCGATCAACACTGTTGCACTCAAGTGATGCGTGCTTTGTCCTTTATTCTACTCTCTTTATACCCTTAATTCCGTTGCTATGTATAATTCTACTGTCATCTATAAATTTGTTACTGATAGAACCATTGTTAGTAGAATCTCAGGTGGAGATGTGTACAGGAGTGATATCCATCAGGTAGCTGAGTGGTGTCGCAGGAACGTCTTTCCACTCAATGTCAGTAAGCGAAACAAAAACTGATTGTGGACATCAGTAATGGTAACACAAGAGAACAGAAGAGAAACCAACTCTCATAGTGGGAACAGAGGTGGAGAGAGTAACTAATTTCAGGTTCCTTGTTGTTGAGATCTCTGAGGACATAACCTCGTCGCCTCATATTTATGTCGCTATAAAGAAGGCAAGGGACTGGTAATGGTTCTTTCGGAGTAGGGGGAGATTTGAAATATCACGTGCAACGCTCGAGTACGTCTGAAAATGTTCCAAGATTGTATTCTGACAGGGTTGCATCACTGTCTAGTTTGCGGGATTGGGGTGCTACTGCACAGGATCGAAAGAAACTGCAGAAAGTTGTAAAATTATTCACCCCTATCTTAGGTACCGGCTTCCGTAGTACCCAAGACATATATAGACAGCGTTGCCACAGAAAGAAGGCATCTAATAATAAAGACAACCATCAGCCAGGACATTCCTCCTTCTCATTGCTAGTGTCAGGATAGAGGTACCAAAGCCTGGAGGAACACGCTCAGCGATTCAAGAACAGGTTCTTCCCTCTGCCATATGGGGAATGTTTCTGTTTCTACTTTGTGATTCACCTTAATCTTAGTTGCCAAGGCTTTTCGTGGCCATTCCTGGCTTTCCGAATACCCTTCTGTAACACTTTTCTAACTTCTCTGTACTCCTAATGTGCTTCCTCAGATGCCAACATTCCATGATTTCCATGCGTTTCCATGTACGTTTTGACGAGATTCATGTAAACATCCAAGTTTATATAGACATAGCAGCAGAATTAGGTCATTTGCCCAATCGTCTCTCCTCCAGCATTCTACCATTGCTCATCCCTTTTTACCACTCCTCAGCTCCACTTCCCGTAACCGTTTTGCCCTCAACTTTGATGCCGTTCCATAAAGATCATATAAATCTGCGCCTTAAAAACACCCAACGATCTCGCCTCCACAGCTACATCTTGCAACAAATTCAACAGATTTCCCAGTCTCTGGCTCAATTAATTCCCCGTATCACTATTTTCAATGGACGCCGCTCTGTCCTGATACTGTGCCCTCTTGTACTGCACTCCCCACCGTGGGAAACATCTTTTACACGTTCGCTCAGTCTAGGTATTTCATCATTAGAAATGTTTTACTGAGATCCCCCTTCATTCTTCTAACTCTCAGCGAGTACAGGCCCAGAGCCATCAAACGACCCTCAGATGATAACACTTTCATTCCCGGAATTTTTCCGGACTACTCTGAACCCTTTCCAATGCCAGGACATTTTTCTCAGATGAGAAGCCCCAAACTGTTCACGCCACTCAGTATGAGGCCTGACCAGTACCTTAAAAACCTCAGCATCACATCCCTCCTCTTACCTTCCAGCGCTTTCGAATTGGATGCTGATATTGCATTTGCCTTAGTTACCATTGATTCCAATTACAAGCTAACATTTAGGGTGTTATGCACGAGAACTGCCAATTCCATTTGCATCTCAGATTTTTGGAGTTTCTCCTTGTTATGAAAATTGCCTGCACATTTATTTCTTTTACCTAAAAAAATGCCGATGAATATTCCAACACTTTCATTTGCCACTTCCTTGCTCATTCCTCTTATCCAAGTCCGTCCGTATCCTGCCTCTTTCCTCCACCCCCATTAGCTCTTCCACAAATCTTCGTATCATCTGCAAAATTGGCAACAAAACCATATAATCAATCATCTAAGTCATTGATATGCAGAATAAAATGAAGCAGTCTCAACACAGAACCCAGTGGAGCAGCACCAGTAACATGCTGCCAAACGGAAAAGGATCCTTTCTTTCCCACTGACTTCCTCTTACCAATTAGCCAACGGGCTGAACATACTACTAACTTGCTTGTAAAACCATAGGCCCTTAACTTGGTAGGCAACCTGATGTGTGGCATATTGTCATAGGCATTTTGAAATCAAAATGTACAACGTCCACTGCATCTTCTTTATCTATCCTACTTGTTATCTACTCAAGAACTGCAACCGGTTTGGCATGATTACCCTTACAGAAAAGGTGTTCATTTTGACCTATCGTGTCCTGTGTCATCAAGTTCTCCATAATCTCATCCTTAACGTTAGATTCCAATATCTTCCCGACCACTGAGGTCAGGGTAGCCTGTTTACAATTTCCTTCCTGCTGCTAGAGGTTGTGCAGGCAGTTCAGTGTTGAGGTGAGTGAAGGTACTCATTGTACTTCCGGATGCTGAGGTTTTCAGAATTTTAAATGTCCTTCAATTTGGTAGAGTGGGGCCTAAGCCTCCTGCACCTCGTTTCTGATGGTAGCTACGGGAAGATAGCATAGCCTTGTTCGTTGAGTCTTTGATGAATGATGTTGATTTCTTGTGGTAGCACCAAGTCCGGAAGCTTTGAATGGTGAGGAAGGCTTTTCCTATGATGTACCTGACTGGTCTACATCCACCACGTTTGTCGGCTTTTCCATTCTTAGACATCACTGTTTCTTCACGAGGCTCACTACCAACCACTCAGGACACACCACAGTGTACATCTATAGAACTTTGTCAAAGGGTTACATGATACGCCGAATCCATATAATCGCCTGTGAAAGTAGGGAGTGTTGCTCTGTCTTCTTTCTAAAGACAATTTCGTCCGGATCCCAGGACACGTCCTCAGATATAATGCAAATTAATTTAATGTTACTGACCATTTCCACCTCGGATTCCTGAATGTGGGTTCTTAGAGTAATCTGAAAACTTCTCAATCTACCCATCTAGATGTTCATCCAAATTTTCGATATCACAAACAAAAGAGAATCCACCACCGATGACTGTGGAACACAACTGATGATGCAGTCATGCATCCAGAATAACAGTTTTGCACCCCTATTCACCCTTCTCTGGGTAAGCCAGTCCCTTATCTAAACGGATTATCTAAATGAATCCAGTACATCTCAATGAAGATGGCATGAAAATAGCTATTAAGAGCATTGATACGGTTCACGTAGATAACATCAACTGTATTAACATAATCACATATCTATTTCACTACCTTAAAAAAAACCTCACTCAGGTTAATGAGGCATGAACTGCCCAGACAAAGCTATGCTGTCCTGTTCCCAAGCAGAAACTGCCTTTCCAAATTTGCATAAATCCTGTCCGTCTTTATCCTCTTCAACAGCTTACAGCGATGTTTGGCTCACTGGCCTATTCTTGAGCAAAGGCACAAAATTACTACAAAATTACTCCAGGGTTGTTGCTTCCGAGGCTATACTGATCCTTGTCAAATCCCCATCATTATTCTCACTTGCTTCTTTTACGATTGTGGGATGTAAGCCATCAGACTTACTGTTTTCTGAAGATCCAGCATTCCTTCCTCGTCAATCTCAACACATCTCTGCACACTCAGATTTCTTCACCTCGGTAGATACCGTCAAAAAATACTCATTTAGTATCTCGGCAACTTGCAGTGACTCCGACCACGACGTTCTACCCTTAACCTGTCCTCTCCTTGCTTAACTCCCTGTCCTTAAATAAACTATAAAATGCATTGTGATTATGCTTGATGCTGATCGTCGAAAACATTTCATGGACTCTTTTTGGCATTTCAAATCAATCTTTTGAGTATCCTCCTGCTGCCTCTGTCCGTAACAGATCGAGTTTGTATTCGTGTTTCTTGAAACCCTTTAGCTGCGCTGTAGTAGACTGTTGGAAAACAGATCTCTTTGTATATTGTACTCTTCTTGTGACCGGATTTTCATTTCCTCTTCAGTCACTGGTTCATCTTCTGTTTTGTTTAATTAATCACTAATTACTGATGAAGGCTAAGCCAGCGACAATATTTCGTGCTCAATGACAAATCCAGGGTAGGACCAAACCCAGTTTACGCGCCTGATGTTGATATCCTACATTTAAGAGAGGAGGAGTACCTGCTGATGGACGCCCTGCAACTTGGGACAGCCACTGCAAAGGGTCGGTAGAAACGGACCACAGTTTCATGTTGTTCTGCAAATCCAGAATGAGGGGCCAGTTTGGAAATTTAAAGCCCTCAGTAGGTGCAGTAGTAAACCACAACAGGACGTCACATAAGTTGTAGCAGTGCTAATAATTGGTGTGTAATATTGACTTTGTGTGGAAGAAATTGTAAGGCTTCGCACGGTTTATTCCTATAATTTTTAAGTGAATGAAGTTCATTTTATAATAATCTCCCGCCAACTGCGTATCTGCAAAATGATCTGAGTATAGAAAGCATAGTCCAGCTATCTTCAGCTTCCTTAGAAAGTACACAACTGCCTGCGTTGGAATGTACTTGCCACTCTGTAGCCCTCTTCCCCAACTGATCAGGATTTCCCTGTGATCTATGATAGCCTTCTTCAGTATCAACATCATGTCCTAACATCAATCAATTCTTCTGCATTTGAATTGTGCGTTGAGTGTTCCGCCCTTTGTAACGGCCTCCTTTGGCGCCCTGCGCCCCCCCCCCCCACTCTGTGAGTATTACCTGTACGTTGCTGAGGCCAAGCGAGTCCTCTCAGTCCCCTGCTCTTACATACCTCTTGAACAGGACCCCACTAGGGATCTCAAGCCATTGCCCCCTACACCTTTACTTACCTTATTAGCTTTGGGGATCTCCCATCCACTGCCACCAACATCATAGTTCACTCACCTCACAGCTCACGTTCTACCCCCTAACCGTAATCCATAAACCTGTTTTCCCTGTAGACGCATTGTCTCTGTTTATTCCGGCCGCACTGAACTGATATCTGCATACGACGACTCATTTTCACATCCCAATTCAAGATTTTGCTATTTAAATCGCTAGCAGTTACTACATTCCTGATCTTTTCAGTGATTTCCAGTTCCACCGCCTTGATATCCAGTACCAATAAACATCCAGCCACCGCAGAAAACTTTCAAAACTGTCTGTATTTGTTTTTGAACATCAGGGCCAATCCGATCCACTCCGTCACCAGTCACCGCCGTTTAGAATTTCAAATTCGTTGCATACATCCCAGTTATGCATGCATTCTTGTCAGTTAAATGGAACCGTCTATGTTTCAAGCCTACACTAGCATCAGTTCCAGGCAATTCCTACACTACATCGACGACTGCGTACGTGATGCTTCGTATAATCTTCAACTACTTTGACGCCGACATAGCCCTCAAATTTACCTACTCCATTTTCACACCTCAGACACGGTCCTTAACCTTTCTAAATTTATCGCTAGAGACAGATTATCTAATGATGTCTTTTATAAATCAACTGACTCTCACAGCTAACTGGACCCCACCTCTACCTTATCTGTCACTTGCAAAATCACCACCCTCTTCTCTCAGTTCTTCCGTCTCCACTGCATCTGCTTTCTTAAAGAGACCTTTCCTTCCAGAACTACAGAGATGCCATCCTTCTTCAAAGAAAGGAACTTCCTATCCTCCACCATCAACGCTGCCGTTAACCGCATCGCTTCCATTTTGTGCACATCTGTCTTCACTCCGGCATCTCACCACGCTACCACGTACAGCGATCCTCTTGACCTTCCCTACCACCCCACTAGGATCCAACTCCTGCACATAGTGCTCCGTAACTTCCACCATTTGCAAAGGAATCCCACCACGTAGCATATATTTCCCTTTCTCCCTCTTTCTGTATTCCACTGGGATTACCCCCTTTGCGACGCCATTTTCCATTTAGCCATTCCTATTGACCTCCCTCCTGGCACTCATCCTTCCATGTGGAATACGTGCTACACCTACGCCAACACCTCCTCCCTCACAAACGTTCAGAGCACAAAACAGTCCTTCCTGGTCAGGCGACACTTCATTTGAGAGTCTGTTAGGGTAATATTCTGTACCCACTGCTCTTTCAATATTTACCATTCCTATTTCCCTCTCTCAAGTTATCCTCTTATTTGCTGCACATCTCTCTGTCGTGCTCCGCCTTCCCTTTCTTCCATGGAATTCTGCACTCTCCTATCACTTTCTCCCTTCTCCAGCATTTTGAATCTTTCAAAATTCGCCTTTCCAGCTATTTGCTTCACTCCCCTCACCTCCCGGTTTCAACTGTCAATTACTACCTGGCATTTCTTCCGCACCTTGCCCCATATTCATAGTCTGTTCTCATCTTTTTTCTCCAGTCCTGATGAAGAGTCTCCGACCGAAAAGCTGACTTTCCTCTTTTTCATAGATGCTCCCTGGCTGCTGAAAACCTCAAGCAATTTTTAAAGGAGAACGCAGCACATTCTTCCAACCCCAGCGAGTACATGCCCAGAGGCAGAGAACACTTCTCATATGTTAACAGTTTCCTTCCGGGAATTAATCTCATGAGCCTCGTCTGGACGCTCTCCAGTGCCATCTTATTTGTTCTTATATAAGAAACCCAAAACTGCTCACAATATTCCAAGTGAGAACGGATCACTGCCTTATATTTGCCCAACACTGCATCATTTTTTTTTCATATTCGATTCACCTCAAAGTAAATGTGAAGAGTACATTTGCCTTTCTCACCAGCGACTTTAGGAAATCCTACAGGAGGACTCAGTATTCTCTCTGCTCCATCGATTATTTATTAATTTGCTCTCCATTTAAAATATTGTCGGTATCCTTAGTCATTCTATTAAACTACCTAATCATCCACATCCCAACAGGTTTTTCTATCTGCCACTTCTTTACCGATTACCTAATCTGTCTATTGATCTTGCATAGCACTGCTTATTCCACCGGCTATCTTCATGTCATCGGCAAACCTGGCGACAAGAGCATCGTTTCATTGAGCGATAACGTGAAAAGAAGCAGTTCCACACTGAAGTGTGATGTGGCATTTGCAATGTTCCTGTCCAACAGACAACAATATGATAAGGCATAGGAGCAGCTTTAGGCCACATGGCTCATCGGGTCTATTCCGCCGTTCAATCATGGCTGATTCATTTCCCGTCCTCAGCCCCATTCCTCGACCTTCTCTCCGCAATCTTGCATGCCGTGGCCAATCAAGGATACATCAGGCTCTGCCATTAATACACCCAACGAGCTGGCCTGCACAGATATCCGTGTGAAACAGGAGCCGAGGGGTACATGAGGAAAATTACAATCCTACACTCTACTTCTCTGTCTTTGGCTGTCTGTCTGCTTACTTGTCAGTCAATCTGACTGTCAGAATCTCAGACTGATTGACTGTCAGACACTCAGACTCCGAGACTCTCTCAAACACTCAGACAGACATACACACACCCACACACACAGACCCACACGCGCACACACACAGACACAAACACACACCACTCCCCCCCCCCCCACACACACACCCACACCGGCTCACACACACAGACGCAGTCACCGAGCCACACGCGCATAAACACACATAGACTCACTAACGCACACACATAAATAACACCGTATCTGACGCTTGTCCTTCTTTCATTCACTTCCAGTCGACCTGCATCTGTGCATCTCCCAATTTAGAATTCTGTTTATTTTTTTCATTTTTAAACGGTCTGCCCATTCTTTTGAAGATTAAATTTCGTTTTACTTCTGGTAGATTTGAGATGTTGTTAAAAGTCTATAATTTCAGCAACATAACAAAATGCTGGAAGATATCAGCAGACATTTTCCAGCACCTTGTGTGTATTCCCTTCTATTTCCAGCGTCTGCAGAATTTCTCATGTTTGTCCAACAGCAACAAGGACATCTCAGCGTTGCCATCCGACTTTATTGTGTATGTGTGTGTGTGTGTGTGTGTGTGTGTGTGTGTGTGTGTGTGTGTGTGTGTGTGTGTGTGCTTGTGTGTGTGTGTGTGTGTATGTGTGTGTGTGTGTGTGTTTATGAGTGAGTGTCTGTATCTGCGTGCGTGTGTTTGTGTGTGTGTGTGTTTATGAGTGTGCGTGCGTGTGCGCGTGTGTGTGTGAGTGTGTGTGTGTGTGTGTGTGTGTTTATGAGTGAGTTTCTGTATCTGCGCGCGTGTGTTTGTGTGTGTGTGTGTGTGTGTGTTTATGAGTGTGTGTCTGTATCTGCGTGTGTGTGTATGCAGCCAGCAGGGTATTGAAGGACTGAGGCACAGTACGAAATGGGTAACTACAGGGACTGAAGTTAAATGTCGGGCGCTGTCGGTGAACTCCGTTTACAGATAAGTGATTAGCTAACAACAAACCTGATATATGAAAATGCAGCTGCACTCTGACAAAGCTCAGTCTTTGTAATCAGAGCTTCGGCATCATTTTCACCAGATGAGCAATGCTGAGGTAATGGCCAGGAAATTTGCTCTGCTTGTCTTCAACCGGCCAAATATTTACGTGAGTGACAATGGTATTGAATTAAATTGTTTGTTCATGTATCTTTACCAAATAAATTCAGTCAGGGGTATAACCGTATCTCTGGAGACTGATCGTCTGTATAAATAGGGCCGTTCTGAATGCATCAGATCAGAGTTTCTGCCGGAGCTGTGAATTCAGAAAACATAGAGTCACAGATTCTCCCTGAAATGGAGTATCCAGTCATCTGGCGGATAGAGGACGTTTACTATCCTTTCATTTCAGCCTTTGGAATTCCCGGTAAGCTGCAGTGTCAGAGCCGTAGGTGGGAATTGACATTTAATTCCAATGTTGTGAATGTTTCTATCGCAGGTGTGCACCGCCGCATGTCCAGACTCAGTATTCGTCATTTCAGCAATGGACTGGAAGGATTGGGACTGTGGAGTCTGGGATTTGGATCTGGAAACAAACCGCAGTGGATCGGTAACCATCAGCGCAATTCAAAGAGTCTAGCTGTTTCTCATCAATGATGTGATGTTAGAGTTTCTTTACTCTTGGTCTTATAGTAGCTAAGCAGCTAATAAGCTGGTAAGGAAGGCGGGCTCTGTCGTGGGCAAAGTACTGGAGAGTTTAACATCGGTAGCTGAGCGAAGGGCGCTGAGTAGGCTACGGTCAATTATGGAAAACCCTGAACATCCTCTACATAGCACCATCCAGAGACAGAGAAGCAGTTTCAGCGACAGGTTACTATCGATGCAATGCTCCTCAGACTGGATGAAGAGGTCAATACTCCCCAATGCCATTAGGCTTTACAATTCAACTGCCAGGATTTAAGAACCTTTTTTTAAAGCTATTATTAATGCTTTTTGAGTTAGTGATTTAGATGCATATCATATTATTACTGAGTTAAGTATTGTATGTAATTAGTTTTTGCTACAACAAGTGTATGGGACATTGGAAAAAATGTTGAATTTCCCCATGGGGATGAATAAAGTATCTATCTATCTATCTATCTATCTATCTATCTATCTATCTATCTATCTATCTATCTATCTATCTATCTATCTATCTATCTATCTATCTATCTATTTATCTATCTATCTATCTATCTATCTATCTATCTATCTATCTATCTATCTATCTATCTATCTATCTATCTATCTATCTATCTATCTATCTATCTATCTATCTATCTATCTATCTATCTATCTATCTATCTATCTATTTACACACATTGTGTTTACCAATTGATTGTCTACATTTGTATGTGAGCGGTTATCTGAAATAGGTTTTTCAATCAAACCATTGACAGGTAGCAACAGTTCAGCAAATGTGAGGAGTTCCATGCTGTAGCATAAAACGTGTGGATTTTTACTGAATCTGTGCGCTACAACTGAATGTGAGACAGTTCATGGACAACACCATGAAGTCTTTGTTCCGCCATTTAGCACGACAGACGTGCTGCTTCATAGTTATCTATATTCTGCAATACATTCTATTATATCTATCTTTGACACTGTTATAGGCATAAGATTAGGGCAATGAGCATGGTGCTGAACGTTGAATTCCACTTCCTTGCCCCCCTGTGAGGGATTTAGTGGGGCATGTCATGTTTGTCTGTGAGGTTGTGTTAGAATGCGCTTTATTTGCTGGAATCAGTCAATATTCTGTTGTAATGTGAGTGAACTGACAAATGCAGCAATAGGAAACAAACTTGGAGAATGCTGGAAGCAACTTGTTTTGTAAATAGAAGCGAGTAACACTCTCATATTCGGGGATTCTCAGAGAATATTTCTCAGAAAAGACACGAACTTTTTTTTTCCACTTATTCCATTTGGCCTGGATGTGTTTTCAGCATTTCTTGTTTTTTGTTCCGCCCTTTGACTGTTCTGTCGCTGACAGGGAGAGCCAAGGATGTTGATGATTCTCAAATGGAAGAATCCCTCCATGTATTCTTTCCATCCTTACGGGATGTGGAAGGCAACGGTGGAAAATGATCTAGTATTGATTCTGAGGAGTCTTTAGCTTTCCGCTAACACTTCAGATTTCGGGAATCAGTAATGAATCGGTATTGAGATCACATTGACTCTGTTTTACCGTGTAAACTCCGTCCATGACTCCAGCAGCTCTGAGCACTCGCTTGAACACCACTAAATGCAGCAAAACTGTGAAATATTACTGAATCCCCTCACGCTGCTACATTAGTTTCTGCTCAGAAATTTCTCAACTTGCTGTTTCTGTTTCTCTTCCAGTGAACTTGGTGGCGATTGTGATCCTGTCCCGGGGAAGGTGCGGTCTCTCCAAATGTGTCTCTCGCTACCTGGTGGGAATGGCAGCGGCCGATCTCCTGGTCGTTATCTCCGATCCGCTGCTGAGGTGGACTGCTCGGATTTATTTCCCCCGATCATTCCTGTTCTTCACTCCCGTGTGCAAACTCTGTTTTTGGTTGATTTTTGCGAGCACTGCGACCTCTGTCTGGCTGACTGTCGCTTTCACCGTCGATCGATTTGTGGCTATTTGCTGTGAGAAGCTGAAAACAAAATATTGCACCGAGAGAACGGCGGCTGTGGTTATCGGGACAGTGAGTGTGCTGGCCTGTTTGGAGAGTGTCCCCTGGAGCTTTACATTGAAGCATGTTCTAATAATTAATGGTCTTCCCTGGAATTGTGCTTACAAACCGAGCTTCGTTAACTCTCCCTCCTGGGCGGCATTTGAGTTGTTACACCGGATTTTAACCCCTTGTGTCGCATTCTTTCTGATTTTGCTGTTCAATGTTCTGACTGTCAGAAGGATTTTAACGGCCAGTCGAGCCCGCAGGGGGCTGAAGGGACAAAGGAGCGGAGAGAATGACAAGGACAGGGAGGTGGAGAACCGACGCAAGGCCATCGTTCTACTCTTCAGCATTACCGGTAGTTTCATATTGTTGTGGATAACACAGGTAGTATTTTATATCTATCAACGGATTTCAATGAGTTTTGTGTATTCTATCACCGATCCCCGTTACATCACAGACCATACAGCGGGGATGCTACAGGTTCTCAGCTCCTGCACCAACACGTGTATTTACGCCCTGACCCTGAGCAAATTTCGAGAGGAACTGAAGAATGTGGTGATATACCCGCTGATTCGGATTTTGAAACTCAGTAATCGTTATAAATAAATGTAGTGATGTATTTCATTTCAGCTGTTTTCATGTTAAATGTTCTATTCTCCTACTTGTGGGAAAATACAAGATCAGGCCTAATGAATGGTGTCTGCCAGAATTGTGTTCTCCCTGGTTGCTGCCTGGTCTGCTGAGTTCCTGCATCATTTTGGGTTTGTTCTCTTACAGTAGCATAACAGCTGTTTACAGCTGTTGCCCACAACTCACTGGCCTCAGCATCCAGAGACATCCTTGTTGCACCTTACCTCGCGGATCGATTAAATTGATTTTTGAGGCAAACCTGTTATCCCTGGTTCCTGGTTCTGGAAAAAAAGGGGCTGGTAAGCCCTCTCTTTTGCTTTCACTTTCTGACTTCACTTGTCAACCATGGTATTGTCCTTCTTCCGTTCGAAAATTTCATCTTATTTGGAATAAGGCATTGCCGCTCTGCTGTCCTTCCTGCTAAGTTTTCTTCCCAGTCACCCTTGGTCGGCTCCCTTCTCACGCTATTGTAATTTTCCTTATTCCACTGAAATACCGACACATTGGAATTCAGTTCCTTCTTCCACTCAAATTTCAAAATGAATTCGATCATATTGTGAATACTACATAAGTGTCCCTTAACCTTAACCTCTTTATCACCTCCAGTACGTTGTACAGTACGTTATCTACCACAGCCGATCCCCGAGTAGGCTTAACAACAAGCTGTTTTAAAATGCCACACTCACATATCCTGCAAGTTCTCTGTCTTGAGGTCCAGTACTGGCCTGGTTTTCCCAATCCAGTTTCATGTTAAAGTCTCTAACAATTATCATCACTTTGGTCTTCCGCTATAATTTGTACTCCACAACCCAGCTGTTGTTTGGATGCCTGATGACAACTGCCATTGGGGTTTTACCCTTGTCCTTTGTTAAATCAACCCATAGGGTTCTCTACACTTCCTGTACCTATGTCATCCCTTTCTAATGATTTAATATTTCTTATGCAAATTGCCAGACCACACCTTCTGCCTATTAATTTAACTTCCCTATGCACAGTATATCCTTGAACGTACCTGAGGGAAGCAACAGTGGCCGTGCATTTGACGAGGGACTCCACCAAGTGCTTATTGAGAAAGTACGGACGCATGGAATCCATGGGGCTTTAGAACAGGCTTGCCCACAGAAGGCAAACTTTAGTTGTAGATGGGTCATATTGTGCATCGAGATCGGTCACCAGTGGTCTGCCACAGGGATCCGTTCTGGGACCCCGACACTTTGTGAGTTTTTTAAATGACCTGGATGAAAATGTGAAGGGATGGGTTACTAAATTAGCTGATGACATAAAGGGTGGAGGTATTGTGGATAGTGTGGAGGGCAGTCAGACGTCACAGCGGACATAGATAGGATGTTAAACTGGATTGGCAAGTGTCAGATGCAGTTAATCACAAAAGAGTGTGAGATGGTTCATTTTGGTAGGTCAAATATTACGGCAGAATATAGTATTAATGGTAAGACTCTTAGCAGTGTGGAAGATAAGAGGGATCTTAGGGGTCCGCGTTCACTGGACACTCAAAGCTGCTGCGCAGGTTGACTCTGTGGTTATGAAGGCATACGGTCACATTGACCTTCATCAATCGCAGGGTTGAGTTTACGAGCTTAATGCCGAGAGGTAATGTTGCAGATATATAGGACCCAGGTCAGACTCCACTTGGAGTACTGTGCTGAATTCTGGTCGCCTTACTACAGGAAAGACGTGGAAACCATAGAAAGTGTGCAGAGGAGACTTCCAAGGATGTTGCCTGGATTGGGGAGCATGCCTAATGAGAATAGGATGGGTGAACTCGACCTTTTTTCCTTGAAGCGACGGAGGATGAGATGTGATTTGATAGTGGTGTATAGGATGATGAGAGACATTGATCTTGTAAAAGTCGGAGGCTAGTTGTTCCCCACGGCTGAAATGGCTAGCACGAGAGGGGATAGTTTTAATATATTTGGAAGTAGGTACAGAGGAGATATCAGGGTTTTTTTTTACGCAGAGATTAGTGAGTGCGTGGATTGGACTGCTGGCGATGGTAGTGGAGGCGGATACGATAAGGTCTTTTAAGAAAGTCGTGGACAGGTACATTGAGCTCAGAAAAATAGACGGCTATAAGTAACCTTAGGTAATGCCTAAGTTAAGGATATGATCGGCGCAGTTTTGTGGGCCGAAGACCCTGTATTGTGCTGTAGGTTTTCTATGTTTATGTTTCTATGTTTCTAACCGACAGTCGCGCTGACACCCCCATATACATATTTGTTATCCCAGAGGACAAAAAAAAAACATCTTTTCAAACAGATCACAGAATAGCTGCATTCATCTTACAGAAATAGCAAGGCCAAAGTTCAGTTTGTACATGCATTTATACATGTATTATAAACATGTAATAAAGTATCTATAAATGAAACAATCTTGAGCTTCGTCACACCTCCAAATGCACTGACACCTTGCAAATCCGTGTGGATTCAAATATTCGCAGACACACCCCAAAATCTGCGGACATCCCTATATCCGTGAACACCTCAAATCCGTGACCATATCTACAGAAACACCGATATGCACATTTGATCATCCCAGCAAAACTATCATTTGTAACGGTTCAGAATGTAAATGTCTCCACCTTAAAGTTACTGCAAGAACAAACTTATGTATCTGTAAATGATACAAATTTGAGACGAGTCAAACCCAAAATCCACCGGCATCCATAAATCCTTGTGAACCTATATGCGCTGACACACCCCTAAATCCCCAAATCGGCACACACTGACCAAGTCAGAGTGCAAAACAAAATGCATGCGCATCCCCAAAATCTCTGACAGCTGCGCATGCATAACTGATTATCCCAGATAAAGATCCCCTTCAAACACTGCAGAAAATGTTTTTTCCACCTTAAAAATAGAGCAAGAATGGCGTTCAAACATTTAAAATTCGTTTATCATGAGGGTATCTATAAAATAAAACATCCTTGAGTTTGTCACATTTCTACGTACACCTTTCCATTCGCAGCCATTTTCAACACACCCCTAAATGTGCGCACATCCCCAAATCCGCACACACCCCCAGACCATGTGCGCAGACCCAAATCCATCTGCAGCACCCAGCAAACATGCAACCCAGAAATCACTGTGCACCACATAATACACCGACATCCCCAAATCTGTGTGCACTCCCAACTTCTCCAGCAGAGGTAAATCTGAGTACATCCCCAAACCCACTGTCACCGCCACGTGCGCATTAGATTATCCCAGAGCGAGAAACATTCTTATAATAGCTGTCTCTGCTTTAAGCAATATCAAGGACAAAGTTCAACATTCAACAAAGTGCTTTGAGATTCATCACACCGCCAATCGCCTGTAATCCGTGTGCACTCCTAAACCCGCCGACGCACCCGAATCACTGTCCACTCACATTCCGAATCCAACAAACTATTCGAAACCACACACCAAAATCTCTGCACACCCCAAGTCCGCGTGCATCTCTATTTGGCAAACAGATCCCTAACTCTTTTCGCATCCACTAAGTACGTTACACTAAGTACGTTACATCCTAACTCTGTGAGCATCCCCAAAGCCGTGTGCACCATATCCATGTTTACACCCAAATCTGTGTTTTCCTCAAACCGGGAACAACCCCAACATCAGCGTGCAGACCCAAATCCACAGGAAGCCCAAATACCTGTGTTCCCCCAAATCCTCAAGCAAACACAAATATGTGCACCCCATGCCGGCTGATACCACCTGGCCTCAACACCCCGCCATGCACATGAGATTATCGCTGAACAAGAATCATTACAGTGAGTTCATAAAATAGCTGTCTCAATGAAACAATATCGAGTTTCGTCATACATCCGAATGTGCAGATACCGTACAGGTGTGTAAACGTGACAGAGCCGCAGTCCCAAATGCGCATACACACCCAAATTCGTGTGCATCCATAAATACGCTGAGACACACCAATCTGTGGCCATCTACCAATTCGTGCGAATCCCCAAATCCAAGGGGTTGCTCATATCCCAAGTAAGTGCGCACCCCAAGCCCGCTGATACCCCCGACATGCACAGTGGAGTACCCCAAAGGAATAATCATTTCACACAGTTCACAAAATAGCTGTCTCCATTATAAAACCACAAGAGTATCGATGAAATGTCAATGTGCATTGATTATGAACGTATCTGTGAATGAAATCTTAACATACGTCACAAGTGCAAATCCAGTGACACCTCAAATCTTTTCCGTTTTCCCAAATCCGTGAGCACCTTTATTTGCCGCACACTGCACTGAATCTGTGCAATCCGTAAATCAGTGCGCACCACAAACACACTGCCAACGCCACATGCATTATAGTTTAACCCAAAGCAGAATCATTTCAAAAGGATCTGAAAATGGGTTCGTTCGACATTAAAATTCCGCAAGCAGCCTAAACTTCGATTGCAACGTGAAATCGGCGGACACACCCATGTCTCCCATGTCTGGGTATAACTGCAAATCCGTGTGCACCCGGATACTCGAGAACACACCCTCAACCTGCGAACGTCGCCAATTCCTTGTGCAACACCAAATCTGCGCACATCACCAAATTCGAGCAACCCAAATTCAAAGTACACCGCATAAACATAGACAAGCCCACATGCACACTAGTTTATCCAAAAGCAACAGTCGTATCAAACAGTTCACAAAATAGCTCCCCTCACCTTCAAAGTTGAAAGTTGACGTACACAACGCTGGAAGAACTCAGCAGGTCAGGCAGCATCCGTGAGAAAAGAGTAGCCAACGTTTCGGGCCGAGACACATCGTCAGGAATGCGCGGTGGGGGGGAGAGGGCCGAAGCCCAGTAATAGAGATAGGGGAGGGGGTAGGCCCTATAGACAGGTGTATGCGGTTGAGTCGAAACCAGGGTCAAACATAATGGAATGGTGAAGCAGGCTCGATGGGCAGAATAGCCTAGTTATCCGCCCATGCCTTATTGTCTAAGGGAATCGAGGAACGGCCGGGCGGCGGCGGGGCAGCTACCAGACGGTGGTGATGTGAAGGTACGGTGATAAGATAAAGAAGCTATTGGGAATGGGGAATGATGAAGCGGAGGGTGGACTTCAATGGACGTTTGAGAAACCGATGTTCACGCCATCAAGTTGGAGGCTACTCAGACGGAATTCCAGTTGTCGCTCCTCAGACCTGAGTGTGGCCATATCGCGGCAATGGAGGAGGCCGTGGACTGACATGTTGTGTTGGAAATGGGAAGTGGAATCAAAATTGATGTACACTGGAGATCCCGCTTTTTCCAGCGGACGGAGCTTACAATTGGCTATAACATGCTCTTTTCCGTCTAACGTATTGTTTGTAAACATCATTTTGGGTTGCTTACGTTTTGTCGATATGAAACAATTGAATAACATACGGTTGACATAAATCAAATTCAGGCTTCATTAACTCTTTACTGGTTTATAGTTTATATGTTTTTAAATTGCTGAATTATGGAAGTGAATAAAATTAATTCATACTATCTTCTTTCTTTAATTACAATCTGTAGGGCTCACTTCGGGGTCAATTAGCTCTACTTCACGGAAAAAAAAAACCAAACAAACAAGTGGTCAGGGATTTACTCCACAGTTCTCTGCACCACAGTCCGTCTCAGCTGCGGGTGGGAATGCACAATTAAGTTGATCTGGCAAACGCCATTGATTGAAAATCCGCCCCTCTTCTTCACGTTAGGCAATTGTTCATTTGATAGGAGTAGACTGGAGTGCATACAGTAGATTACCTAACCAGCGTAAGACTAGTTCCGACGTCAGACAATTAGGTTCCGGGGCTGGAATATGAACAGACGGACATGTCCAAAGTCTGACTGGTGGGCGGATTTCCGGTGATGTTTTCTGACTGATATATCGCGAGGCTAATAAGGAACTGTGGCGCCAGAACGGAGCTTCACCCCACCCCCTTCTCTCTCTCTCTCTCTCTCTCTCTCACACACACACACACACACACACACACACACACACACACACACACACACACACACACACACACACACACACACACACACACACACACACACTCACAATCTCGTAGCTTCCGGCCAATTGGGACAATACGTCCGAGTACCGAGTATAACAACTGGGGGATCAGTTGATGAATGGGAGGAGCTGCAGCCCGGAATGAAGCTGCTACTGCTGCCTCTGGTTTAGGCTCAAGTCGGGGCTTTATTACTGAACAGAAAAATCTTGAATTTCCACTGAGTCACCACGTAAATAAGGGTATTCGTGCAACAGCTAAATTTCCCCAGCAAATAGCCGAAGAAGTGAAATATCTGTTCCGAAATATTGAAATCAAATCCTTTTCCCCGGAGCTGAAAATATGTGAAATTAACAAAGAATATTATCCACAGGTGTATGAAGCTGCCGGACAGGGAAAAAAAAGTAAAACCACGAAATCTCCTCCTGCTCACCATCTCCGGATCATGGCGATTATCCTCGTTGTTCCGATCCCGTAACCGCTTAAGGACCCGGCTGGCCACTGCATTGAGAGAGAGAGAAACAGAGGAGAGAGAGAGAGAGAGAGAGGGGGGAGAGAGAGAGGGGGAGAGAGAGAGAGAAAGAGAGAGAGAGAGAGAGAGAGAGAGAGAGAGAGAGAGAGAGAGAGAGAGAGAGAGAGAGAGAGAGAGAGAGAGAGAGAGAGTGAGTGAGAGAGAGAGAGAGAGAGAGAGAGAGAGAGAGAGAGAGAGAGAGAGAGAGAGAGGGGGGGAGCGAGAGAGAGAGAGAGAGAGAGAGAGAGAGAGAGAGAGAGATTTATCTTCAATCGGTTCTTTGTTTCCTATCTGCCTGTATAGAGACGGATTTCAAGGATGCATATACAAAATATATTTTGAAAATAAATGTGCTTTGAACATTTGAAATCTGTTTCTATTTTTTTTTAATTTTAAAAGCCAATCATATCGCTTCCCACTATATACTGTTATTGCAATTTACATGCCCCAAATTTTAACTGACGTATCTAACCTGTGCCTTCTGCAATACTCCCAGGAATTCCAACAGTGACGTACAGGCACAGAGGTCACTGAAGGTGCACAAACACGTGGACAGAATGAAGGCAGCCAATGGGATACCTGCCTTTTGTGGCCGGGAACAAGAAGAGGAGTGTGAGGTTTAGTGGCGTTCGGAGGAATGAATGCTTCTGGAAGTAACAATCTGTAACACAGAGCCTGAGCGAATTATGCAGGCAGGTATTTAAGGACCATTTTCTGGAACACTTGAATCATCAAAATAGCTGGCAACAGACCAAATGCTGATTTGGAAGAGACAGACTTTCGATTATCAGCATTCACACGATGGGCTCTGACTCTGCGCTGGGAATCTGCAACAGAGAACTTCAACCGAACTGACCTGAAACATTCAAAAACATTGTAATGAATTTCTATTGATCGAGGGTAAAATAATGAAACATCATTTTACATGGGAAAGGGGTGAGGCGTTGTGGATAATACTGGAGAGGTGTCTGAAAGATTGTTGAACGGATGGGATCAAACACTGTACAGCATAGAAACAGGCCAATCGGTCCATCATATGTGTGTGTCCACTATCAGACCTGTCTATACTAATTAATGCCTTACTCATTGAAATATCTGTGCAAATGCCTCAAGTGTTGTCGAGTCATTAAACCCTTCTGCATATAACCATGCACTTTATCCTACCTAGGACCCCCGAACTATTAATCTGTCAATTCCTATCAACTGGAGCCGATCCAACAATCTCTGAAATGTTGGAATGATACCAGCCTTCACCACTTCCTGTGGCAGCTTGTTCCACAATCTCGCCACAATCTCTGAAATGTCGGAATGATACCCGCCTTCACCACTTCCTTTGGAAGCTTGTTCCAGAATCTCGCCACTCTCTGATTAAAGAATATACCCCTCATGTTCCCTTTAATCGTTTCACCTTTCTCTCTCAAATTCTAGTTCTAGACTCACCCATCCTCAATGGAAATCCCGGATTGCATTTTCCCCACGTACACCACTCGTAAATTTGTGTAGCTCCATCAAATCTCCTCTTGTTCTCCTGTGATCTGGGGAATATTCACAGTACGTTAAACTCTGTCCATTAAATCAGGTTCTCAAGTCCTCGCATCATCCTTGTAAATTTTGTCTGCACTCTTTCAATCTTCTTGATATATTTCCTATAGATAGGTGACTATAATTGGTCACCAGACGTTAAATTAGACCTCACCAATGTCTCATAAAATGTCAAAGCAAAACAAACTCCCCTTGCCCCTCACTCAATAATTTGATTGACCAAGTCTTAAGTACCAAAAGCAATCCTCCTCTTCCTGTAATGGCATTATAGATCGTATTCCTAAATCCCTCTATTCTTCCACACTTTTCAATTCCCTGCGGTGCACGCTGCAAGTTCTATCCACGTTTGTCTATCCACACACCACACACATTTCTGCATTAAATTGCACATGCATGTTTACAGCTGGTCCAGATCCCATTGCAAGCTTTGATAACATTTCTTCCTGTCCACCGTACTCTCATTCCTGGTGTCATCCATAAATACATTAATCGAATTTACCGCATTGTCATCCAAATCATTGACACGGATGCCAAAGAACAGCAGCCCCATTATCGATTCCTTCATCACAGCACTAGTCACAGGCCTCCATTCGGAGAGGCAACTGCTACTGCCAGTCTGCGGCTTATCCAGGAAAGACAATGCATTTGCGGGATAAAAAAAAAATAACATTTTAATCAACCTACCATATGGGATTTTGTCAATTGACTTAATAATTTTCAAGTAGAAATCATCGTTTGCCTTTCCTTCATCAAACTTTCCTGCAATTTCCTTATAAAAATAATAATCCGCAGATTCACTACTACCTGGGAGAGGCAGATTCTCATCATCGCCACCGTAAATCACTTCCCCTGAATCTTGATGTTATGTCTTCGGTTCAAAGCTTACTTACCAGTGGAAACTATACTTCAGTCTCTATCTCATCTACCCGTTTCAGAAATGTGCATGTTCCGTAGCATTCCCTCAATTTCTTAGTTTGAACATATAAAATTTACCGGAGCAGATATGACTGATCTTAGGTAGTTGATGGTGTGTAAATCCTCGGGCCCCGACGAGATGTATCATGGGCTGCTGTGTAAAACAACAAGGAAGAGTGCTGGGGCAATGCCAGAGATTATTAAGCGTTCACTGGCTAGTGAACGTGTGATGTGTTATGTGCCACATGAACAGAAAACAACATATGTGAATCAGTATTCAGGAACAGCAACGACGAAAAAAACAGAGATATATAAAAAAAGAGTTTAAAATTTTACAATAACCATTAAAATTTGAACTACTGAAGCACGGGACATTGCGTACCTCATTCCTATTATCCACATCCAAACAAATAATCATCTTTTTATTCTTTCTTAGTCCTACACTCTAGTTATCCCCTTGCTCTTGATGTATGTACACAATATCATGAGATTTTCATAGTCTGTTTTAGCATTCATATATCCCTTCTTAGTTCTTCTTGGCTTCTTTATAGTCCTTGTGCAAATTTGATCCTAACTTACTAAGCTTGGCATGCCTTACTTTTTTTTTCCTTCCTGACTGAATTAATCATCTCCCTGAACATCCGAGGATCATTTATATTTCACTTTCTGTCCATCCTTCTATCTGAATTCTGTACAATGATCTTTAACCACTATCCACATTTCCGATAAAGACTTGCCAGAAAAATCATTTTACCCAATTAACTATTTTTTTTAATTACTGCCTTGTGCCATCACAATTTGCCCTATTCCAACATAAGACTCTCCCAGAGTTATCATACCTCTAGCAATCCTAAAACTGATGGATTTGTGGCCACTGTTGCCCAGCTACTCACACATGGAAACTCACATTTCCCAACACCAGGTAGTAGTAGTACAATCTCATCAGTTTGATTGGACCCTTCGTATACTTGAGTTTCACTAAATAGCTCAGCAAATAAACCCAATAATATGTTCTCCTGATTTTAGCTCTGATAGTATCCATGATTGGTTGTGCAGCCACTCTCCCCCTCCTCCCCCCACCACTTTAAGTTCGTCTTTACCTATTCTGGAATTTACAGAAATTAAGCTACATCTTTACACTTTATCATAGATTGACAGGTGCAGAATGAACCCCACACTCCAATATTGAACCATAGACATACAAGTGCAGAATGAACCCGCATTCGCTCACGGCCTCAGAGACTGGGGGATATAGAAGGAGTGTCACCACTCTGAATTGTGTGTGTGTGTGTGTGTGTGTGTGTGTGTGTGTGTGTGTGTGTGTGTGTGTGTGTGTGTGTGTGTGTGTGTGTGTGTGTGTGTGTCTGTGTTCAAGAGGGATCTGAAGGACTGAAGGACAGTTGAAAATTAGAAACTGCGGGGACAGATATTAGGGTTCGATCGGTGTCGGTTAACGTTCTTCAACTGAAGAATAATTAGCTATATAAAACGTGAAATCTCTAGGCGTGGCTGCTCTTTGATAAAACGGGGTCGTTGTAATTAATTCCACCAGACGAATCATTGCTGAGGTATTGCCCAAAGATTCTGATGTATTGTCTTCCATCGGCTCATACTCACCTGAGAGACAGTGGTATTGAACTAAATGTTTGTTCAAGTAACTGTAACTAAGAAAGTAAGTCAGGAGTATAACCGTCTCCGGAGACGGATACTCTATATAAATCACGGTCGTTTGGAATGCATCAGTTCAGTATCAGCTGGAGCAGTGAATTCAGGAGCAGTAGGAGTCACAGATTCTAACTGAAATGGTGTATCCGGTCATCTGGTGGATACGAGAAGTTTACTATCTTTTTATTTCAGGCTTTGGAATTCCCGGTAAGCCACAGTGTGAAATGCCGTTGGTGGGAATCGCAGTTTAATTCCAATGTTGCGATTGTTTCTGTCGCTGGTTCTATTGCCACATGTAAACCCATTGTTCTGCGCTCTGAAATCTGTCAATGCTATCTTGTGATGTCACTGAGGTGGCAAATTATTCAATTGTAAATAAGCAGATGGAATGCTGGGAGCACTGAGCCCTGTGAAGCTTTTATAGAAAGAGAAACCAGCTAACACTCGTGTAACGGGCCTCCCTTAGAGCAGTTCTTCCACATATTCTATTTTGCCTAAATATGCGCTTCCAGCATTTACTTGTTTTTTAAAATTCCGTCCTTCGGCTTTTCTGTCGCTGACAGGGATCGCCATGGAAGTTGATGATTGTCCGATGGAAGAATCTGGATGTATTCATTTCATCGAAATTAGATGAGGAAGGTGCCGGTAGAAAATGTTCCGTCCAGTATTCACTCTCAGCAGGCAGATAACAAGTTTTATATTTCGTTACCCACTTCACAGACCTTTCATCAGTTAGGCACCCGTATTCAGATAATATTGTTTTTGCCTTGTTGTTTATATATCTCTGTTTCCGCCAGCTTTCCGCCCTATCTTGACCATTCCAACGCGAAATGCAAAAATAAAATGGTATCTCAAACTGCGGCATTGACGTCTGCTCAGTGTGTTCTTAACTTGCTGTTCCTGTCTCTCTTGCAGCGAACCTGGTGGCGATTGTTATCCTGTCCCGGGGAAGGTGCGGTCTCTCCAAATGTGTACCTCTCTATCTGGTGGGAATGGCAGCGGCCGATCTCCTGGTCGTTATCTCCGATCCGCTGCTGAGGTGGACTGCTCGGATTTATTTTCCCCGATCATTCCTGGACATCACTCCTGTGTGCAGACTCAGGATGTGGTTGATTTTTGCGAGCACTGCCACCTCGGTCTGGCTGACTGTCGCTTTCACCATCGATCGATTTGTGGCTATTTGCTGTGAGAAACTGAAAACAAAATATTGCACCGAGAGAACGGCGGCTGTGGTTATTGGGACAGTGAGTATGCTGGCCTGTTTGGAATGTGTTCCCTGGGGGTTTATACACGAGCCTAGAGAAATTATTGACGGCGTTCCCTGGTTTTGTGTTCTTACATCTAGCTACAAAAACTCTCCTTCATGGACAGCATTTGAAATGTTTCACCGCATTTTTACTCCCTGTGTCCCATTCTTTCTGATTTTGCTGTTTAATATAATGATTGCCAGGCGGATTCTAGAGGCTAGTCGTGCCCGGAAGGGACTCCGGGGAACAAAGAGTCGAGAGCATGTCAAGGACCGGGAGACGGAGAACCGTCGAAAATCCATCGTTTTGCTCTTCAGCATAACCGGTAGTTTCACATTGTTGTGGGTAACTCAGGTGGTATTTTATATCTATCAACGGATTTCAATGAGTTTTATTAATTCTGTCAGGGATCCCCGTTACATTATACTACAGACATCGGCAATGCTGCAGGTTCTCAGTTCCTGCACCAACACTTGTATTTACGCCCTGACTCAGAGCAAATTCCGAGAGGAACTCACGAATGCGGTGATATACCCATTGAATCTGATTTTGAAATTCATTAATCGTTAGAAATAAATGCTGTATAGTGTGAAGTTTCAGCTGCATCATGCTCAACAGTCTCATCCACCACACTCCCCCTCTCTCTACCCCCACCCCATTTCTGGGTACATGGAAACAAAGTGATGAACAGCCTTACAAAACAAACAGGAGAAATTCTGCAGGAGCTCGAAATACTTAAGATCACATATATATCAGATTCTTAAAAGAGGGTGACGCAAAAAAAATCTTAAAGAGTTTATTAAAAGAGGAGATTCTTAAAAAGAGTTTCTCCAGCCTTCTGTGTCTGTTGCCATAGAGTTACAAAACAACCGTTTTCACCTGATCCCGACGGCATTACTGGCCTTAGCATCCCAGATAAATTCCCCTTGTTTCTTACCCTCCCCTCCGATGAATTTGAAGATAGAGGCGAAACTATTACCGGTGATTCACCGTTCTTACGAAACTGCCTGATATTGACAGAGAGAAAGAGAGAGAGAGAGCGAGCGAGAGAGAGAGAGAGATACATCACGCTATAGAAAATGCGAGAGAGCGGCAGTTTGTGGTTGGAGTGAGTTTATTTTAAAGCAGGGTGTGTAACAGTTACGGCACATGTTCCTGGATCCCGGACTAGTACGTGACAAGGTGGATCGTCCATTCTAGAGATCTGGCTGAGAGAAGGGCAGGAACGGCAGCCAAACATTCCAGGTTTCAGAGGATTCAGACAGTCCAAAGGGAGGTCGAATGGTTTTGTGGATTTCTACTGTTGATCAGGCAGGATGTCATAGAGGCGCTTTCATCGCAGAGGCTCAATCAGTAATAATATATGGGTTGAGCTCAAGAATGAGGATGGTGAAATTGCTGTGATGTTACTGTACTTAGCCTCCCAGTAGTATCAGTTCCCAGAGGAACAGATATGCCGACAGGTTACCTGCTGATGTCAATTAGAGCAAGTGTAGTAGATGAATAATCTCCACAGATCACTGGAAATAGCCTACACCCTAAGCCTTGGATGACATTATTTGTTAGGTTTGTTCAGGACGGTTTCCCGAAACTTTATGTAGGTGTCCTACAGGGAGGGAGACACAGTTAAATTTACATCATAAAATGAGCCTAGCGAGATTATTGGAGTTACATCTGGAAATATTTAAGTATTAAAATTCAGGCTGTTTTCAGGTCAACACTAACATGGATAAGACTGGACCTTTGGTGGATAAATGCATATTTGGGGAAGGCTATTTCAAGCAGAACTGGGCAGGAATCGGACGGATTGGTCTGGGTACCTATGTTTCTGGCTTAGTGAATATCTGACATGTGAGGGTCGCTTGCAGTTCAGCCGATCAAAATCCAGGATGTTCCTGTTCCTTTGAGGGAGGTAGAGAAGGAAGTGGACATTCAAGAACTGTGGATGGTGATAGGCATTGTATTTAGTTAAACAAAAAGTAAGATGAGTCATGTTCAAAATTTCGGAAGTTAAAATTAGACCGAGTCTTGGACGGGCATATATGATCCAAGAACCAAGTCACACCGTCACACTGTGAATCAGGAGAAATAACAATGGACTGGAAATACCCTCATTGAGTGCGATTATCGGGGATACCAAAGTATTTTAGGCATACACTGAATCAGCATTTTTCTGCGGAGAGCACAGGGCTACTCAAGGACAATGAAGGGGATTTATGCCTGTAATCAGAGTCAGCATGCGACGCACAAGATAATTACTTTACATTCATTGGTGTTCACTAAGGAGAAGGACATGGAGAAAAGCGAGATCAGGAATCGGGTATGCTGATATTCTCAGCTTGGTAATATTAAATAGGATGTGGTGTTGGGTAAACGGCATTGGCGGGAAATGCTTTTGGCGGTTTAGTCCTTCGGGGACAGACCATAGGTAACCAAAGATGCAGTGCGAATTGTCGTCACGGTCATCTGATAGAAAATCAGCTGAGAGGACTGTTTCTTGCTGTACTCTTCACTGTTTATTTCTCAATGATTTGAGGAACAGTGAGCAACGTATCAAATGAGGGTGTGACAGAATTCTTATTTCTATACCGTTTCTGGTTGTCATCCGGGACGACTAGTGGAGTAAGCGATCAATCAGCACGTTCAATGATGAACGGGGCCGGTCCTTCAGGAGAATTTACCTGCCGAACTCTGGGAAGAGATTGGGGAAGGGAACTGGGAAATGTTGAAACTGGAGCTTATACAGACCTTATGAGTTAAATGGTCTACCCCATCCCACAATGATCCTATGTCCAGTAATGGCAGCAAACACTCTGTCTGCTCTCCACGACACTTTTTATCTGCCATAGTGTATATAAGGTTAGTTTGCACGATAAGGACACACTTATATAAAGTCACTGCCACTGTTTTCCAAGCACAATGAGCTGACAGAAAACGGCACTGTCCAATGAAGGCTTAGAGCAGCACAAAACTCTAAAACAAGGAGAGGATTTATCAAAACATGATGCCGGAGAGCTGGGCAAGGCTGGGCTTTTGCACTGAAAGGCTGACATAAAAATTCATCACCAGCACAGGCCGTTATGATACCGAACCCTGCAGTGTAAGAACACAGACCTTTACAGCAGTCGGCTCCAGACTAAGGACAAAGATCTTTGCAATATTCGGCACTATACTGTAAGAAAATTGGATTTTAGAACAGCTGGCCACGTACTGCAAAGGTACAGATCTATAAAAATATGGCACAGTGCTGTTAGGATACAGATGTTTATGACTATAGTCTGCATGCTGTAAGGGACAGGCCTTCACAACAACTGGGCATATAAAATCCTTTATAGGCACGAAAATGAGATGTAAGGACACACACCGACACTTAACTGGCTTTGTGCTGTGATGAAAGGCCTGTATGTAACGCGCTGTAAGGGTTGACTGCTAATGCAATGACGTCTCTGCGGTGGCAATGTTTGTACGCGTCTTTGGAATGTGCGTCCTCCAATAAGAGGCTTTCTTGTGGCTCTGAGAGAAGGAATTTCAGGGTCTTTTGTCGGGGAAAGATGAAGACAGGAGGCGCGAGTGGTGGGAAGAGTTAGACTGCTGGACGGAGTGGACTTGGAGCGAGGATGCGAGGGTCCGCGACACTCGAGTTAGACCGATGGGGGATGCATCGACGGAAATGTGAGCTCCAACGTGCGCATTGGACAGTTTTATGTGATTAGACATATTGTTTTTCTTGTTTTATGGATCTCTACTAACCTATAACCAAATTAAGAATTAAAAAGCTCAGTCCTTTAACTGCATATGGTGCACTGTTTCTGCTTTAGTGGCACTGATTTGTAACGGGGGAAGATATGACGCAACATGCATCCAAACACTATTACTCAAGTTTGGACCGGCCGCAAGCAGTTTCCCCTAGATTAAGCCGCCAGCTGAACCTGACGGTTCCAATTGGATATCGTTGTTGGATTGATTTCGTGCAATGTCGTGTGAATACCCTGAGCATTGAAGTAGTTGGGTCGATAGTCGTACTTCGAATGGATTGCTAATCGCCTGTTAAGTACTGTTAAACTTGCTATAGTGGGCGGAGTTTTGTTAAAATAGCGGCCTAGCTGTCGTTTAGGCTGATTATTCGGTACGGGCTATGCCACAGCCTACGCCATAACCCTGATTTTCACCTCTGCGTCGCTCTACGCCATAGCGAGCATGCGTTGGTGTACGTCAAAATGCTAGTTGGCGGTGGGGTTTCTATGCCGCTGTTTTGAGTTTCTTCATGACAGATATGGACGAGGAAATGCATTTCAAACATTTTCGCATGTCGGCAGGTAGATTTGACAATTTGGTTCATTTATTTCGCAACGGTGTCCGCACAGCCTAAAGGCATGGCGGACTAGAAGCATCCGGAAATGCGTAGGAGGAAATACGATGCTACCAAGCCGATCAATCACAGTTGTTGCGGTCTGCGTCGCCGTGACGCGTGAGTAACTTTTCTGCACGTCACCCTGCATATGTGTCAAACTCAAGGCCCGCGGACCAAATCCGGCCCGCGGTGGAATTATCTTTGGCCCGCGAGATAATATCTAATTACTATTAAAGATGGCCCCAGTAATCGAAGCGCCTATGGCGTATGATATGGCTAATGCTGAGTTTATTCAGGTACCAGGTTTTCAGCGTTTTTAATGTTTATTCGGCAGTCTTCTTCATAAGAAACGGAATTTGTAAAGTGAAACACTTTGTAGTTATAGCAGAAAAAACGGAGGCAACGAAAGCTGTGTTCGCCTTACTTGTGCCGTACTCAATGCTGTATGAAACATTCCCGACGCGTACCGAGCGGAGCACCGCTCCCACCTCGGTTATTCAGACCACATCTCTGTTATGCTAGTACCAGCATACAGACCGCTAGTCAGGCGCTCCAGACTAGTTCAGAGGCAGGAGAAAACCAGACCAACAGGAGCCATCTCTGTTCTTCAAGACAGCTTTGAGCACACTGACTGGCACATGTTCAGGGAGGCTGCAAGAGATGGTGACTCTGCCAACTTAGAGGAGTACACGGCATCACTGAGCAGCTACATCAGCAAGTGCATCGACGACGTCACTGTGACCAAGATCAACACTGCACGCCCTAACCAGAAGCCATGGATGACGGCGTAGGTCTCTGCCTTCCCAGTGTATTCCCGTGGCTATGCAGGTCTTTTTGTACACAACTGCAGGTTGTTGTGAAAGTCTATTTCCTTCCAGCATGCGGCCTGCAGTTGTAAAGGTCTGTATCCTTACAGCACCTTGCTATCTGTTCTAACGATCTGTAGGCTTGCAGTACGTGACAAGCTGTTGCAAAATCAAATTTACTTACACCATGGTGCCGCCTATTGCAATTACTCAGGAGCCAGCTGTTGTAAATATATGTATGTGTCCCTACAGAATGATGTTTGGTATTATAAACGCCTGTGACCTTACAATACAGTGCTGACGAAGTTTTATGTCAGAGTTATAGTGCAATACTGATATTGCCCAGCTCTGCGCCATCCGGGTTGTGCTTTTATAAAGCCTGGCGTTGTTCTAGAGTTTTGTATTGTTCTGTGCCCTCACTCGAAGGTGCTGTGCTCTGGCAGCTCATTGTGCTGAGAAAACAGAACTAGTGTCTTTACAGAAATGTGCCGCTATTACTTAAAATGACCTGGGAGGATTAGTGGTCTGCTGGTGATTTGGAGGAAATTTGTTACCATTATTGGGCACAGGAACTTTGTGGGACGGGGACCGTTTAACCGATTGAGTCTATACTAGCTCTTGATTCAATATTCCCTTTGCCCCCTTCCGCAACCTCTCTCACAGATCGGCAGTTATACACAGATTCAGCTCAAACTTCAATTTAATCGGAAGACAAGGTGAGGAGCAACGGGGATTTCTCTGGGAAGCTAAGCCCAGTGATGCTATCGGGAACAGCAGTAAACAGCTGTTTCGCAAATCGAAGGCAACGCACTCAAAATGGTGGAGAAATTCATCACCCCACGCAGCAGATATTGAAAAGAGAAGACAGACGACGTTTCTGGCCCAGATCTGACTTTGTGTGTGTGGTTTTGTATTTCGAGCATCTGCAGCTTTTCTCGTGTTTGTTTTGTAACTCTGCTTATCACTTGTTCACATTTACCCACAAGTGGGTGTAGAGAATAAGGAGCAGGAAGGCAGCTGAATTGTAATATTCTACATAATTTATTTATAAAATTTCATGAGTTTCAAAATCCAACCCAATGGGTACTTCACTGCATTTTTGAGTTCCTTTCGGAATTTGTTCTGAGTCAGGGCATAGATACACGTGTTGGTGCAGGAACTGAGAACCTGCAACATTTCCGCTGTCTTTTCTGTTATGTAACGGGGATCTGTGACAGAAAAACCAAAACTCATCGAAACTCGTTGATGGATATAAAATACTACCTGTGTTACCCACAACAATATGAAACTACCGGTAATGCCGAAGAGCAAAACGATGGATTTGCGTCGGTTCTCCATCTCCCGGTCCTTGTCATTCTCTCCACTCTTTTGTCCTCGGAGCCCCCTGCGGGCTCGACTGGCCGCTAGAATCCGCCTGGCTGTCAGAATATTGAACAGTAAAATTAGAAAGAATGGGACACAGGGCGTTAAAATGCGGTGAATCATCTCGAATGCCTTCCATGAGGGAGAGTTTTTGTAGCTCGATGTAAGAATACAAACCCAGGGAACACCGTCAATTATTTCTCTACACTCCTGTATAAAGCCCCAGGGAACACTCTCCAAACAGGCCAGCATACTCACTCTCCCAACAACCACAGCCGCCGTTCTCTCGGTGCAAAATTTTGTTTTCTGTTTCTCACAGCAAATAGCCACAAATTGATCGACGGTGAAAGCGACAGTCAGCCAGACAGAGGTCGTAGTGCTGGCAAAAACCAACCACATATTGAGTCTGCACACTGGAGTGATGTCCAGGAATGATGTGGGAAAATAAACCCAAGCAGTCTTCGTCAGCAGCGGATCGGAGATAACGACCAGGAGATCGGCCGCTGCCATTCCCATCATGTAACAAGTGACACATTTGGAGAGACCGCACTTTCCCTGGGACAGGATCACAATCGCCACCAAGTTCGCCGGAAAAGAAACAGGGAAGAGCATGTAGGGAATAAACTGAACAAAGAGCAATGCAGCAGTGTGAACGGAACCTTTCATGTATTCACTTTACTGTTGCCTTTACCGGTTGGAGGGTGGAGAGAAGTCGCAGAACTGACGGAGACAGAGATGGAGTTTATGCAGTAAAATAAGATCAATATGATCTGAATACAGATTCATAGCTGATGACCGAAATGTGAAGTGGCAGTGGAAATCTAAAATTGTAAACACTGCTGTAGGAAAAAAAAATGGGTATGTGGAAAAATAGTTGACGATTCTTTCCTCAGAATTGTTCTCAGTGAGGCCCCTGACACGAGTGTTAACTAGTTTCGCTTTCCACACAAGCTGCTTCGGGCTTCGTGCTTCTAGAATTCCCCGGGTGAGTTTACTATTCCCCCATTTGCATCTTCAGTGACTTCATAACAGAGCATTGACATACCATCAGACACAGCGCAGTCTGACACAACCTCACAGACAGACATGGCGCCCCCCACAGAATCCATCACAGGGAAGCCGGGGAGAGGAACTCTACGTCCAGCCTGAGCTCGGTGCCGTAGTCCCATGTTTGTAGCAGTGTCAGATGTAGACAAAAAGGAAGACATCTCACACTACTGATAGCGATGGAACAACACGTCGATGGCGTTAATTGCTCAGCAATAACTTCATTATGTTGTCCATCAATTCTTTCACATTTACTCATATCGTACACATTTATTAAAGATATGCGACGTTTACGATACTACATGCAACTGCGCACAGTTGCTAAAGTGTTACTACCAATCGATGGTTTAGTAGTTAAATCTAACTCAGACAACCACTCCCATGCAAACGTAGAGAATCAATTGTCATAATCTATGTGGAACAATATTTCCAAATGCAGTTCACCTGCTACAAGACCCGATCGCAACATCATTGAACACAAACAGATGGAAGATCACTGCCTGACCCGTTGCGTTCCGCAGGTGTTGGCGGAATCGCGACATTTCTGCAGCCGTCTTCAGATCCAGATCCCACAATCCACAGTCCTTGTGTTTACATTCAATTCCTGAAAATTGGAATATTAGGACTGGTCCTGTGACAGTAGAAACCAGCGACAGAAATAATCACAATACTGGAATTATGCCTCATTTCCCAGCAACGACAGCTGACATTGCGGCTTACCGGGAATTCCAAAGGCTGAAATAAAAGGATAGTAGACGTCCTCTATCCGCCAGATGACTGGATACACCATTTCAGTGAGAATGTGTGACCGCTGTTTCTCCTGACTCTACAGCTCCGGCAGACACTCTGAGCTGATCCTTTCCAAACGGCCCTGATTTATACAGAGGATTGGTCTCCAAAGATACGATTATGCCCCTGACTAGCTTTCTTCATTACAGTCACTTGAACGAACACTTGAGTTCTACACCATTGACTCTGATGGAAATATTAGCCTCATTGAAAATAAGCGCATCAAAATTCGCGGGCGTTACCTTGGGCATGTTCCACTCATGTGGTGGAGCTCTAAAGCCAAAGGCTGAGTGTTGTTCCCGAGCAGCCACGTTCACAGAGTTCACGCTTTTGATGTTTGATATTCGTCTGTAAGGTGTTCACCAATACTGTCCGATCCCTAACGTCTTTCATTGCGATTTCCCAGTTAAAACTCTCCTTCAGTACTTCACATCCCTCCTGGCCACACACATTTTCCACACACACACACACACACACACACACACACACACACACACACACACACACACACACACACACACACACACACACACACACACACACACACACACACACACAGAAACAAAGATAAGAGCAGAGATAAAATAGACAGAACAAGGTCGGCATAGCAACGGTCAGATGACCAGGTTGCTCATGTACAAACATGAGAAAATCTGCAGATGCTGGAACCGAGGACAACACTAACACACAGAATGCTGCATAAACTCTGCTGAGTTCCTCTTGCAACTTTGATGTTGCTGATGTAATAGACTTTCATGAGCATCTCAAATCTGCCAGAGGTCAAACGAACATTGAATATATTTATTTCAACCGGCAGAGGAATGGCAGTCCGGTTAAATAACAAAAATGGTATTCTATAATGGGAGATGAACAGATTCACGGACAAAAACAGCGTCAAACAGATTGACTCTGGCACTGTCTGCACCGGCCACTTCACAGAACCGTCTGACTCTTACCTCCCCCTCACTGCCCTGTTTCCTTCTCCTAACCACCTCCGACTTTCCTCCTGTCAAGGCACAAGGCACAGAACAGCCACCCCTCTCTCACTGGCAAGGTGTGTTAGAGAACAGAGAAGTGCTGATAGCTCATAGTTTGCACATTCACAGAGAGAAGAGATATTCAGTCCCACACTGAGCACAAACACGAGATGCACGATTCCAATACAGCTGTTACACTCAAACAGAGGTGATCAATATTTACATTGTATACCATACCAGTATCCTACAGGTAGAGACACAGACCCTGACTCCATTTACCCACGCGAGGTTTTGGGAGAAGAGTAACAAGAGCGTTCGCATAGTCAGTGTGGTGCAAGAAAGGACAATCAGATGGAAAATTGGGAAACAATGAATCAGGTGTGGGTGGAATTTAGAAAAGATACTGACAAGCACATGGTTTTCTGGATAATGAGTTTGTTGGACTGACAATCAGAAGCAGGTCAAAGGCAGAAAGGGGAATAAATGGGGCACTTTCAGTTTGGGAATCTGTGGCCAGAACAGAAACTGGTGGATTGGGTCAAGGCCCCCAACTGTTCACTGTCGATATAATAATTTGAATGTGGGACCAAGTGTATTATATTTGTGTCCGCTGCAGTTACAGAGCTTGGTGGCAGAATCAGTATTGCGATAGGTAGAGAGAATGTTTGTGGATGCAGACAGAAGTGATTGAGTGAACATCTGCAATTGAACAATGTGGGGAAAAGTGATCAAGAAGCAGTCTTCTATCCAATGATGCCGGGGAATTGGAGAAGAGTAAAACGATGGATTTGCGACGGGTCTCAATCTCCCGGTCCCTGATAATCTCTCCACTCGTTTGTCCCCGGAGACCCCTGCGAGCTCGACTGGCCGCCAGAATCAAACTGCCAGTCTGAACATTGTACAGCAAAATCAGAAAGCATGGGACACAAGGGGTTAAAATGAGGTAAAACAGTGTAAATGCCACCCATGAGGGAGAGTTTCTGTAGCTCATTGTAGCAACACAATACCAGGGAGCAGGATCAATTATTTCTATATACTCGTATATAAAACCCCAGGGGACACTCTCCAAACAAACCAGCATAACTCATTGTTCTTACAGCCACAGCCGCCGTTCTCTCGGTGCAATATTTTGTTTTCAGCTTCTCATCGGAAAGAGCCACAAATCGATCGACGGTGAAAGCGACAGTCAACCAGACAGAAGTCGCAGTGCTCGCAAAATCATCCATTCACGGCCTCTGCACACAGGAGTGATGCGCAGGAATGAACGGAAAAAAATAAATCTCAGATGTCCTCGTCAGCAGCGGATCCGAACTGATGACCATGAGATCGGCCGCTGCCATTCCCACTAGTTAGCAAGTGACACATTTGGCTAAACCGCAATTACCCCGGGACAGGAGCAGAATCGCAACCAAGTTCGTTGGAAGAGAGACGGGGAACAGCAAGTTTGGAAAATACTGAGCAGAAGCCAATGCAGCGACTGGAGTGGATCGTGTAATATTTCCACTTTATTGTTGCATTTAGCGGTGGGTGGATCGAGAGAGAATGCCGAGCGGGCAGAGACACGGAAGTTTATCAATAAAATAAAATTAGTACAATCTGATTACAGATTTCTTACTGATGACGGAAATGTGAAGTGACAGGGATAGCTAAAACTGGGAAACTACCTCCTCAGAGTTTTGAACATTTTATGTCGGCACATTCTGCATCTCGTGTGTAGGAAATCAATAAATTCGACGCTGATGGCAATGTTTTTCTATTTGACAATTCTCAGTTTCCTTGATACTCCCTGTCAGCGACAGAACAGCCGAAAGAAGGAACAGAAATCAGAAAATGCTGGGGACACTCATCCAGTCAAAACAGAATATGTAAAAAAAACAATTAAAGAGTCTTTTCTCAGAACAGTTCTCAGACAGAACCCTGGCACGAGTGTTAACTGGCTTCTCTTTCCATACAAGCTGTCTGGGACGTTGTGCTTCAAGAATTATCCGTGTGTGTTGCCTATTCTCCTATTTCCCACCTCATACACTTTGAAACCGGACATTGCCTGATTCCAACAGAGACAGCGCAGTCTGACCCAGCCGCACAGACGGACATGACTCATCCCACAGAATCCATCACCAGAGGAATACTTCGTCCAGCAGTGAGCTCGGTGCCGCAGTCCCGTGAATGTAACAGTGTCAGATGTAGACATAATAGAATACATTTCACCGTATTCATAAGCATGAATCAACAAATATGGAAACACAGAACCATAGAAAACCTACAGAACAATACAGGCACTTCGGCCTTAAAGCTGTGCCGAACATGTCCTTAGCTTCGACATTACCTCGGCTTACCCATAGCCCCATATTTTTCTAAGCTCCATGGACTTATCCAGGAGTCTCATAAAAAAACCTATCGTTTCCGCCTCCACCACTTCCGCTGGCCGCCCATTCCACGCACTACCACTTTCTGCGTTAAAAAGAAACACAATTTACCCCTGAAATTTCATCGGTACCTCCTGCCAAGCACCTTCAAACCAGGCCCTCTGGTTCCAACCATTCAGCCCTGGGAAAAAACCCTCTGACTATCCACACGATCAATGCCTGTAATCACCTTAATCACCTCTATCAGGTCACCTCTCATCCTTCGTCACTCCAAGGAGAAAAGGCCGAGTTTACTGAAACTTTTCTCATAAGGCATGCTCCCCAATCCAGACAACATACCTGTAAATCTCCTCTGCACACTTTCTATTGTTTCCATGTCCTTCCTGTAGTGAGGTGACCAGAACTGAGCACAGTACTCCGGGTGGGGTCTGACCAGGGTCCTATATAGCTGCAACATTAAATTGCGCTCTTTATCTCATTCCTACGATTGATGGACCAATACACCTTATGCCTTCTCAACCGCAGAGTCAACCTGCTCGGCAGCTCTGAGTGTCCTTTGGACTCGGTCCCCAAGATCCCTCTGATCCTCAACACTGCTAAAAGTCTTACAATTAATGCTGTATTCTGCCACCATATTTGACCTACCAAAATGAACTACCTTACGTTATCTGGGTTGGACTGCATTTGCTCCTTCTCAGGCCAGTTTTTCATTTTATTAATGTTCTGTTGTAACCTCTGACAGGCCTCCACACTATCCGCAACACCTCCAAACGTGCGTCATCAGCATATATACCAACCCGTCCACTACTTCCTCATTCAGGTCATTTATAAAAAAATCACAAAGAGTCGGGGTCCTAGAACAGATCCCTGAGGCACACCACTGGTCACCGACCTCCATGCAGAATATGAGCCGATTATAACCACTCGTTATCTTCAGTGGGTAAGCCAGTTCTGGATCCGCAAAACAATGTTCCCTTGGATCCCATGCCTCCTTACTTTCTCAATAAGACTTGCGTGGGGTACCTCATTAACAAAGTCTTCAGTGCGTTGTACAGCAACTGCTTCACATTCACTCACAGCACACACGTTTGTTAAGTTTCCTGATAAAACATCGAACTCCACACCATTGCCAGTCGATGGTTTGATTATTACAATTAACAGAGTGCAGACAAACAATTGGTATAATCTCCGTCGGCTGTATAAATTCACTAAGGTTTGAACAAGTTAGGTCTTTATTCTTTGGAGCGTAGAATGTTGAGGGGCGACTTGATAGAGGGATTTAAAATTATGAGGGGAACAGATAGCGTTGACGTAGATAGGCTTTTTCCATTGAGGGTAAGTGAGATTCAAACAAGAGGACATGAGTTGAGAGATAAGGGGCAAAATTTAAAGGGTAACATGAGGGGGGAGGTCTTTACTCAGAGTGGTAGCTCTGTGGAACGAACTTCCAGTAAAGTGGTAGAGGCAGGTTCGATTTTGTCATTAAAAGAAATGGTTAGGTATATGGAGACAAAAGGAATGCCGGGAAATGGGCTGAGTGCAGGTCGGTGGGACCAGGTGAGAGTAAGCGTTCTGCACGGACTAGAAGGGCCGAGATGGCCTGTTTCCGTACTGCAGCTGCGACAGGACCAACAACACAGCGACCCGTACAACAAATTATTAAACATAAATGGCAGGAAGGACGCTGCCTAGTCCGCTGAATACCAGAGGTGTTGGCGGAATCACTAAATTCCCGCAGCGGTTTCATTTTATATCTGCATCGCGGAGTCCACAGTCCGTGTTTCCATTGCATTGTGGAAATGCGGGATACCTAGGACTCGACATCTGATAGAAGAAACTAGCGACAGAAACAATCTCAACATTGGCATTAAACTTCAATTCCCACCGACGGCTGCGGACACTGCGGCTTACCGGCAATTTCAAAGGCTGAAATCAAAGGGTAGTAAACTTCTCGTATCCGCGAGATGACTGGGTACACCATGTCAGTGAGCACTGTCCGATTGAAGACAAACACATTAAACTATTGGGCACACCTCATCAGGTATAAATGCACGTATAAATATTGCAGGAACTCCAGTGACAAGCTGAGCTTCGTCACAGAGCCGACACATTTACAGATTTCATGTTTTTTGTTGATAATTCATCTGTAACCGGAGTTCACCGACACCGACAGCCCCTTAGCTTCTGTCCCTACGGTTTCCATTTTGTACTCTCCTTCACACTTCACATCCCTTCAGGCAGTCTCTCACGCACACACACACACACACACACACACACACACACACACACACACACACACACACACACACACACACACACACACACACACACACACAGTGAGAGAGAGAAAGAGAAACACAATTGGAACAGAGATACAATTGACAGAACAAGGTCGGGATGGGAAGCGTCAAATAACCCTAATGGTGATGTACACAAACGAGGAAAATCTGCGAAATCTGGAAGTTCAAGGCAACACAAACAAAGTGCTGGAAAATCCCTGCTGAACTCCGACAACATTTTGTATGGTGCTGCAGTTGTAGATTTTCATGAACATCTCAAATCTTCTAGAGAACAAACAGAACTTGAGAAGAAATATTTCAATCTGAAAAGGAATGGGGAGATATGTTAAATAATAATGTTTAAAAAAACAGTACTCACTTAGAGTAGATGCAAGATATCTGGAAGCGAACGAGAGAAAGACAAGCATCACGTACAATGTCAGGTATGAGAGCGAGCGAGACAGAGTGTGTTAGGCGGACACATAGATAGACAAGTAGACAGACAGACAACCAGAGACGGATGTGGTGTCTGATGTTGCTCCTGTATGTCCTAGTCTCTGGTACAGTAGGTGAATGCCGGGTTCATTCCGTACCTGTCCCCCTCCTGTACGATGTGAGCGTACTCCATTCTGTATCTGTCAGTATCTTTTTCAGTGTGATAGTGTTGTGTTCATTTTGTATCTTTCAGTCTCTGATACTCTATCAGAGTGTGGTCTTCATTCTGTTCGTGTCTCTGGTACAGTGTGAGTGTGTAGAGTCCGTTCTGTAACTGCTGGTTCATGTTAGAGTGCGAGAGTGTGGATTTCATTCTGTATCTCTCTGTCTCTTCTAGTGTGTGAGTGTCTGTTGCATTCTGTGCGCATTCGTCTCTGATACAGTGCGGGATTACGGGGTTCATTCTGTACCTGTCATTGTCTTGTATAGAGTAAGAGTGTGGATTTCACATTGTACCTCGCAGTCTCTTCTACAGTGTGAATGCTTGGGGCTCATTGCGTATCTTTCCATCTCTGATATTACGTGAGAATGAAGGGATCATATTTTTTTCTTTTGCTTTTTTACCATAAATCTGACATTAGATCATCGTGTACAATTAGCTGCATCTTTTTATTCAAACGACATTTTGCACAACTATATCAAGCTACCTCCAGATGACACCTCCAAATTCATTATACACACTGCCAGCTGAACGATAGTAGTTATGTTGGAATAGTACTGCAAAAGTCATTCAGGCGGAAATAGGACTACGGACCGAGAATGTGAATGGTCACACCTAATTATTAATATACGCTATTGCAGTAACTTCGGTAGTTCCCGGGACATGTGCTGGGAGTCAATGAAAATAAAATAAATAAGATTCGCAACGGTTCTACACTATTCAATTAAGTAACTGTGGTCGTAGTAGTTGAAACAATAACGGAATGCAGAATAAAGTATAACCGCTGTAGAGAAAGGTAGATGATAAGGTGCAACATCAATAGTAGGCAGATTGTGAAGCCAACAGTACATCATATAACACTAATTCTATAATAAATGTTGTAATTAAGCCCCGTATATGTGTTTTCAGGGTGATGTCGTATTCACTCCAGTACCTTTGCTACTTTTTCCCCGGAAATGGCGATGAGAGCGTAGATTTGAGTATTTTGAGACAGCCGTTCGCAGATATTTGACAAATAAAGGGCTAAACGTTTCCAGAAGGTATATCGGGATATGGAGTTTGGATTCTTGTGAATCCATGCCTGACATTGAAGGCAGAAGTGCGCTTGCACATCACATCCTCCTGATGTTAATGTTACTGTGTCTGTATGTCCCTTTGGTGTAATGGCCGGACTGCGCACAACGCTTCATGTTTATGCAGGCAAGTGTTTCTATAGATCCAGCAGAACTACCTGCTCTGGCATTCAGTACCGACAGTCAACAGAATCAGATCGCAATTCGGCTGCTAAATTTCCCACCGAACAGGGCCCTTACCTTCAGAGATCTGTCCATGTGCTTTCCGGGATCCCTCAGGTCCACCATTGTACTTCACATTCCACCATTTGATATGGATCTGCTGGCCTTACGTAGACATTTTGTCTGCATTGCCTCACTTGTGCATTATCATGTACCCTCCAGATTTAATGGGGAAAGTTTTTCGTTTTACATCTATCTGTTATCATACAGAACGTAGAACATAGAGTTGTGCAGCACATTACGGGCCCTTCGGCCCACAATGTTGTGCTGACCCTCAAACCCTGCCTCCCATATAACCCCCACCTTAAATTCCTCCATATACCTGTCTAGTAGTCTCTTAAACTTCACTAGTGTATCTGCCTCCACCACTAACCCAGGCAGTGCATTCCACTTATCAACCACTCTCTGAGTAAAAGACCTTCCTCTAATATCCCCCTTTTACTTGCCACCCCTTACCTTAAAGCCATGTCCTCTTGTACTGAGCAGTGGTGCTCTGAGGAAGGGGCGCTGGATGTCCACTCTGTCTATTCCTCTTAATATCTTGTACACCTCTATCATGTCTCCTCTAATCCTCCATCTCTGCAAAGAGAAAAGCCCTAGGTCCCTTAATCTCTGATCATAATCCATATTCTCTAAACCAAGCAGCATCCTGGTAAATCTCCTCTGTACCCTTCATGACTTTTTAAATTTCAAACATCAACCATACCCCCCTCCCCTCCAAGAAAAAACAATTTCTCACAGGGCGAATAATACTCGAATATTAATTCATATCCTATCAGAATATTAATTCGGAATGCTCACCATTTGAGGAGAATGTAATTCAGCCTCAGCCCATTGCCCTGTACAGACGGTGTTTGCAAGATGGCTGAATTTTGTCACAGTGCATTGTGAGTAGGCAGAAGCTGCGAGCTCCCGTGACGGTAGGTAAAAGGACCCTGCAATCAGAAAAGCAGCGAGTTGTTGTAAGTTGTACATGCGGTGTGGGTGATCTAAACATATCTTTCCCAAGTATCATAATCCCACAGAACTCTGCACAACAAACTTACTATTCCTACAGGATTGACCAGAAATGACGTATGATTTTCGTTCCAGGGAGAGCTCCTTTCGGCACACGGGGTGGAATGGCAGAACAACCCACTGTGAGTGAAATCGCATTCCCAGTACTCCAGTCCCACCCAGCCACAGTGGAACAATTCACCTGGTCCCGGAACTGGTGAGAGTTGTTCCTGGAAACTGGCACCGGCTCTTGCTGCTCCACAGCCAAGGGCAAAGGATCCATTCTGATCATGAACAGGGACTCAGACTAAGAAGTACATAACTGCCGCCGATATGGCTCTTACACTGAACACTTTAATTTCCCAGTCACCCATCGCCTCTTTCCTCCTTCTGTCACCTATGTACAGAAAGGACGGTATCCAGTTGCCAATGAACGTGCCATCCAGCTCGCGTCGGGTCAATGAAAGGAAGGCAGTGTAGTCACTTTTTACTCCTAGTATACAAACTTTGGCCTGTGACCTGCTGTCCGAGACCTCCGGAGTCAGAACACAGCAGATTTTAATCCAGATTCTCAGACAAAAGCCCGAGTGCGATGACACTATCGATGACTTTTGTCTGTACCAAACTATACGAATTTATTTAATTTCAAAATATGACTAAAAATTATTGGCGGTTTTCCTATGGCTAATCCCTTCAGCAACAAGTTTACCGATTTGGATACAACAGGGTGGGGTTGATGACCCATCAGGGCAAAACAGCAGCCGTAGCAATGGAGCCGGCTCTGAGGCGCTGTATATAAGGGTAAAGTCAGGCAGTATTGTAGTGATAGGTGACTCGATAGTGAGGGGGACAGCCAGGAGACTCTATGACAGCAAATACACAAGGTTGGTGTGATGCTTCAGGGACGCAAGGTTCCAGCATGTATTGGAGTGGCTCAAGGATATTTTCAAGATGAAGGCGGAACAGTTAGAGCTTGTGAAGTGTGTTGGCATGAATGGTACAGGTAAAATGAGGATGAGCTTCACGCAGTGAGTATGTAGAGTTGGGAATGTGACTGAACAGAAGGATCTCCAAAGTACTTATCTCCGGATTGCTTCTGCTGAATCGAGCTCAAATCATCTGGAGGTCAAACAGATCTTGAGAATAAATATTTCAATCTGCAAAGGAATTGGGAGACACGTTAAATAATAATAAAAAATAGTACTCTGTCTAGAGTAGATGCAGGATATCTGGAAGCGAACGAGAGAAAGAGAAGCATCACGTGCAATGTCAGATATGAGAGCGAACGAGATAGAGAGTCAGGCAGACAGATAGATAGACATGTAGGCAGACAGACAACCAGAGGTAGATGAGTTGCTGCTGTATGTCCTAGTCTCTGATGCAATAGATGAATGTCGGGTTCATTCAGTCCCTGTCGGTCTCCTGTACCATGTGAGAGTGCTGCATTGTGTGTGAGTGTGGGGTTCATTCCCTATCTGTCAGTATCTTTTACAGTTTGAGAGTGTGGTGTTCATTCTGTACGTGTCAGTCTCTGGGACAGTGTAGGGTTCGTTCTGTTCCTGCTGGTCCCTGCTGGAGTGTGAGAGTGCAGATTTCATTCCGCATCTCTCTGTCTCTTCTACAGTGTGAGAGTGTCAGTTTGATTCTGTATCTCTCTGTCTCCTCTACAGTGTGAGAGTGTCAGTTTCATTCTGTATCTCTCTGTCTCTTCTACAGTGTGAGAGTGTCAGTTTCATTCTGCATCTCTCTGTCTCCTCTACAGTGTGAGAGTGTCAGTTTCATTCTGTATCTCTCTGTCTCCTCTACAGTGTGAGAGTGTCAGTTTCATTCTGTATCTCTCTGTGTCCTCTACAGTATAACAGTGTGGATTTCATATTGTACCTACCTCTCTGATATAGCGTGAAAATGACGGGATCATACTTTTTCTTTTTGCTTTTGTCCCATAATTCTGACATTAGATCATCGTGTACAATTAGCTGCATTTTTTAATTCAAACTACATTTTACACAACTATATCAAGCTACCTCCAGCTGACACCTCCAAATTCATTATACACGCTGACAGCTGGACGATAGTAGTTATGTTGGAATAATACTGCAAAAGTCATTCAGGCGGAAATGGGACAATCTCAATGTTCACTCCTAATGATTAATATACGCTATTGCATTAACTTTAGTAGTTCCCGGGACATGTGCTGGGAGTCACTGAAAAAAGATTCGCAACGGTTCTGTACTATTCAATGACGTAACTGTTGTCGCAGCAGTTGAAACAATAACGGAATGCAGAATGAAGTAGAACCGCTGTAGATAAAGGTAGATGATAAGGTGCAACATCAAAAGTAGGCAGATTGTGAAGCCAACAGTACATCATATAATACTAATTCTATAATAAATGTTGTAATTAATCCCCGCAATATGTGTTTTCAGGGTGATGTCGGATTCACTCCTGTATCTTTGCTACTTTTTCCCTCAAAATGGTGATAAGACCGTACATTTGAGTATTTCCAGACAGCTGTTCACAGATATTTGACAAATAAAGGGCTAAACGTTTCCAGAAGGTATATCGGGATATTAAGTTTGGATTCTTACGAATGCATGTCTGACATTGAAGGCAGAAGTGTTCTTGCACATCACATCCTCCTAATGTTAATGTTACTGTGTCTGTATGTCCCTTTGGTGTAATGGCCGGACTGCGCACAACGCTTCATGTTTATGCAGGCAAGTGTTTCTATAGATCCCGCAGAACTACCTGCTCTGGCATTCAGTATCGTCAGCCAACAGAATCAGATCTCCATTCGGCTGCTAAGTTTGCTACCGCACTAGGCCCTTACCTTCAGAGATCGTTCCATGTGCTTTCCGGGATCCCTCTGGTCCACCATTGTACCTCACATTCCACCATTTGATATGGATCTCCTGGCCTAACCTAGACATTTTGTCTGCATTGCCTCACTTGTGCATACTCATGTACCCTCCAGATTTAAAGAGGAACATTTTTCGTGTTACATCTATCTGAGATCTTCATGACTTTTTAAATTTCAAACATCAACCTCCTTCCCTCCAAGAAAAACAAATTCTCACAGGGCGAATAATACTCCCGAATATTAATACATATCCTATCAGAATATTAATTCGGAATGATCACCGTTTGGGGAGAATGTAATTCAACCCCTGCCCGTTGCCCTGTACAGATGGTGTTTGCAAGATGGCTGAATTCTGTCATAGTTCATGACGAATAGGCAGAAGCTGCGAGTTCCCGTGACGGTAGGTAAAAGGACCTGCGATTACAAAAGCAGCGAGTTCTTGTGTGTTGTACATACTGATTGACAGATCTAAACATCTGTTTCCAATGTAACATAATCCAGCAGGACTTCCAAGAACAATCTTACTGTTCCTAAAAGATTGAACAGAAATGAGTATAATTTCGTTCCACTGAGAGGTTCTTTCCACACACGGGGCAGATTGGCAGAACAACCCACTGTGAGTAAAATCGCATTCCCAGTACACCAGTCCCATTCAGCCACAGTGGAGCAATTCACCTGGTCCCGGAGTCGGTCAGAGTTGTTCCTGGAGTCTGGCACCGGCTCTTGCTACTCCGCATCCAAGTGCAAATGTTCCGTTCTGAGCCTGAACAGGGACTCAGTCTCAGATGGACATAAATGCCACGGATGTGGCTCTGACACTGAATACGATAACTTCCCTATCACCCATCGCCTTCTTCCTCCTTCTGTCACCTATGCACACAAGGGACGTTATCTAGCTGTCAATGAACGTGGCATCCAGCTCGCGTTGGGTCAATGAAAGGAAGGCAGTGTAGTCACCTTGTACTCCTAGTATCAAAAAGTTGGCCTGTGACCTGCTGTCCGAGATCTTCGCTGTCTGAGCGGAGCAGTTTTTAAGCCAGATTCGCAGACAACAGCCCGAGTGCGATGACACTATCGATGACTTTTGTCTGTACCCGACTCTACGAATTTATGTAAGTTCAAAATATAACCCACTGTGAGTGAAATCGCATTCCCAGTACAGACCCTATACCTGAAGGCTTAGAGTGATCACGCACCCGGGTGTCGTTACGGATGGATGGAAGGCACGTTAAAGCCATCCTCGACAACGGGGCGCCGGTCAAGCTGCTGTACAGTTCGTTTTACAACCGGTATTGGACGCATTTACCCTTGTCGACATTGAGGGCACTGGAGATTTGGGGTACCAGTGCCGGTGATTATCCAGACGACGGTTATTGGTCAGTGAAAATTGAGTTCCTGGAGGCCAGAGTGGTGGTGACTGATGATCGTGAATCGTTAATGCTGATGTGTCCGGACACTGTTGAGATGGGCAACGTTTCGGTTCTGGAAGGGACCAATACCCCGCTGGTGCGCTTGGGGGTCTGCAAGGAGGAGGCGGGTGAGAGCTGTTTGGAGGCATTGTCGAAGCCCCAATAGTTTCAGCTGCTTGTGCGGAAGTGTGTAGCAGCATTGGGCCGGTACCGAATTCAAACGAGAACCGGTGGTGGTACGGCCTGGGGGAAGTATCTGAGGATGAGACCCTATCAGGGGACGCTCCGAAATGCCACGAGGGAGGGGAGTTGACCGCTGAAGACACCACGGTGAGAGTGAGGTCGCGGCGACTGGGCCCTACAGCGGAGGGAGGCGTAGGCAGCGTGTGTGCGGAGTATAATGCGCTGTGACGCGCACTGTCGTTGATCAGAATACGGCCCCGAGGGCGGAAGATGCGATGGCCTGTCTGAGGGGTGCGAAGTGTTATAAGGGGCTAGATCTGAAAAGTAGATGTTGCCAGATCACGATGAGTGAGGCAGACAAGGAGAAGACGGCCGTTATAGGTCCCCTGTGATTCTTCCCGTCCGAAAACATGCCACGGAGCATATCCGGAGCCCTTGAAACCTTCCTGTGGGGCATGTGGAAGACCATGGCGGATGTGGAGGTGTTTGGAGTTTTGGCGTATGTGGATGATCTCCTGGATTTGGATTTGCCTCGGGAGCATATGAAGCGAAGTTGATGCAGGAGCAGCTGAGAACTACAGAGTTAAAGCGTTCTCTGGACACATGCCAGGGCTGGCGAAGGTCGCAGCTCGTGAGTGACTGTCTCTACGGGATCCAGTTTGAAGTGACGATGGAGAGACTGGAGAAAGTGATCGGGAAACTGAAGACCATCGACAGTCTAAATGAAGTGGAAAAACTGAATGTTGACCTGGAAGAGGTCATGAGGAAGAAAAAGCTGGAGATATGTGCAGTGAATACTGAACTGGAGGCTGGCCAATCTTTAATTGCTGCTTTTCAGGTCGGGGTGGAAGAAGCTGGTGGAGTAACTGCGTCCCAGATTGAGGCGACCGGGACGCGTGAGACAGAACTGCTGCGCCTGTGGGGAGATTTGGAGGAGCCAGAAAGGAAGCTCCGGTCTCGATTGCAGGATGCTGAAAAGACTGCAGGAGCAGTCTATGCCACGTGATTCCGTTTGGAGAAGATCAAACAGAACCTACCGATCGCAAAAATGAGCAAGAATGCGGATTCGATGGATGCTGACTTCCCCTCGATTGCGGAAGAGACCTTTTGCGCTTCTGCCCCTTAGTCAGATGTAGTGGGGAGGGTTAGCCGTGGGCTGCAGGGGCTCAGAGTTGCAGAGGGGACATGAGTCAGAGATTGAGAAAGGAGTTGGAAAGCGGACCCGAGGTATTCCCAGTTGTGTCTGAGCCTGGAGGGTTAGGGAGCTCCCAGATAAGTTGACGTATGTAGGGCCTGAGGAACAGGATGTGAGGTTTACTGTGTGGAGAGCAATGTCACTGTTTGTGCCTAGGTTAGGTTGTGTGTTGGCAGGAAGAGTGGCGAGTTATTTAGTAGTCTTGAGGACATGACTAGATTTGGTGTGGGGAGAGTGTAAGGGGATTTCTTCTTTTGTGGGTGGGTTGTTGTGTAAGGGGGTTCTTTTGCTACTGCGTATGTTAATCAAGATGGCTTCTTTGTTTTGTTAAAAGTAGGAATCCTTCCTTGTTATGATAAATGCTTTCTCTTCCAGTTTGTTTGGGTTTAGAGTTGCTGATAATGTGAATTGTATTCATTTGTTAACTAATTGGGATTGACGTTATTCTCTCTCTTCTGAGTCTGCAAACTATTATTCACGGACTTTTGGGGAGTCGGCGCGATGGGGTGAGAGAGAGAGAGAGAGAGGACGCGATGCTGTAAGCAGGGCGACGAAACGGACCTCGAGCGGGGGTCCGAGGCCAGGAGGTTCGGCGAGGAGAGGAGAAGAAGACGGACGTGCCGGGGGTGCTTGGTTGATCACGTCTGGTGGTCCTGAGCTGCGAGTCGAGGAGGTCTGAGGGTATAGAATGGTGGCCAGAAGACTTCGGTAATTGAGCTCCAACGGCTGTGCACGAAGTGGTTTGGACTTTGACAAGCTTTGGCGCATTTTCTCTTAATTTTGGCGCATTTATTTTCTCTTAATTTTTACTGTATCGTTATTCATCACTTAGTTTTAGTAATCTCTGTGAAGTGTAATCGTTTAATCGCATATGGAGAACTGTCTGTTATTTGGCGGGGTGGGGATATCACACAGCATCTACTCAAGCTGATTATCCAGCTTGACGGGGACGAAGGCAGCTCCCCCTAGACGGAGGCGAGCTGAGTGAGCCTGCGGCCAGCCAGGGGGCTACACTTAGCTGAAATGCATGCCCTAAGCGGGGATCGTTTTAAGACTTGTAAACCCTGGAATGGAGATAAATTTTGCGTGCTCTACCATTATCTATCCCTGAAAATATACGAAACGTCTATCAGATTCCCCGTCACCTCCGATGCTCCAGAGAAATAGAACAAGTTTGTCTAAACTCTCGTTATTGCACAAACAGTCTAATTCAGGTAGCATCTTGGTGATGCTCTTCTGCACACTCCCCGAATCCACGTCATCCTTTCTCTGGAGGATGGCCTGAACGGAGTGCAGCACAATTCCAGTGCTGTGATGCTGTACGCTCTGATTCCGCACATGCTCGGCAATCTGAGAAAATGCATACCGTCCATATTCATTTAAAATCCCAGGGTATAGTGTGTGTTTGTATGTATACCCTCGCAACAAAGCAGTCATTTAGTCCATTCCGAAATAAAGTTGTTTATCACCGATGTGAAGAGGGTACTGCAGGGCTGTCAGGGAGGCCGAGTGGTCTAAGCCGCGCGACTTAAGGCGGGAAAATCGCTTCCAAGTAAACGCGAGTGTTCTGTTCTCCACCTGGAGGCGTGGGTTCGAATCCCACTTCTGTTCTTCACTTGCTGTTTTTATAATGCAATCACTGTCATTTTACTGCAGCGATCAAAGTGTTGTCGTAAACATATGTATCCTTAAACTACCTTGCCTTCTGTTCTAACGATCTGTAGGCTTGCAGTACGTGACAAGCTGTTGCAAAATCAAATTTACTTACAGCATGGTGCCGCCTATTGCAATGACCTATGACCTTACTCAGGAGCCAGCTGTTGTAAATATACGTATGTGTCCCTACAGAATGGTGCTTGGTATTATAAAGGCCTGTGACCTTACAATACAGTGCTGACGATGTTTTTATGACAGCATTATAGTGCAAAACTGGAATTGCCCAGCTCTGCGCCATCAGGGTTGTGCTTTAATAAAGCCTGGCGTTGTTCTAGAGTTTTGTATTGTTCTGTGCCCTCACTGGGAGGTGCTGTGCTCTGGCAGCTCATTGTGCTGAGAACCTGGGTGGATTAGAGGTCTGCTGGAGATTTGGAGGAAATTTGTTACCATTATTGGGCACAGGATCACCGTTTAACCGATCGAGTCTATACTAGCTCCTGGTTCAATATTCCCTCTGCCCCCTTCCCCCAATCTCTCCCACAGATCGGCAGGTACACACAGATTCAGCTCAAGCTTCAATTTAATCAGAAGAAAAGGTGAGGAGAAACGGACCTCCGGGACGCTAAGCCCAGTGATGCCATCGTGAACAGCTTTAAACAATTGCTTTGTAACTCAAAGACAACTCACTCAAAATGCTGGAGAAATTCATCAGACCACGCAACAGCTTTGAAATGAGAAGACAGTCGTCGTTTCGGGCCCAGATCTGACTTTGTGTGTGTCGTTTTGTATTTCGAGCGTCTACAGATTTTCTCCTGTTTGTTTTGTAACTCTGCTTATCACATTGTATACATTTACCTACAAGTGGGTGTAGAGAATAGGGAGCAGGAAGGCTGCTGAATGGTAATACTTTACATCATTTATTCCTAACGCGTCCCGAGTTTTAAAATCCAACTCAATGGATATTTCGCCGCATTTTTGAGTTCTCCTCGGAATTTGCTCTGAGTCAGAGCGTAAATACACGTGTTGGTGCAGGAGCTGAGAACCTGAAGCATTCCCGATGTGTATTCTGTGATGTAACGGGGATCAGTGACAGAATAAACAAAACTCCTTGAAATCCGTTCATAGATATAAAATACCACCTGTGTTACCCACAACGATATGAAACTACCGGTAATGCTGAAGAGCAAAACGATGGATTTGCGTCGGTTCTCCATCTCCCGGTCCTTGTCATTCTCTCCACTCTTTTTCCCCCGGAGCCCCCTGCGGGCCCGACTGGCCGCTAGAATCCACCTGACGGTCAGAATATTGAAAAGCAAAATCAGAAAGAATGGGACACAAGGGGTTAACACACGGTGAAATATCGCAAATGCCGCCCATGACGGAGAGTTTTTGTAGTTCGCAGTACGAACACAGTACCAGGGAACGCCATTCATTATTACCAAAGGTCCGTATATAAAGCTCCAGGGGACACTCTCCAAACAGGCCAGCACACTCACTGTCCCAATAACCACAGCCGCCGTTCTCTCGGTGCAATATTTTGTCTTCAACTTCTCACAGCAAATAGCCACAAATCGATCGACGGTGAAAGCGACAGTCAGCCAGACAGAGGTCGCAGTGCTCGCAAAAACCAACCACATATTGAGTCTGCACACCGGGGTGATGCGCAGGAATGATGGGGGAAAATAAAACCCAGCAGTCCTCGTCAGCAGCGGATCGGAGATAACAACCAGGAGATCGGCCGCTGCCATTCCCACCATGTAGCGAGTGACACATTTGGAGAGACCGCACTTTCCCCGGGACAGGATCACAATCGCCACCAAGTTCGCTGGAAGAGAGACAGGGAACAGCATGTAGGGAATATACTGAACAAAGAGCAATGCAGCAGTGTGAGCGGATCCTTTCATGTTTTCACTGTATTGTTGCCTTAACCGGTGGGAGGGTGGAGTGAAGTCGCAGAGCTGATAGAGATAGAGAAGGAGTTTATTCAGTAAAATAAGATCAATATGATCTGAATACAGATTCCTACTGATGATCGAAATGTGAAGTGGCAGGGGAAATCTGAAACTGGGTAACTACCTCCTCAGAGTAAATACTGAATGGAACAGTTTATACCGGCGCCTTTCGCTTCTCGTGTGGATGAAATGAATAAATCCGGACTCTAATGGCCGGATTTTTCCATTAGACAATCTGCAACTTCCATGACCAGCTTGTCAACGACAGGAGTGCCGAAGGAAAAAAAAAAACAATACTAGAAAATGCTGGAAATACTCCTCTAGGCAAAAAGGAAAATGTGGAAAAAAAGCAGTTGACGATTCTTTCCTCACAACTGTTTTAAGTGAGGTCCCTGAAACGAGTGTTAACGAGCCTCTGTTTCCACACAAGCTGCTTCGGGCTTCGTTCTTCTAGAATTCCCCGTGTGTGTTTCCTATTCCCCCATTTGCATCTTCAGTGACTTCATAACAGAGCATTGACATGCCATCAGACACAGCGCAGTCTGACACAACCTCTCAGACAGACATGGCGCCTCCCACAGAATCCATCACAGGGAAGCCGGGGAGTGGAAGTCGACGTCCAGACTGAGCTCGGTGTCTAGTCCTATGTTTGTAGCAGTGTCAGATGTAGACAAAAAGGAAGACACTTCACAGTACTGAGAGCTATGAAACAACACGTCGATGGCGTTAATTGCTCAGTAATGACTTCATTGTGTTGTCCATCAATTGTTTCACATTCAATCATACCGTACACATTTATTAAAGATCCGCGACGTTCATGATACAACATGCAACTGCGCATACCTGCTAAATCGTTACTACCAGTCGATGATTTAGTTGCTACACCTAACTCAGACAACCGCACCCATACAAACGTAGAGAATCAATCGGTATAATGTATGCGGAACAATATTTCCAAATGCAGTTCACCTGCTACAAGACCCGATCATCACATCATTAAACACAGGCAAATGGGAGATCACTGTCTGACCCGTTGCGATCCACAGGTGTTGGGGGAATCTCAACATTTCTGCAGTGGTCTTCAGATCCAGATACTAGAATCCACAATCCTTGTGGTTACATTCAATTCCTAAACATTGGAATATTAGGACTGGACATGTGACAGTGGAAACCAGCGACAGAAATGATCACAATACTGGAATTAACCCTCATTTCCCAGCAACAGCAGCTGACACTGCGGCTTACCGGGAATTCCAAAGGCTGAAATAAAAGGATAGTAGACGTCCTCTATCCGCCAGATGACTGGATACACCATTCCAGTGAGAATGTGTGACCGCTGTTGCTCCTGACTCTACAGCTCCGGCAGACACTCTGAGCTGATTCTTTCCAAACACCTCGATTTATACAGAGGATCGGTCTCCAGAGATACGATTATGCCCCTGACTAGCTTTCTTCGTTACAGTCACTTGAACGAACATTTGAGTTCTGCACCATTGACTCTGATGTGAATATTGGGCTCATTGAAGATAAGCGCATCAAAATTCGCGGGCGTTCCCTTGGGCATTTTCCACTCATGTGGTGGAGCTCTAAAGCCAAAGGCTGAGTATTGTCACCGAGCAGCCACGTTCACAGAGTTCACTCTTCTGATGTTTGATATTTATCTGTAAGGACCTCACCAGTAATGTCCGATCCCTAACATCTTTCTTTGCCCTTTCCCAATTTAAACCCTCCTTCAGTACTTCACATCCCTCCTGGTCACACACATTGCCCAACACCCATACAGGTGCACGAAGACAGACAGACAGACAGACAGACAGACACACACACACGCACACACACACACACACACACACACACACAGATACGAACAGAGATAAAATAGACAGAACAAGGTCGGCATAGCAACGGTCAGATGACCAGTTTGCTCACGTACAAACATGAGAAAGTCTGCAGTTGCTGGAATCGAGGGCAACACGAACACACAGAATGCTGCATAAACTCTGCTGAGTTCCTCTCGCAGCTTTGATGTTTCTGATGTAATAGAATTTCATGAGCATCTCAAATCTGCCAGAGGTCAAACGAACATTGAAAATAATTCTTTCAACCGGCAGAGAAATGGCAATCCGGTTATATAAGAAAAAATGTACTCTGTATTGGGAGATGAACAGTTTCACTGACAAAGACAGCGTCGAACAGATAGACTGACAGGTTGACTCTGGCACTGTCCGCAACGGCCAATTCACAGAACCGTCTGACACTTAGATCCTCCTCCCTGGTCCAGTTTCCTTCTCCTACCCACTCCCGACATTCCTCCTGTCGAGGCACAAGACACAGAACAGCCACCCCTCTCTCACTGGCAAGGTGTGTCAGAGAACAGAGAAGTGCTGACAGTTCATGGTTTGCACACTCACAGAGAGAAGAGATATTCAGTCCCACCCTGAGCACAAACACGAGATACACGATTCCAATACAGCTGTTAGCAATATACATTGTATAGCATATCAGTATCCTACACAGACTCAGACTCCATTTACCCACGCGAGGTTTGGGGAGGACAGTAACAAGAGCGCTCGCATAGTCAGTGTGGTGCAGGAAAGGACAATCAGATGGAAAATTGGGAATCGATGAATTAGGCGTGGGTGGAATTTAGAAAAGATACTGACAAGCACATGGTGTTGCGGATAATGAGTTTGTGTGGGCTGACAATCAGAAGCAGGTCAAAGGAAGAAATGGGGAATGAATGGGGCACTTTCAATTTGGGCATCTGTGGCCAGAACGGAAACTGGTGGATTGGATCTAGGCACCCAACTGTTCACTGTCGATATAGTAATCTGGATGTGGGGCCCAGTGTATTATATTCGTGTCCGCTGCAGGAACAGAGCTTGGTGGCAGAATCAGTATTGCGATAGGTCGAGAGAGCGTTAGTGGATGCAGACAGAAGTGAGTGAGTGAGCATCTGCAATTGAACAATTTGGGGAAAAGTGATTCCATCCACTCCGAGAGGAACAAAGTAGAAAAGATATATACTGCCTGAAAGAGATAACGGTTCAGAGGAACCTGGGGCTTGGAAAGAAATCATCAAGAGTTAGCATTCAGGTACAGTGAATAATTAGGGAAAGAAGCTGTCTTTTATTCAATGATGCCGGAGAATTGGAGAAGAGTAAAACGATTGATTTGCGACGGCTCTCAATCTCCCGGTCCCTGTAAATCTCTTCACTCGTTTGTCCCCGGAGCCCCCTGCAAACTCGACTGGCCGCTACAATCAGCCTGACAGTCTGAACACTGAACAGCAAATTCAGAAGGAATTGGACACAAGGGGTTAAAATGCAGTGAAACAGTGTAAATGCCGCCCATGAGGGGGAGTTTCTGTAGCTCGCTGTAGCAACACAATACCAGTGAACAGGGTCAATAATTTCTATGTGCTCGTATATAAAGCCCCGGGGACACTCTCCAAACAGGCCAGCAACCTCACTGTCCCTACAACCACAACCGCCGTTCTCTCGGTGCTATATTTTGTGTTCAGCCTCTCACAGCAAATAGCCACAAATCGATCGACGGTGATAGCGACAGTCAGCCAGATGGAGGTCGCTGTGCTCTCAAAAATTAACCTGAAGCGGATTCTACACACAGTAGAGATCTGCAGGCATAATCTGGGAAAGTAAATCCCAGCAGTCCACTTCAGCAGCAGATTCGAGATATCGACCAGGAGATCGGCCGCTGTCATTCCCACCATGTCGCGAGTGACACGTTTAGAGAGACCGCACTTTTCCCGGGACAGGATCAGAATCGTCACCAAGTTCGTTGGAAGAGAGACGGGGAATAACAAGTTTAGAAAATACTGAGCAGAAGGCAATGAAGCGATTGGAGTGGATCGTGTAAAATTTCCATTTTATTGTTGCATTTAGCGGTGAGTGGATCGAGACAGAATGCAGAGCGGGCGGAGACGCGGAAGTTTATCAGTGAAATAAAATTAGTACAATCTGATTCCAGATTTCTTGCTGATGAACGAAATGTGAACTGGGAAACTACCTCCTCAGAGTCAACACTAAATGAACATTTTATGTCGGCACATTTCGCATCTCGTGTGCATGAAATCAATAAATTCGACGCTGATGGCGAGATTTTTCTATTTGACGATCCTCAGTTTCCTTGATGCTCCCTGAAAGCGACAAGACAGCCGAAGGAAGGAACAAAAATCAGGAAATGCTGCGAACAGTCATCCAGTCAAAACAGGATGTGTGGAAAAAAACAAAGAGTCTTTTCTCTGAACTGTTCTCTGACAGAACAATGGCACGAGTGTTAACTGACTTCTCTTTCCATACGAGCAGTCTGGGGCGTTGTGCTTCTAGAACTTCCCGTGTGTGTTTCCTCTTTGCCACCTCACACCGGACATCGACTGATTCGGAAAGAGACAGTGCAGTCTGACCCAGCCGCACAGACGGACATGACGCATCTCATAGAATCCATCACCAGAGGAATTCTCCGTCCAGCCGTGAGTTCGGTGCCGCAGTCCCGTGAATGTAACAGTGTCAGATGTAGACATAATAGAATACATTTCCCCATATTCATAACCATGAATCGACAAATATGGAAACACAGAAACATAGAAAATCTACAGAACAATACAGGTACATCGGCCTTAAAGCTGTGCTGAACATGTCCTTAACTTCGACATTACCTCGGTTTACCCATAGCCCTATATTTTTCTAAGCTCCATGGACTTATCCAGGAGTCTCATAAAAGAGCCAATCGTTTCCGCCTCCACCACCTCTGCTGGCCGCCCATCCCACGCACCACCACTTTCTGCGTTAATAAAAACACAATTTACCCCTGACATTTCATCTGTACCTCCTTCAAAGCACTTTCCAACGATGCCCTCTGCTTCCAACCATTCAGCCCTGGGAAAAACCGTCTGACTATCCACACAATCAATGCCTGTAATCACATTAAACACCTCTATCAGGCCACCTCTCATCCTTCGTCGCTACAAGGAAAAAAGGCCGAGTTTACTCAAACTTTTCTCATAATGCATGCTCCCCAATCCAGGCAACGTACTTGTAAAGCTCCTCTGCACACTTGCTATTGCTTCCATGTCCTTCCTGTAGTGAGGTGACCAGAACAGAGCACAGTACTCCGGGTGGGGTCTGACCAGTGTCCTATGTAGCTGCAACATTAAACTGCGCTCTTTATCTCATTCCCACGATTGATGGACCAATACACTATTTGCCTTCTCAACCGCAGAGTCAACCTGCTCAGCAGCTCTGAGTGACCCCAAGATCCCTCTGATCCACAACACTGCCAAAAGTCTTACAATTAATGCTGTATTCTGCCACCATATTTGACCTACCAAAATGAACTACCTTACCTTATCTGGGTTGGACTGCATTTGCTCCTTCTCAGGTCAGTTTTGCATTTTATCAATGTTCTGCTGTAATGTCTGACAGGTCTCCACACTATCCACAACACATTCAAACTTGTGTTATCAGCATATATACCAACCCATCCGCCATTTCCTCATTCAGGTCATTTATAAAAAATCACAAAGATTAGGGGTCCCAGAACAGATCCCTGAGGCACACCACTAGTCACCGACCACCATGCAGAATATGACCTGGTAAGAACCACTCGTTATCTTCAGTGGGCAAGCCAGTTCTGGAGCCACAAAGCAATGTTCCCTTGGATCCCATGCCTCCTTACTTTCTCAATAAGACTTGCGTGGGGTACCTCATTAACAAAGACGTCATTGCGTTGTACAGCAACTACTTCACATTCACTCACAGCACACACGTTTATTAAAAATCCACAAGTTTCATGATACAACATCGAACACCCCGCCGTTGCCAAAATGTTACTACCAGTCGATGGTCTGATTATTACAACTAACAGAGACAACAGCTATTATCCAAGTGCAGACAACTAAATGGTATAATCTCCGTCGGCTGCATCAATTCACTAAAGGTTGAACAAGTTAGGTCTTTATTCTTTAGAGCGTAGAATGTTGAGGGGGGACTTGATAGAGGTATTTAAAATTATGAGGGGGACTGATAGAGTTGACGTGAACAGGCTTTTTCCATTGAGGGTAGGGGAGATTCATCAAGAGGATATGAGTTGAGAGTTGAGGGGCAAAAGTTTAGGGGTAACACGAGGGGGAACGACTTAGAGAGTGGTAGCTGCGTGGAACGAAATTCCAGTAGATGTGGTAGAGGCAGGTTCGATGTTGTCATTAAAATAAATGTATATGTACAGGAAAGGAATGGAGGGTTATTGGCTGACTGCAGGTAGGTGGGACTAGGTGAGAGTAAGCATTCGGCACGGACTAGAAGAGCCGAGATGGCCTGTTTCCGTGCTGTATTTGTTATATGGTGATATGGTTGTATTTGCCAAACCAGTGCAGCTGCGACAGGACAAACAGCACAGCGATCCAGACAACATATTATTAAACTTAAATGGCAGGAAGGACGCTGCCTGGTCCGCTGAATACCAGAGGTATTGGCGGAATCGCTAAATTCCCGCAGTGGCTTGATTTTATATCCGGAATCCGGAATCCACAGTCCCTGTTTCCATTCCATTGTGGAAATGCGAGATACCTAGGACACAACATCTGACAGTGGAAACTAGCGACAGAAACAATCTCAACATTGGAATTAAACTTCAATTACCACCAACGGCCGCTGACACTAAGTCTTACCGGCAATTCCAAAGGCTGAAATCAAAGGGTAATAAACTTCTCGTATCCGCCAGATTACTGGATACACCATTTCAGTGAGAGGCTGTGACACCTGTTGCTCCTGGATTCACAGATCCGGCAGACACTCTGAGCTGATGCTTACACCGCGCCCATATTTATACACAGGATCAGTCTCCAGAGACACGTTTGTACCCTTGACTAACGTTCTTGTTTTCAATCACATGAACAAACACTTAATTCAGTCCGATTGAATTAAATACTGGACCAGATGTAAGCACTGTCCGATTAAAGACAAACACATTAAATTATTGGGCACACCTCAGCAGTGACTCAGCAGGTGTAAATATTGTAGGACCTCCAATGACAAGCTGAGCTTCGTCAAGGAGACGACACATTTACAGATTTCACGTTTTTTTGTTGATTATTCATCTGTAACCGGAGTTCACCGACACCGACAGACCCTTAGCTTCTGTCCCTACGGTTTCCATTTTGTACTGTCCTGCAATTCCTGTCAGGCAGTCCCTCTCTCTCTCTCTCTCTCTCTCTCTCTCTCTCTCTCTCTCTCTCTCTCTCTCTCTCTCTCTCTCTCTCTCTCTCTCTCTCTCTCTCTCTCTCTCTCTCTCTCACACACACACACACACACACACACACACACACAGTGAGAGAGTAAGAGTAGCACAATAGGAACAGAGATGCAACAGACAGAACAGTGTCGGGATGGCAATTATCAAATAACCCTAATGGTGATGTACAAAAACGAGGAAAATCTGCGGAATCTGGAAGTTCAATGCAGGACAAACCAAGTGCTGGAAAATCTTTACTGAACTCCTACAATATTTTGTATGGTGCTGAATTTGTAGACTTTTATGAACGTCTCAAATCATCTGGAGGTCAAACAGATCTTGAGAAGAAATATTTCAATCTACAAAGGAATTGGGAGACACGTTAAGTAATAATAAAAAATAGTACTCTGTCTAGAGTAGATGCAGGATATCTGGAAGCGAACGAGAGAAAGAGAAGCATCACGTGCAATGTCAGATATGAGAGCGAACGAGATAGAGAGTCAGGCAGACACATAGATAGACATGTAGGCAGACAGACAACCAGAGGCAGATGAGTAGTTGTCTCATGTTGCTGCTGTATGTCCTAGTCTCTGATACAATAGATGAATGTCGGGTTCAGTCCCTGTCGGTCTCCTGTACCATGTGAGAGTGCTGTATTGTGTGTGAGTGTGGGGTTCATTCCCTATCTGTCAGCATATTTTACAGTTTGAGAGTGTGGTGTTCATTCTGTACGTGTCAGTCTCTGGGACAGTGTAGGGTTCGTTCTGTTCCTGCTGGTCCCTGCTGGAGTGTGAGAGTGCGGATTTCATTCTGTATCTCTCTATCTCTTCTACAGTGTGAGAGTGTCAGTTTCATTCTGTATCTCTCTGTCTCCTCTACAGTGTGAGAGTGTCAGTTTCAATCCGCATCTCTCTGTCTCTTCTACAGTGTGAGAGTGTCTGTTTCAATCCGCATCTCTCTGTCTCTTCTACAGTGTGAGAGTGTCAGTTTCATTCTGTATCTCTCTGTCTCCTCTACAGTATGAGAGTGTCAGCTTTATTTTGCATCTCTCTGTCTCTTCTACAGTGTGAGAGTGCCTGTTTCAATCCGCATCTCTCTGTCTCTTCTACAGTGTGAAAGTGTCTGTTTCAATCAGCATCTCTCTGTCTCTTCTACAGTGTGAGAGTGTCAGTTTTATTCTGCATCTCTCTGTCTCTTCTACAGTGTGAGTGACTGTTTCATTCTGTATCTCTCTGTCTCTTCTACAGTGTGAGAGTGTCAGTTTTATTCTGCATTTCTCTGTCTCTTCTACAGTGTGAGAGTGTCAGTTTTATTCTGCATCTCTCTGTCTCTTCTACAGTGTGAGAGTGTCAGTTTTATTCTGCATCTCTCTGTCTCTTCTACAGTGTGAGTGACTATTTCATTCTGCATCTCTCTGTCTCCTCTACAGTGTAACAGTGTGGATTTCATATTGTACCTCCGTCTCTGATATAGCGTGAAAATGACGGGATCATACTTTTACTTTTTGCTTTTGTCCCATAAGTCTGACATTAGATCATCGTGTACAATTAGCTGCATTTTTTTTATTCAAACTACATTTTGCACAACTATATCAAGCTACCTCCAGCTGACACCTCCAAATTCATTATACACACTGACAGCTGGACGATAGTAGTTATGTTGGAATAATACTGCAAAAGTCATTCAGGCGGAAATAGGACTACGGGCCGACAATCTCAATGTTCACTCCTAATTATTAATATACGCTATTGCATTAACTTTAGTAGTTCTCGGGACATGTGCTGGGAGTCACTGAAAAAAGATTCGCAACGGTTCTACACTATTCAATGACGTAACTGTGGCCGTAGTAGTTAAATTACGGAATGCGGAGTGAGGTATAACCGCTGTAGAGAAAGGTAGATGATAAGGTGCAACATCAAAAGTAGGCAGATTGTGAAGCCAACAGTACATCATATATTACTAATTCTATAATAAATGTTGTAATTAAGCCCCGTATATATGTTTTCAGGGTGATGTCGTATTCACTCCAGTATCTTTGCTACTTTTCCCCCGGAAATGGTGATGAGAGCGTAGATTTGAGTATTTTGAGACAGCCGTTCGCAGATATTTGACAAATAAAGGGCTAAACGTTTCCAGGAGGTATATCGGGATATGGAGTTTGGATTCTTATGAATTCATGCCTGACTTTGAAGGCAGAAGTCCGCTTGCACATCACATCCTCCTGATGTTAATGTTACTGTGTCTGTATTTCCCTTTGGCGTAATGGCCGGACTGCGCACAACGCTTCATGTTTATGCAGGCAAGTGTTTCTATAGATCCAGCAGAGCTACCTTCTCTGGCATTCACTACCGTTAATCAACAGAATCAGATCTCCATTCGGCTGCTAGATTTCCCACCGAACTGGGCCCTTACCTTCAGAGATCTGTCCATGTGCATTCCGGGATCCCTCAGGTCCACCATTGTACTTCACATTCCACCATTTGATATGGATCTGCTGGCCTTACGTAGACATTTTGTCTGCATTGCCTCACTTGTGCATTGTCATGTACCCTCCAGATTTAAAGGGGAAAGTTTCTCGTTTTACATCTATCTGTGATCTTATAGAACATAGAACATAGAATAGTGCAGCACATTACAGGCCCTTCGGCCCACAATGTTGTGCTGACCCTCAAGCCCTGCCTCCCATATAACCCCCACCTTAAATTCATCCATATACCTGTCTAGTAGTCTCTTAAACTTCACTAGTGTATCTGCCTCCACCACTAACCCAGGCAGTGCATTCCACGCATCAACCACTTTCTGAGTAAAAGACCTTCCTCTAATATCCCCCTTTTACTTGCCATCCCTTACCTTAACGCCATGTCCTCTTGTACTGAGCAGTGGTGCCCTGGGGAAGGGGCGCTGGCTGTCCACTCTGTCTATTCCTCTTAATATCTTGTACACCTCTATCATGTCTCCTCTCATCCTCCATCTCTGCAAAGAGAAAAGCCCTAGGTCCCTTAATCTCTGATCATAATCCATATTCTCTAAACCAGGCAGCATTCTGGTAAATCTCCTCTGTACCCTTCATGACTTTTTAAATTTCAAACATCAACCATACCCCCCTCCCCTCCAAGAAAAAACAATTTCTCACAGGGCGAATAATACTGGAATATTAATTCATATCCTATCAGAATATTAATTAGGAATGCTCACCATTTGAGGAGAATGTAATTCAGCCTCAGCCCATTGCCCTGTACAGACGGTGTTTGCAAGATGGCTGAATTTTGTCACAGTGCATTGTGAGTAGGCAGAAGCTGCGAGCTCCCGTGACGGTAGGTAAACGGACCCTGCGATCAGAAAAGCAGCGAGTTGTTGTAAGTTGTACATGCGGTGTGGGTGATCTAAACATATCTTTCCCATGTAACATAATCCCACAGAACTCTACACAACAAACTTACTATTCCTACAGGATTGACCAGAAATGAGGTATGATTTTCGTTCCAGGGAGAGCTCCTTTCGACACACGGGGTGGAATGGCAGAACAACCCACTGTCAGTGAAATCGCATTCCCAGTACACCAGTCCCACCCAGCCACAGCCAAGGGCAAAGGATATATTCTGACCATGAACAGGGACTCAGACTCAGAAGGGCATAACTGCCAGCGATATAGCTCTGACACTGAACACGGTGATTTCCCAGTCACCCATCGCCTCTTTCCTCCTTCTGTCACCTATGTACAGAAAGGACGGTATCCCTCTGCCAATGAACTTGCCATCCAGCTCGCGTCGGGTCAATGGAAGGAAGGCAGTGTAGTCACTTTTTACTCTTAGTATCCAGAATTTGGCCTGTGACCTGCTGTCCGAGACCTCCAGTGTCAGAGCACAGCAGATTTTAATCCAGATTCTCAGACAACAGCCCGAGTGCAATGACACTATCGATGTGTTTTGTCTGTATCAAACTATACGAACTTATTTAATTTCAAAATATGACTAAAAATTATTGGCAGTTTTCCTATTGTTAATCCCTGCAGCAACAAGCATACCGATTTGGATACAACAGGGTGGGGTTGTTGGGCCATCAGGGCAAAACAGCAGCCGTAGCAATGGAGCCGGCTCTGAGGCGCTGTAGATTAGGGTAAAGTCAGGCAGTATTGTAGTGATAGGCGACTCGATAGTTAGGGGGACAGCCAGGAAACTCTCTGACAGCAAACACACAAGGTTGGTGTGCTGCTTCCGGGACGCAAGGTTCCAGCATGTATCGGAGTGGCTCAAGGATATTTTCAAGATCAAGGCTGAACAGTCAGAGCTTGTGAAGTGTGTTGGCATGAATGGCACAGGCAAAATGAGGAAGAGCCTCACGCAGTGAGTATGTAGAGTTGGGAATGTGACTGAACAGAAGGACCTCCAACGTACTTATCTCCGGATTACTTCTGCTGAATCGAGCTGGCGCAATTACGAATGGTATGAACGAGTTTCTGAGGGATGATGGTGCAGGCTGCTGGGTTTCAGCTCCTTGGGCCATTGGAATGTTATTCCGGGGAATGGGTGATCGGTACAAGAGGGACGGATTGCATCGGAACTGGAGGGGAACTGATGGTAAACACAAAGTTCACTGCAGATGCTGTGGTCAAGTCAACACGTACAAACACGCTGGATGAACTCAGCAGGTTCTTATCCCTGCAAGCGTAAGTGCTACACCAGTCCCTACACCTTCTCTCTTACCACCATTCAGGGCCCCAAACAGTCCTTCCAGGAGAGCCAACACTTCCCTTGTGAGTCTGCTGGGGTCATCTATTGCATCCGGTGCTCCCGGTGCGGCCTCCTCTACATCTGCGAGACCCACCGCAGATTGGGGGACCGCTTCGTCGAGCACCTCCGTTCCGTCCGCCACAACAAACAGGACCTGCTGGTTGCCGCCTACTTCAACTCTGCTTCACATTCCCATTCGAATATGTCCATACATGGCCTCCTCTACTGCCATGATTAGGCCAAACACAGGTTGGAGTTGCAACACCTCATATACCGTCTGGGTAGTCTCCAGCACCTTGTTATCAACATCGAATTCTCCAACCCGTTAATTCCCCCCCTCTCCCTTGCCCCATCCCACTTCCACTCTGCCTCCTCTTCTAGCTGCCTATCATGACTCTGCCTTCTTCTACTACTCATAGTGCTTTCCCGTTAGATTCCTTCTTCACCTCTTCAGCCTATCCCCTCCCTGCTTCCCTTCCCCCACCCCTTGATCTTTCCTCTGATTAGTTTTTCACCTGGCACCTACCAGCCTTCTCCTACCCACCCTCCCCCACCTTCTTTATAGGGCCCCTGCCCCCTCCCTCTTCAGTCCTGACGAAGGGTCTCGGCCCGAAACGGTAACTGCTCGCTTCAGCGGATGCTGCCCGACCTGCTGAGTTCATCCAGCTTGTTTGTCCGGGGAACTAATACCCTGGCCTGAAGGTTAGATAGTGCTTGTCGAGGGTTTAAACTAATTTTCCCATGGGGTAGGAACGAGAGCACCAGATCAAAAAATGAAGAAAGGCGGAGGCAAAATTCAATTAAGCTATTTGATGGTTTGAAATGAGCCTTTTAATGCGACGAGTACATTACAGAGCCCAGACTGAGAGCGGGACTAGAATGGATGATTACTATAAAAGGTTTTCATAAGTTTAGAAAGCGCAGAGGTGGAGGTAAAAGAAGGTGGACTAGTACTTCTAATCAGGGACAATATTACAGTGCCTTAAATTTACCTACGGACTTGGCCTCTGCACCTGTCTCTCACATTCTCGACTCTCTGGATAAAGAGAAAATCTTCCTTACGTCCTTTGTAAAAGTTCGCCCCTCAATTCTGAGGCTGTCCCCTTTAGTTCTGGACACATCACCACTAGAAACATCCTCTGCACATCCAACTTACCCGCGGCTGTGCGGGGCATTTTCTGTCTAGTTGTTGTAAAGGACTGTCTCCTCAGAACATGCTGCCAACAGTTACAAAGATCTCCGCCCTTACAGTCCAGTGCTAGCTCTTGCCGAGGTCTCTGCCCTTGGGGCGTGGTACTGGTTGTAGTAAAGGTCTCTATCCTTAAAGTACGATGCCGCTGTCGTAAAGATCTATATCCTTACAGTTCGTTGCCATTTGTCGTAAACATGTGTACCTTGCAGTGCGGGGCCAGCTGTTATAAAGATCAATGGTCTTACAGAACGGTGCCGACTATTGGAGAGATGTCTGTCTTCGGTCTGGTGCTGACTCTTTTAGAGTTGTGTATGCTTCCCATGCCGTGCATGGTGTTGCAAAGACTTGTGCCACTAGAACACAATGCTGATGGTGTTTTTTTTTTATCACAGCTACAGTGCAAAACTGAGATTGTCCAGATGTAGGTATTCAGTGTTGAAAACAAATCTACTCTTGTATTGGAGTCTTGTACTGGTCTGTGCCCTTACTGACCGGTGCATCCTCTGGCAGCTGGGTATGCTGGGAATACAGTGTAAGTGACTTCACAGACGTGTGCCCTTATTTAATAAACTGATCTTGTAGGCCCAGATAGATTACAATTCCCCTGGAGATCAGACTAAGTGTTTGATGTTATTAGTAGCCACGGGATCACTGTGGGTGGGGTAGATCATCCAACCTATCAAACCTATACTAGCTCCTGCTACAACAACATTCATACCGTCCCGTTCCCCATTTTCTTCCGACAGCTCGACAGGTTTATTTTCCTAAATAACGTTCCCAGTACCTCTTTGCATGCTGATTGCTTGTTCCCCCCAACCCTGCAGGCACTGTGCTCCGGTCGAGAACCACAGTCACAGACCCCTTTGATCCGTTGCCCACTGGGCTTCAATTCATTGACCAATAAACTGGGAACAGTACAGCACATGAACAGCCCCCTCTGCTCAATGTCTGTTTGCTGACCATGACGACAATGTATACTGCATGTTTGCCTGGATGTGGCCTGTGTCCCCAGTGGTCTGAATCCCCCAAAGGACTGCACAACTTAATACACAACACCATCTCCTCCTCGGTATCAGTACGTCTGAAAATATCACTATACTCGCTGGTCTCGCTTTCCTCCATGTCATTCTCCTTAGTGAACTCCAATGAATGCAAATGAATAATTTTGTACATTACATGCTAACTCTGGCAGCAGGAATAGACTCACGTCTTTGTTCTTGTGTGGTCCTGTACTCTCCGAGTATACTTACTTGTTGAACTTATCCAGAGGGAATAGTGGCAGAATTGTTTTTGAGGGAACAACATAATGAGCAATTTAAATTGCCAACCTTAACCCCTCATGTCACTATAGTCAAACACCCTGCAACTCCCGAACTGCTCGAACTCGTGCTTCAGACTTCACACGAGTTAAACCGCACTCAGCATAACTCTACCTAATACTAATTCTATTGGACAACTTCATTCCACTTAGGCTGGATGTATAATATTTCCTTCTTCATCGTTAAAACAACCTGTTTGACCTGTTTCCCACCCCCACCCCCGGTATGACCGAGTATGTCGTAATCTGGTTGGTTCCGCGGGTAGCTACCTCTCCGCGGGCAATGCATAAAAAAATGTGAACCGTGTACCATTGCGCCCCACCACACGAAGACCAATGCTATTCTAACCTTTGTACGGCAATATAATTTGTCACCCGGGGCGGTGGAAGGTATGAAGCCTATCATAAAGCACTTTCGGATCAGGAAGTTCTGCCACCAACCTGTAGTCCCTGTAATTTTCCTGTTTTACCGATTCCAAAACCAGGTTGTGATAATGAGTGACTTGTTTTTACAATACTTAATGGCTATTAACAAATATATCTATACCTCCCGTCGTAGCCGATACTAACGTCATCCACTCCAATATTCCTGTCACATCTGAACGTTATTCTGTTGTGGACCCTGTACAGCTCTTATTACATAAGGATAGTCAGTAGTTGTTTATTTTTACCTACAGTGACAGTGGACAGTGAACTTGGACCAGGTTGTATCATGGGTAAACTGAGAGCCTCTCTGTTTATACTGCCGCAGTCATACTAGATTTATGTACCTTCCGGTTACCAGGGGAAGTAAAATTTCACAAAGTTTGATTATCTGCTTGTTGTCTCTCTCAACCTAATTAATTATGAAAAAATACATTGTTGCTTTGTTGAGAAACCTGGCCTAAAAGGGGTCACGGGGTAACCCTCAATAAACTCCACAGTATTTAGAACACATGCTTTCGCAATGTACTCGGCAACAGGCAAAAGAACAAATTGCAGCTGTTAGTATTGAACCACCTCCCCGCTCCCGAACTGAAATGCTTCCCGTTTTGGGAATGGTCAATTATTGTAGACATTGGATTCCTGAATATCGGCTGATGGAGGCTCCTCTTCGACAAGCCCCATTACCGAGCATGTCTGCCGAAATGCAACAGACACAGGAAATGAACGCAGCCTTTAATGCTCTTAACACCACTTTGTCAACCGCCTCTGCTCTGGGCATATATGACGATCGAGCTCATTTCCAATTATTTGTGAATGTACAACAAGGGTTTGCTAGTCGCATTTTAACACAACGACATGTGGGCCTCAGCCCACCCATTGCATATTATTCTGCACAATTACGCCATTTGTAACAGAGGCATGCCAGGTTGTCTAAGATCTGTCGCTGACACTGTAATTACGGTAGAAAAGTCCAATCCTGTTGTACTGGATCACTTTGATGAAGGGTCGAGGCCTGAAACGTCTCTCTTACATAGATGCTGCATGGCCTGCTGAGTTCCTCCAGGATCTTGTGTGTATTACCTTGATTTCTAGCATCTGCAGATTTGTCTTGTTTATGATTGTACTCAGACAGCAGTAAGCATCAGGAGGCAATGGGATGCATTCCCACAACAGAATTAAGCCCAGGTCATTGCCACCTCTGGAATGCGATGGTCTTGTCATTTAATCTTGCCGGACGGTTTTGTTACAGTCGTTAAACCACTCAAACTGTATGAGATATACCGGTGTTCTATAACGCTAATCGGCTGCAGGGCGGTGTATCAGTGAGATGGAACTGGAAATTCAAAAGAATGAGTAATGTTCCGTCAGCAAGCTGTACCGCATCATTTAAAGTAATTCTATAATCTTCCCAGCTGAGCGTTTCCAGTAATTTCTCTGTTTAAATCGGATTTCAAATATCGATTACAGTTCCAGATAGAACTCAGTTAGATCCAGAGAAAGAGAGAGATAATACAAAAACGAGCAACTTTTTCCCGTGGCTTTGGAACTTTATTACAGTTCAGCGTACAGTTATTAACAGTGTAAATATATGCACTACATATGCAAAGATATTTATTTTGTTCAGTAGGGACCGGGCGAGTGGACAGAGAGAAACAGAGAATAGAAGAAGTAAGAAAACAGAATATCACGAGGCCTTGGGACGTGAACGGAGGTAAAGACGGAAATATGCTGGGACAAAGAGAGAGAGCAGTCCGGAGATGGAGCCGGAGTTGAAAAAGAAAACAAAAACTCATATGACCCTGCTGTGTTCCAGGCCGATCATGTTTCCCTCACTGTGAAATGCACCAATTTAAACTGCTGTGGGAGAAGGAATAAGCGGGTCGATTCGAGGGCTTCGTGAGAGAGATTGGCAGTAAATCACCGCGAGCATCACTAAGTGGAAGAATGAGGAACAGACGGAGAGAATGGAGAAAACCTGAGTGGAAGTGGCTGGACCGGTCCTCACGGTTCCCGAGTTCGGCAGACATGAATTACAGTCTACGAGTCTGATAAAGGACACATCGCACCTGTACATGGTAGACAGCGAGTGACATATATCGCCACTAAATACTTGCGTTTTTCAGAGAGCTCTGTTGTTCGCGGTTGTACTACATATCGGCAGTCAGATAGCCTTTAGAGGGAACATGGTGTTTGAGTTATGTCTACTGCAGAACGAAACTGGTCGCTCTATGATTTAACATAATCAGTTAACAGTTACAGCGGGTATTTCACCGCGTTTTTCAGCTCCTCTCTGAACTTGCTCTGAGTCACGGCGTAAATACATGTGTTGGTGCAGGAGCTGAGGATCTGCAGCATCGCCGCCGTGGAGTCTGCGATATAAACAGGATCCACGACCGAGTAGCGAGGGATTTTTGTAATCCGTTGGTAGATATCAATTACCACCCGTGTTAACCACAGAAACATAAAACTCCCGATTATACTCAACAGTAAAATGACCGATTTTCTTCGGTTCTCTGTCTCCGGATCCTTGTCATTCTTTCCGTTGCTACCGCCCCGGAGCCCCATCCGGACTTTGTTGGCGAAAAAAATCCGTCTGACAGTCAGAGCATTGAACAATAAAATCAGAATCAACGGGAGACAAGGCATTAAAATGCGATGAATCATCTCAAATGCGGCCCACGAGGGGGACGTAGAAAAACTCTTTTTTGCCAAACAGCCATAGAAAATTCCATTAATTATCATCGTAGGCTGTAATGTGAAGTAGAAAGGGACACTTTCTAAACAGCCCAGAACACTCACTGTCCCGATAACAACAGCCGCCGTTCTTTCGGTGCAATATTTTATTTTCAGCGTTTCACAACAAATGACCACAAATCTGTCACAGGTGAACGCGACTGTCAGCCAGACAGAGACCCCGGTGCTGGATAAAAGTAAGCAATAAACGACACTGCAAACGGGAATCATACGGAAGACAGAAAATCTGAAGTATATCATAACAGTCCACTTCAGTAGAGGGTCAGAAATAACGACCATGAGATCGGCCGCTGCCATTCCCAGCAGGTAGCGAGTGATACATTTGGAGAGGCCGCACTTTCCACGGAACAGGATAACCATCGCCACCAGGTTAACTGCAAGAGAGAGGGGAGGAAGCACTGAAATTACTGACGAGTTCAGGAAATTGAGCAGCAGCGTGATAGCAAACACACGGAAATCTGCAGATGCTGGAAATTCAAGCAACACACACACACACACACAAAGTGCTGGTGGAATGCAGCAGGCCAAGCAGTATCTGTAGGGAGAAGAGCTGTCGACGTTTTGGGCCGAGACCCTTCGTGATAGACTCAGATTAGATCCTGCGATTTGTTTTTTTCTGCCTCAAAACCGGACGCAGATCATATGAACCCGCTGAAAGTGTGCATTATCGGCGTGACAGGGAACTTGCCACGAGTTTTGTAAATTTGTGAAATCTGGGTGAAATGATCAAAATCGACGGGAGGACAGCTGCTTAAAGGCTTCCTCGGCCGCAGTGATGAACGGACATTAAATAACCGCATCACTGGTTCGGAGCAGCACAGGAACAAAATGAAATCCGCATCTGTAGTTCCCTCTGCTCACATTTCTAAAATAAATGAGCCTTTCGCATTGTTCAATTATCCAGTCAAACAATTCACAAGCAAATTCTATGGGCAGAACCATAGAAGGACGACTGGTTCCCACAGATGCAGTAGAGCCAGTGTCCTCCTGTGCACACATTTCTGATCTGCATTATTCCATGACATCGTGGCAGCGGAAAGGATTTCAATCAAAAGCAGCATCTCGGCTACAATACGGAGCGTTGACTACTGCGAAAGCAATGGGATTAATATTGTCAGCGCCTTCCGCCCATGACGGAAATGTGGGGATTGGGCATGTGGCTGTGGAGACAAGTAGCGAGAGAAACACTTCAGATCACTGGAATTAACTATCAGCTTCTGCCGTTTGCATGTGTGACAGCGGCTTACCGGGAATTCCAACGGCTGAAATAACCGGGTAGTAAATGTCTTCTATCCGCCAGATTATTGGATATCCCATTTGAGTGACGCAGTGAACGTTATTGCTCTGAATTCCACAGTTCGGCAAGACACTCTGGGCTGACGTACTGTAACAGGTTTTGATTTATACAGGAGATCGATCCCCAGTGACAAGGTCCCACCTCTGACCACTGTTAGCGAACAAACAAATTACATCACCGGCAGTGTTTCAGTTGCAAATAATGTGGAAATGTCACTAACCGGAACACGTCACTATCCATTGCCATTACCACATTCAGATCCCTCTGTGTAATTCAACCAAAATGTGTAATGAGACCAGTTAGTGAACAATGAGCGGCTCTATTCACAACGTTCCACCGTTGTATTGTCAGCGGTCACGACTGTTCCCGTTTTCCAACCTCAAAGTTACTCTGTGGTTCTCTTTCCGCAAGCATTCCGGAATCGATTTTTCCAGCATTTTCGGTAATTTTTCCATCTGCTGTTTCATCTATCAGTAGATCCGTTTTCCGCACAGTGTACTCTGGATCCAGGGACACATGAAAACCTTCTTAGGCTCCTCCTGCAGACTTTCAGTTAATATCATTCACGTTTTTTCGTTCAACAGCTCCACTTTGGCCGCGAGGGCACCAAACCCACCCCACCCCGTCACACTATGTGCCATCAGATATAAAACATACTCGTTGTGTACAGAGAACCCCTGTCCAGTTCTCCATCAGACCCGAAGGATATCGATTTTTACGTCATTTTGATCAGCTTCCCCAATGCAATAATTATTTCCGATACCTGCATGTTCAGAGCTGTCCACGGATACCTCCATCTCTTCAACTATGTTCCCCAAATCTGTAGGATCTGAGCGCGCGCGCGCGTGTGTGTGTGTGTGTGTGTGTGGGGGGGGGGGGGTTGTATGTGTTCATGTGTGAATGTGCGTGTATATTTCTATGTGTGGATGTGTGCATTTATGCTTATGTGTGTGTAGCTGTATTTGCGCGCGTTTGAGAGAGAGAGAGAGAGAATCTTATAATGCATAGAGTAAAAACATACCGCTGTTGAATCCTTCCTCTCTCTCGCTCTCTCTCTCACACACACACATACACACACACACACACACACACACACACACACACACACACACACACACACACACACACACACACACACACACACACACACACACACACACACAAATAAACGCGAGTTGTCTGCCGATCTCCCTGTTCATGTCCTTCTCTTCCCACTCCGACCGTGTTAAGAAATGTACTAAGCGGTTGAGTCGGCATGAGGTTTAAGGGATAGAAAAAAAATAAAAGTGACACCGAAACAATTGAAAGACGATGTTGTAGATTCCAGAAATATACATAGCAGAATGAAACAACAAAGAGAGTAAATTGGGAGAACGGAAAATAGTCGGCGTAGTCTGCCAGAGAGAAAAGCATTCAGCTTGCAGTGGGGTTCAAGTTGAAAATGAAGACAGGAAACAGTTTACGTAAAATGCAGAAATAGTGAGAGAGAACGACAGCAGTGCATAGACAATCGTCGAACGGGAGGCATTCATTCGGATAATATGAGACCGTGTGTTTCAGGCTCTACCTGCATGACGCCGGTACAGTGTGCAGAGGGATGGTTCATTCTGTACCCACCAGTCACCGGTGCAATGAGAGCATGGGTGGGGAGGAGTGTTCGTTTTTAAGATAAAATTTCCTGCTCCAGACCGAGAGTGTGGTGTTCTTTAGTTCTCACTCCCTGGTTCAGTGTGACAGCGTGTATTTCATGCTGTTCATTTCTTTTTTGCTACAGTGTGAGAGTGTGGGTTTCATTCTGTATCTGTCAGTCTCTGTTACAGTGTGAGAGTGTGGGTTTCATTCTGTATCTGTCAGTCTCCGTTACACTGTGAGAGTGTGTGTTTCATTCTGTATCAGACTGTCTCTTTTACATGTGAGAGTGTGGGTTTCATTCTGTATCTGTCAGTCTCTGCTACAGTGTGAGAGTGTGGGTTTCATTCTGTATCTGTCAGTCTCTCCTACAGTGTGAGAGTGTGGGTTTCATTCTGTATCAGTCAGTCTCTGTTACAGTGCGGCAATGTGAGTTTCATTCTGTATCTGTCAGTCTCTCCTACAGTGTGAGAGTGTGGGTTTCATTCTGTATCTGTCAGTCTCTCCTACAGTGTGAGTGTGTGGGTTTCATTCTGTATCTGTCAGTCTCTCCTACAGTGTGAGTATACGGGTTTCACTCTTTACCGGTCATATTCTGTTACAGTGTGAGAGTGTGCATTTCACTCTGCACCGGTCATATTCTGTTACAGTGTGAGAGTACGGGTTTCACTCTGTACCGGTCATTTTCTGTTACAGTGTGAGAATGTGGGTTTCATTCTGTATCTGTCAGTCTCTCCTATAGTGTGAGAGTGTGGGTTTCATTCTGTTTCTGTCAGTTTCTGCTACAGCGTGAAAGTGTGGATTTCTTTCTGTATCTGTCAGTCTCTCCTACAGTGTGAGAGTGTGGGTTTCATTCTGTATCTGTCAGTCTCTGTTACAGTGTGAGAGTGTGGGTTTCTTTCTGTATCTGTCAGTCTCTGCTACAGTGTGAGAGTGTGGGTTTCACTCTGTACCGGTCATTTTCTGTTACAGTGTGAGAATGTGGGTTTCATTCTGTATCTGTCAGTCTCTCCTACAGTGTGAGAATGTGGGTTTCATTTTGTATCTGTCAGTTTCTGCTACAGTGTGAGAGTGTGGGTTTCTTTCTGTATCTGTCAGTCTCTGCTACAGTGTGAGAGTGTGGGTTTCATTCTGTATCTGTCAGTTTCTGCTACAGTGTGAGAGTGTGGGTTTCTTTCTGTATCTGTCAGTCTCTGCGACAGTATGAGAGTGTGGGTTTAATTCTGTGTCTGTCAGTCTCTGTTACAGTGTGAGAGTGTGGGTTTCATTCTGTATCTGTGAGTCTCTGCTACAGTGTGAGAGTGTGGGTTTCACTCTGTACCGGTCATATTCAGTTACAGTGTGAGAATGTGGGTTTCATTCTGCATCTGGTAAAAATAAAACTCACAAAAACATGTTTCATGTTCCAGCAGCATTGATATGAATACTTTTCACTCAACAATTCCAAATTGCTACCTTCACCGAGCAACTCTGTTTGCCGGTTCTTTCATTCTTTCTTCAATGTGAACCAGGGCGTGAGTTTATTCGAGGGAGGTTCCACTGATAAGTAATATAATGCTCATTTCGATTTTCTGATGACAGCTTCAGACTGGCCTGTATCGCGTTATCCATGTTCACTGATAAAATCGTGACAGTCTTGTTCTGTGTGGTTCTGAGAGTGTTTGTCAGTAGGAGTGTGAGCGAGGTCACGTTTCACATTTCATGGATTAACTACTGAGAAACTGGCGTCATAGTTCTGGCAACAAACCCAACCCACCCTGTCGAACAATGTGCCACCAGAGATAAAACATACCCTCTGTGTACACAGACACTCTGTCCAGTTCTCCTTTAGCCCTAGACGACATTAATAATTGCTTCATTTAAATCACATACCCGAGAATGATATTTAACTTTGATACTTTGAAGTCCAGAGCTGTGACGGTTCCCTCCATCTCTTAATCTATCTTCCCCACATCTTTCGTATCTGTGTGTGTACCTGTGTGTTCGTTATGTATGTGTGTGTGTGCGTGTGTGTGATTGTGTGTGTGTGTGCGTGTGTGTGTGTGTGTGTGTGTGTGTGTGTGTGTGTGTGTGTGTGTGTGTGTGTGTGTGTGTGTGTGTGTGTGTGCGTGTGTGTAGAAGCATCTCTCTCTCTCCAGTAACTCTATTACATTATTTGCCGACGGCCCTGTTCATGCCTTTCTCTTCCATGACTGGACATGATTGAATAGAGTCTGCTTACTGAATAAGCTGAAGTTTCATTGAAACTTTTACGGGACCATGTTGCAGAAACAAGAGACATTCATAGCAGAACGAGAGGAATAAAACAATGAGTTGGGAGAACAGAGAATAATAGTTCAGTCTGCTGGACAGAAAAGGATTGAGGATGTATTAGGTTTCGAGCTGAAATTAAAGAGAGGATTGAAATGAAATTCATATAAATTGCGGGTTAGTGATAGAGAACGAAGGCAGGGCAGAGACAATCAACAAACTGGAGACATTCAATCGAGTGTGTTGTTCAGTCTCTACCGGCTTGCCGCGGGTATAGTGTGAAGAGAAGTGGTTCATTTTGTACTCACTGGCCTCAGTGCACTGTGAGAGTGTGGGGTTCTGAAGGTGACTCTCTCTGGTTCGGTGTGAGTGTATGCATTTCTTTATGTACCGGCCAGTCTCTGCTACAGTGTGAAAGAGTGTTGTCACCGTCTTGTGAGTCTCTGATTCTGTGTGCGCGGGTATATTTTTCTCATTCTTATCCGCTGTTCCTCTGATCTGGGAAATAGTCTTACATTAGGTTCTGTCTTCCCTGCGCTATTTTTAGAGCAAGCGTTTTCTGGAGATGGTTTATTTTAAAATTGTGACATACATCGTGAGCCATGAATGATGACATTTGTATGGAGCAGCACATTCAGCGTCACAGAGTTAATTAGTAACAAGTGCATTCGGTCCGACATCATTCTGCATGCTATTCGTGTCACGGTCCGGTCCGTTGACTCCTCATTTCATTTACTTTCCTTTTCCCCGGATTCCACCGGACTCTTTGATGAAGGCACCTGATTTTCATCCGATCCGGCAGCATAAAACTCCGACTTACATCTGCTCGACGCTGGATCGTCACCTCAGCCAGTGCAGCAATGCACGTTCCGGGCCGCTGAACAGACTGAACTCTAAGTTGCTTCGGGAATCCTGTCGTTTTCGTATCTACCTGAGATTTGCCGGCCGTTTGCTGCTACTCCTAGTCAAGGTACGAATTTTGTCGTTTTCGTGTCCAGCTGAGAATCGCTGGCCGTTTGCCGCTATTCCGAGCCAAGGTACGAATTAGCTGTTGTTGGTTAGTTTTATAGTCTCTTGTCCAGCTGGGGATTTTTGCAGGCCGTTTTCTGCTACTCCGATTCAAGATGTGAATTGTCTGATATTGTTTTGTTTTGTCGTCTCGTGTTCGGCTGAGGATTGCAGGCCGTTTTCCGCTCTTCCGAGCCAAGATACTTATCATCTGTCGTTGCTTGGTTTTTCTCTGTGTCAAGTTCAAGTCCCGGCTCTGTGTCCCAGTTTGAGTCCTGGCTCGGTGTCCGAGTCCGAGTCCAAGCTCCGTGTGAAGGGCCCGTGTCTGGGATCAGGTCCAGGCTCTGTGTCCAAGTCCGAGAGCAGGGCCCGTGTCTGGGATCAGGTCCAGGCTCTGTGTCCAAGTCCGAGACCAGGGCCCATGTCTGAGATCAGGTCCAGGCTCCATGTCTGAGTCCAAGTTCAGGCTCCGTGTCCGTGTCCAAGTCCATGCACCATGAAGAAGCTCCGGGTCCAGGTAACTCTCGTTTATTGTCCAAATTCACGTCCACGTAAGCATTCAATCCTCGCTCTGTGGTCTTCCATGCAACCATTAATAAACACAAGTCTGTTATAATGCGATCTCCGTGCCCGTGTCCTGCATTTGGGTCCGCTTCCAGCCGTTCATTGCAACAAATCGTTGCTAAAGCACCTAGAGGCAATTGAGCAGCAACTGATCAGTAAACTTCTGTAGTTTGGCAACACAACTTCTGAAATGTCGAATGAAAATAAACAAAATAAATATTTTTATTAATTTAAATAAATTACAGTGTAATTAAGTTCACAAATTGATCGAAAGAAGACGTACCAACGCAGTGCTTTTCATGTTCTTTCAATATTTATATGAATACTTTTCCCTCAGCAATTTTAAATTGCCCCCTTCACCGTGTACCTCTGCTCTCTTATGTTTGCCGATTCTGTCACATATATTTCAATGTGCAGCAGACTATGCATTGATTTGAGTAATGTCCCACTCATAAATCATATGATATTCATTTCGATTTCCTAATGACAGATTCCGACTGATCTGTGATAGGACAGTTGTTAAATTACTTCAGTTTTAAAATTGCCACTACTTTGCTCTGTCCAACACTGAGAGGGATTGGGAGTAAAAATGCGAGGGAAGCTCAAGTTTCACATTTAGAGTAGACCAAAGTTTCACGTTGCAACACGCGGCTGATTGATGAACTCCGGAGAATTTGACGTCACAGCAACGTCACAGTGCAGCCGGGAAAGTACACCTCGTCATGGACATGGTGGGTGGAAGAGCTTGTTCCTGTGTTGCAAGCACATTACACCCATCAGTGCATAAGAACGAGATGAATGGAGGGGATTGGACGGCAGACGATTAATAGACGTCTGCCTGCAATGTGTTCACATCACCTGGACAAGATAGCATCATGCAACACTAGAGCACAGGAAGAAGCCCTCCGATTCATTACTTCTGCTTTGAACACGATACCGAATGAGACTAAAGTGATTACTGTACATGACCCATCTCCCTTCATTCAATGCATACTCGTGCTTTGACTGAATCTCGAGGTTATATCTCAACAGACGTCAAACAATTACCATCAGTCACCTTCTTGAAGTAAACATTTGAGAATGCAAGAGAAAACACTGATGGATAAAAAAAGGTAGAGGTTCACTTAAAGACATCCCCGGAAGGAAGCAGGAAGGCTGGAGAATTAGCCAAACTAGAATCAAGTTGGGTGGTGAAATGGAGTACAGATATAGAGGTAGGGATAATAGAGAAACCAGCAAACTGCCACATATATACTAAGTAATGACACAGCAACTGGACCAGGAGTTAACAAATGTAATGTTAGAAGATAATTCTGAAGACTTTGGGAAATATCAAGGGATACAGGCACGGTATTGAATTATACTTGATAGTGGTAAATTCGAGGTGCGGAATTCTGAAAGAAAACAAATGATGTATTAACACCATGACATTTGTGAACATCAAAGATCAGATAGAACTATGGAACAGTTGAAGAAATTGTGTTGGTGGCCAGAACTGCGAGCAGATATACATTATTGTAAGAATTGTTTGATTTGTATCCAGTGAGAGCCCAGATAAATCGGGTAGAAATGCAGTTTTAAGACACGCCCTGTAGAAGGACCATGTGTTAACTTGCATGTTAATTCGGTTGGATCTTGACCTCCATCCTCTGGAGGACTGAAATATATTTTCGAGATAGTAGATGCGTTCACCAAGTGGATAGCGGCTTTCCCAACTAGATATTGAAAACCGCTGACGTGACAGCCAGGATTTTGTTCGACAGAGTTTCTTCACGCTGTGTATTGCAATGCTGTCTGGGATCAGTCATGATCGCTACACCCACATGTGAAACCCTCTGGGCTAAAAACACATGTTGGTATCCCTTACTGGCCACAATAGAATGGAATTGCTGAACGGATGAAAAAAAACACATTAAAGACAATGTTATCTAAAATGAAATGGTTAGAATCCCTGTTTGGGCTAGATTTATCACAGACCGAGTATGATGGCATCGGAAAGGACAAATGCAAGAAGCAATTAATTGACTGTATTAAGGAGGCCCATTATGATGCCGCCCATAACATGTGGCGGAAGAAACAGCAGAACCTCGAAATTGGGAGTCGGAATTAGGACAGAAGGTTATGATCTCATTATATCAGCCCAGCCCGCTTACATCTTCGCGATCTGTAGGGACATAGTAAGTCTATCAGTATATTGAATCCAGACCGTTCCGAACAAGTTGGGTTGGAATCATATTTAACCCATTCAAACCCCTTGGAGATAGTCAATGTAGTCTAGTAGCTGAGTTCCAGAAAGTATGTTGTCAATGGGATGCCCTGGATCGAGATGAGATGATCCTCTTAGATTTATGTTTCAGATAATTGACGGTGATGTGTATACAAGGCGTTGAAGTTAGCTTTAGTAGGACCATTCATAACGTCAGAATGTTTGGTAACAGGGGATATTTGGCTGGTGGCTTCAAAGCTGACGCCTTCAGAAGGCAATGGACAGTTGTGGATGGAGCGTTTTCTCCCTGGATGTCGGTGACCAGTGGAGTACTGCGGAGATCTGTTCTGAGACCTAAGGCTTTTAGTGTTTTTATGAATAATTCGGATAAGGAAGTGGAAGTGTGGTTTATTGTATTTGCTGTGATGTGAAGGCTGGTGCAATTATGGAGAGTAGAGACGGTTGCCACCGATTTCCAACAGGACAGTGACCGTCCGCAGAGCAGCGCTGAGAAGTTATAGATGGAGTTAAACACGGAAAGGTACGAAGTGATTCACTTTGGAAGGATGAATTTGAAGGAAAAGGTGATACTTTCTCGAGTCAATAGAGGGCCGCGCATTAATTCGATTCCGCAATGGAAACAGAGGGGTGAGACTTTCTCCAATAAGGAGATGCCCGTCATCGCTACGAGTGCCACAAAAGGTAGGGAGTGCTGCACTGCAAGAGCAGAATGAAGTGTAATTGAAAGATGAGCTGGAACACATCCGTTGTTCTGCACGTATTACAGTGCCGCTGAAAAGGCAATATCCCTGAAAGTGAACCTGGAGAGAGAAAAATATACAATTTCGTGGCAAATAATAGAACAGCCTGGGAACCTGCGGATAGTTCACAGAATTTAATTATTACTTTTGTTCAAACAGAGAATAGATGGAAAAATAATGGGAGAGTTGTGGCAGATTTGACAATATATTTAACATTCTCACTAAAATGGGGTGGTCAAGGCTTTCACTGGTAGAGGTCAGGTTCCTCCCAAACGGCCCATGTGTGCATTGAAAAACATAGCTCTTCAAACTGTCCTCAGTCCTCGCTAATTTCACGAAGACACGTTCCCTTTTTGACCGCAGGTCTCTGGAATATCGCTGTGGATCTTTAAAAGTTTTGGGAGGAATATAAGTGCAGTGTTATTGTAAACATGTTAGCTGTCATTGTCAATTACATCACTCAAACCGCCCGGAATGACTGGAACGAAAGAAAGAAAAGAATGAACGAATGTTCCCCTTCGATAATGTGTACTTTAAAAGCAACGGAAAAATAAAAATATCCGATTTAAATAGTTGAAGCCAGGTATGATGGAAAATAACATGGAAAATTCACATCATATTTTGTTTTAAAGCAAATGGATTGCTGTATCCTTTGAGGAATCAATTTCACGACACGGTGACAGAGTGAGTAAAATAGTTTAACGTAATTGTCTGTGCATTTGGTTGTCATTAATGTCTCTGACGTTATAGCCACGCTAATTACCTCAGGGAATTGTTCTCACCTCAATAAAAGTCTGCTAAACCGATCCCCAGTCCATCTGAGCAGCTGAAACGTTCCGTACAACTGAACGCTGCTTCTGACGGAATATGGGATATCCGGCGATTTACTACATCGCGGCCATTTTCTATCCAACACTTGTAGCGGTTGGTATCCCCGGTAAGATGCCGGAGCTGGTTACTTTATGTACGATGCCGACGTCCTGCTGTTACTCTGCTGAGGTATCCGCGCTGTTACTAAGCACAGATGCTACCGTCGGCTGCAACGTGTTTCCGGAATGGAGGATTTAAGAGGATTGTTTCATCTTCATTTTCCGTACTTTGATCGAAGCGATTTTTTTTTCTTTTGTCAATTACGTTGGTTCCAATATTGACAATGTTTCATAATTTCACCTCGCTAGGCTCTCTGAAGTTATGCTGGTCTCTGCGTTTCTAGGTCCGAGTCTCTATCAGTGTAGACAATTCGACCTTAAAACAACGTGGCAGCTTATTTAAATGATCGTCCAGTTTATTTTCGACAATTGCGTTTGTAATTCTGTAAGTAAGTAAATGAGAACTCGTGCTTTACACCTCATTGATTCCTCTTTGACACCACTACAAATAATCCTGTCAGATCTTTCACCTCTAATAATGGAAATGGTGTTGTTTACTGAGGCGATCGACTGTTTTCCCGTACGTGAGCCGTGGAACTCTGATGCCTCGCTTTAAACTGTGGGAAGGTGACGAGCCCACTGACACTCTCATCCGTCACTGTCCTGCAGCCGGAGTGCAGCGACTGAGACCTCACACACTATATTCACTCCTTTCACTTCCAAATAAATCATATCCTGAATAGCATCGGAAAAAATGGGGGCATTCGGGGAATTGCTGCGGACAATATATCTATTTTGTTTGCATATTTCTTGAAATTAACTTAACAGCCATTGTGATCCTATCTCAGGGAAAATGCGGGCTCTCCAAATGCATCACCCGTTACCTGGTTGGAATGGCAACAGCGGATCTGACGGTTGTGATTGCTGTTGCTTTAGTGGAACAGGCATACAATATCTATATTTATTCTATTTATATTTCTATTTTTCCAATTTCTTTTAGTTAACTTAACGGCTATTGTGATCCTATCTCGAGGAAAATGCGGACTCTCCAAATGCATCACCCGTTACCTGGTTGGAATGGCAACAGCGGATCTGATGGTGGTTATAGTTTTTGTTTTAGTGGAACAGACCAACAGTATCTACATTTATTCCAAATCCCTGCTCATCACTCCTGTATGCGCTCTGACACTTGTACTTGTCACTGTAACGACAGACTGTTCTGTTTGGTTTACGGTCAGTTTTACCTTCGATCGTTTCATCGCAATATGTTGTCGAAAGCTGCGGGAGAGATACTGCACTGAGAGAACAGCAACGGTGCTTATCGTGACCGTGGTTTTAGTGAGCTGCGGGCGATGTGTTCCGTTATACTTTTCCATTGAACCTTATGTCATCATTGACAACACGCCGTGGCGATGCACCACTACATACGAATACGTTACTTCACCCCTGTGGAGAGGATACGAATTACTGGAGAGTATTTTAACACCATTGCTACCAATCGGCTTAATCATGGCGTTCAACGGGTTAACTGTAAGACATATCGTTGTGGCAAATAGAGTCCGCAGAAGGCTTCGGAACAGCAACGACAATCAGAAAGATGCCGAGGTGAAAAAACGCACAAAATCGATGATTTTGTTGTTTTCTATATCAGCTAATTTCATATTACTTTGGATGCCCTATGTAGCTTGTTCCCTGAAATGGCAAGTACAAAATTATTTTTACGAGGACAAATACTTGAGTTCCCCGGTATACATCCTACAACAATTTGGGAACGTGTTGCAAATTCTCAGCATGTGCACCAATACTTGTATCTATACACTGACACAAATGAAATTCAGGGAAGAGCTGAAGAATGGAATGAAGTATGTGTTTACGTTAAATGGCCATCTGTGTAGATAACGCCCGCGTGTAATGGCAATTCTGCGGAGTTTTTCAAATAAAGCCGTTTTACAATGAACAGATTTCGCAAATATGTCATAAATTCAAACAATCATCCGCCTGGTCAGCCTGGAATTGCAGAATTGGTGGAAGATCGCTGACTTCATACAGTTTTTGTAGGTAGCGATACAAACATTCACTGCTGCTGGCGTGCCTGTTACTTTGGTTCAAGTATATTACAAACTATCACAGACACTCGACTGTCACAAGGGCAGGAATGGCTGCAGGACTTCCCGTGCTTTAGATGTTGAAAAATGGGCAGGGTCGTGTAAAAGAGTGTAAAGGGAGTGTAAATCATGCAAATCGGGGATAGTATCGCAGATGCAGAAAGGGAGGACAACGTGTAGCGTTTGGTTGTTATTAGACTGTGAGACGAACACTGAAACATAGAGTACCATTTGGAGTGTTATATACTGCCGCCACCAGATTAACAATAAAAACGCAACAGTGAGGAACCGATCGGGAAGCGGAACCTGGCCACGTGCCCTGTTATTGGCACTGGCAACTTTACCTCCCCAGGAGGTAAATAATGTTGTATGGCATAATTTCTCAGTTATGTCCAGGAAGGATTCATGTCACTATATGAAAAAAGGAACACTAACGAACAGTTCATATCGATCTAATATAAGAAAAGGAAACGGATCAGGCGACAGATCACTCCGCGGGTCAACATTTCAGAATGTAAGGGCAAAACTCTCAGACATTTGCCTTGCACTGGTATAGAACTAGTGAGAATGCAATGCATTTAATTGGGGATTTGAGAATTATGGTGCTACCCGGCACGAACTTGGGAAGGTAAATTGGGAAATGCGCAACTGATATGTGGATATTGTTGAGGGAGCACTGACATGGGATTCAGTATAGGCTTTTCTCTTTGATGCAGGGAAAGGATGGTAGGTAAAGTAACCGTGGGAGACAACAAAATTGGGACCATTCAAGAGGAAAAAAGAAAGATATTTAAGATTTAGGAAGAAAGGATCTGATAGGGTTATGGCGAGTCACCATGCACACAAGGAAGAGTTTAAAAACGGACTTAGAAAAATTAGAAGGTGTCTTCAGAAGGCCTTGACGAGTTGTCCTGTGAAGAACAGTAGGAGAGTGGAGAGTGTGTGGGCAGATCAGAGGAAAGCTTGTGTCCGGAGTCCAAGGAGGCAGTGAAGCTCCTTTACTGAATACATTGATGAATGTGAACACAGCGTAAAAAGGCTGATTCGCCAGATCATGCCGACGTTGAGAAAGAGGATGCGCTGGAAACTTGTAAATCATTATGCTAGATCATATACCGGAAGGGATACAGTCCAGATAATTTTGGAAGGCGATCGAAGATATTGCTGAACTTTTGGACAGGATATTTGTGTCTTCTCTGCCCACGGAAGTAGAAGCAGAACTAGATGACTGGAGGTGGAAAATGTTATTCATTTGTTGACGAAAGGTAATAGGGATACTCCTTGGAATTTTAGACCAGGGAGTCTTATATCTGTAGAATGTAAACTACTGGAGAAGATTATTGAAGAAGGAATTTATGAGTATTTGAAGAAACGTAGTCTGGCTAGTAAGAGACAACATGGCTTCTTGTCCTTTATGAGACAGATTGAGTTATTTGAAAAAGTGAAAATGAAACGAACAGATGAATCAGGACAGTCAAAGGGCGTATTAATTTTGATCAGGCGTTTTATCAGTTCGGTTTCTTAAAGCAGACTCATTCAGAAAGTCAGGAGGCATGGAATCCGGGGAAACCTGGCTGAGTTGATTCCGAATTGGCTTACTGACAGAAAGCAGATGATGTAGGAGAGAGTGTGAATTCTGGCTGGAAGACAGCGGGCAGCGGTGTTCCGCAAGGACAATCGAAATTCCGGTACACTTTACAACTATGTTTGGAGTCTTCCGTTACAGTGATCTAAGAAATAGGGTTGAGGGAAATAACCGCTTTAATCTGACCACCCAGCAGCAGCTGGGTAATTAATGGAATTACCTCTGACGACGTAAGCAAATCGCTGAGATATTGACTGAACCAGCAGGATATCTAAGCTGACCTGTCATTTACATATTACAAGGCAGTTGCTAATTTATGGAATTAGGGCTGACGGCGTAACCAAATCGCTGAGCTATTGACTGCACCGTCACGTTAACTAAACTGACCAGCAATTTACATATTACAGAGCAGATGTCATACTGACTTCAAAGCAATATTTTCCAATGGAGCCCTACAACTTAAAACCAGCATTTCAAAAAGTGTTCAGCTGCAGCTTCTGGTGCTAGTAAAGGAACCAGCCAATTCGAAATTCCCAATTCAAGTGCACACCAATTTATCCGAATGCCAGTTTACCTGTGAATCGTGGTTTTATCTTACTGCGTGTAGATACGCTCATATTGCAATCCATCTAACCCTGAATCCACATGGCCGGCGTGGAATCCGTGTCTTCCTCTAAAATCAATAATAAATTAAAACTAGAAAACTACACAAACTAAAAACGTAGCGATGGCAAAGCAAATATCCGGGTTCACGCTTGTCTTCCTTCAAAAGCATCGCAGGCAATTGGAGAATGCAGAATAAACAATTTTCTAAGCTTCCATCTTCTAATGCCACAACCATCGATTTTACTTTGTCTCCATGCTTCAGTATGATCAAGGACAGAGGGATAGCACAGTATCAGCGACTTTCTAGTTTGGTCAGTGCAGTGAGACACTGAAGTTCTAACCCAGACATACAGTCAGATAGCCACAGGAATTTGCTGCACACAAATAAGGTCTTCAGTCCGTCAGGCCCGTGAAGAATTATTTAAACTGCTTACTCCCATCGACCAGCACCCGGACCGTGGCGATGCATGTCTCTCGCACCTATGTACTTATCCAATCATCGCTTAAAATTTGACATCGGAATCTCAATTCACCTTTGAGTCGGCAGTACTCTCTACACTCGGACGTCCCTCTGGGTGAAGAAATTTCCCTCATATTCTCCTTAAACATTTCACATTTCACCCTTCACCCATGATCTCTAGTTGTATTCTCGCCCAACATCAGTGGAGAAAGCTTGCTTGCATTTACACTCTCTGTACGCCTCATCATTTTGTATACGTCTATCAAATCTCCTTGCAGTCATATACCTGCTAGGGAATAAAGTGCTGACATATGTCATCTTTCGTTTTAATTCAAAGCATCCAATTTCAGCAATAGCCATATAATATATATATATATAATTTTCTGTATTAATTCAAACTTAGTTACATCTGTCCATCTGTTCACTCCTCCCGGGTGCCAGGGTCCAGGATGTCTCTGACCGGCTGCGTAACATCCTGGTACGAGGAGGGAAGCAACCAGAAGTCGTGATACATGTTGGCACCAACGACATAGGCAGGAAGAGGGATGAGTTTTTGATGTGTGAGTTTTGGGAACTAGGCAGAAGTCTGAAGAACAGGACCTCAAGGATGGCTTTCCCGGGATTGCTTCCAGTGCTACCTGATAGTGATGGTAAGAATTGGAGGAGATGGCAGTTGATTGCGTGTCTGAGGAGTTGGTGCAGGGGGCAGGGTTTTAGATTTTTGGACCATTGGGATCTCTTCTGGGGAAGGTGGGACCTGTACAGATTGGATGTGTTGCACCTGAACTCGAGGGGGAGCAATAACCTTGTAGGTTGGTTTGCTAGCATGGTTCGGGAGGGTGTAAAATAATGTGCAAGGGGGATGGGACCCGGAGCAGTGAAAGAAGAGCATAGAGTAAAGCCAGATCTAACATTTAGAGAGGCTTTGAGGAAATGGAAGCAGAATTGTGTAAAGGTAGCAAGGTAGAAGAGCTAAAGTGTGTGTACTTCAATGCAAGAAGCATCAGAAACAAAGGTGATGAACTGAGAGCTTGGATACATACATGGAATTATGATGTCGTTGCCATTACAGAGACCTGGCTAGCACCAGGGCAGGAATGGATTCTCAATATTCCTGGATTTCAGTGCGTTAAAAGGGATATAGAGGGTGGGGAAGGGAGGAGGGGTGGCATTACTGGTCAGGGATACTATTACAGCTACAGAAAGGGTGGGTAATGCAGCAGGATCCTCTTTTGAGTTAGTATGGGTGGAAGTCAGGAACAGGAAGGGAGCAATACTCTATTGGGGGTATTCTATAGGCGCCCTGGTACCAACAGAGATACCGAGGAGCAGATTGTGAGACAGATTTTTGAAAAGTGGAAAAATGACAAGGTTGTTATCATGGGTGAATTTAACTTCACTAATATTGATTGGCACCTGATTAGTTTCAAGGGTTTAGATGGGGCAGAGTTTGTTAAGTTTTTCCAGGACGGATTCCTGTCACAGTATGTTGACAGGCCGACCTCGGGGAATGCCATACTAGTTCTAGTATTAGGTAATGAACCGGGTCAGGTCACAGATCTCTCAGTGGGTGTGCTTCTGGGGGACAGTTAACACCGCCCCTTGCATTTATCAACATCATGGAAAAGGGTAGAATCAGAGAGGACAGGAAATTTTTATTGGGGAAGGGAAAATTCTGAGGCTATAAGGATAGAACTTGCGGGTGTAAATTGGGATGATGTTTTTGCAGGGAAATGTACTATGGACATGTGGTCGATGTCTAAGGATCTCTTGCAGGATGTTAGGGATAAATTTGTCCCGGTGAGGAAGATAAAGAATGACAGGGTGAAGGAACCATGGTTTTCAAGTGAGGTGGAAAATCTAGTCAGGTGGAAGAAGGAAGCATACATGAGGTTTAGGAAGCAACGATCAGATGGGTCTATTGAGCAATATAGGGTAGCAAGAAAAACGAATAAGAAGGGGCTGAGAAGAGCAAAAAGCGGGCATGAGAAGGCCTTGGCGAGTAGGCTAAAGGAAAACCCCAAGACATTCTTCAATTATGTGAAGAACAAAAGGATGACAGGAGTGAAGGTAGGACCGATCAGAGATAGAAGTGGGAAGATGTGCCTGGAGGCTGTGAAAATGAGCGAGGTCCTCAATGAATACTTCTCTTCGTTATTTACTAATGAGGGGGAACTTGGTGACAGTGAGGAGAATATAAGTGAGGCTGATGTTCTGGAGCATGTTGATATTAAGGGAGAGGAGGTGTTGGAGTTGTTAAAATACATTAAGACGGATAAGTCCCCGGGGCCTGATGGAATATTCCCCAGGCTACTCCACGAGGTGAGGGAAGAGATTGGTGAGCCTCTGGCTAGGATCATTATGTCCTCGTTGTCCACGGGAATGGTACCGGATGATTGGGGGGGAGGCGAATATTGTCCCCTTTATTGTCCCCTTGTTCAAAAAAGCTAGTAGGGATAGTCCGAGTAATAATAGACCAGTAAGCCTTACGTCTGTGGTAGGAAATCAGTTGGAAAATATTCTTAAAAATAGAATCCATGGGCATTTAGAGAATCATGGTCTGATCCGGGACAGCCAGCATGGCTTTGTGAAGGGCAGATCGTGCCTAACAAGCCTGATAGAGTTATTTGAGGAGGTCACTAGGCATATAGATGAGGGTAGTGCAGTGGATGTCATCTACATGGATTTTTGAAGGGCATTTGACAAGGTTCTACACAGTAGACTTATTCAGAAAGTCAGAAGGCATGGGATCCAATGAAGTTTGGCCAGGTGGATTCAGAATTGGCTTCCCTGCAGAAGGCAGAGTGTCGTGGTGGAGGGAGTACATTCAGATTGGAGGGTTGTGACTAGTGATATCCCCCAAGGATCTGTTCTGAGACCACTACTTTCCGTAGTTTTTATTAACGACCTGTATGTGGCGGTGGAAGGGTGGGTTGCCAACTTTGCAGACGACACAAAAGTTGGTGGTATTGTAGATAGTGTAGAGGATTGTCGAAGATAGCAGAGAGACATTGATGCGATGCAGGTGTGGGCTGAGAAGTGGCAGATGGGGTTCAACCCGGAGAAGTGTAAGGTGGTACACTTTGGAAGGAGAAACTCCAAGACAGAGAACAAAGTAAATGACAGGAAGTAAATGGTAGTGTGGAGGAGCAGAGGGATCTGGAGGTACATGTCGCCAGATCCCTGAAAGTTGCCTCACAGGTAGATAGGATAGTTAAGAAAGCTTATGGGGTGTTAGCTTTCGTAAGTCGAAGGATAAAGTTTAAGAGTCGCGATTTAATGATGCAGCTCGATGAAACTCTGGTTAGGTCATACTAGGAGTTCTGGTCACTTCACTATAGGAAGGATGTGGAAGCGTTGGAAAGGGTACAGAGGAGATTTACCAGGATGCTGCCTGGCTTAGAGAGTATGGATTACGATCAGAGATTAAGAGATTAAGTCTTTACTCTTTGGAGAGAAGGAGGATAAGAGGAGACATGATAGAGGTGTTCAAGATATTAAGAGGATTAGACAGAGTGGACAGCCAGCCCCTCTTCCCCAGGGCACCACTGCTCAGTACAAGAGGACATGGCTTTAAGGTAAGGGGAGGGAAGTTCAAGGGGGATATTAGAGGAAGGTTTTTCACTCAGAGAGTGTTTGGTGCGTAGAATGCACTGCCTGCGTCATTGGTGAAGGCAGATACACTAGTGAAGTTAAAGAGACTACTAGACAGGTATATGGAGGAAGTTAAGTTGTGGGGTTATATGGGAGGCAGTGTTTGAGGGTCCGCACAACACTGTGGGCCGAAGAGCCTGTAATGTACTGTACTACTCCATGTTCTGTGTTCTATTTTGTTCAACGTTTAAGAGGTGATTGGATCAGTACGCAGATGACAGGGATATGGATGGCCTTGGTCCGGTTGCAGGTCGATGGGAGTAGGCAGTATAAATAATTCCTCACAGACCTGACGGGATGAAGACCCTCTTTCTGTGCAGTGGTTTCGTGACAATGTCTAATGTATAGCTGAGACACCTTTAGTGTCTCACAGAACCGACCAATCTAGAAAGTCGTTTATACTGTTCGATTCCTCTGTCCTTGCACACACTGAAGGATTAAGACGGAGTTAGGTGGATGGTTATAACACGAGAAGATGAAAGCGCAGATGTGAGATGATAAAAGGAGTATTACATTACAGGAATATACCATCACTCTCTCAGGAATACCGTAAAGACAATTGTTCCGGACTAGAGGTGGGTGTGACGGTGTTCCTAGTACGGTGAACAAATTTGTTCTTCATCGGTAGTAATGGGGATCATTCGCGCCGGTACCATACAGCAAGGGGTTAATTTAATCCGAATCCTGTCCTTGCTCAGAAACTGGAATTGAGACATCCTGGAAGTCGTTGGAGGCTTTGAGTTGTGGAGACGTCATGTTTTAACTGTGTTGAATATTAACTCGTGAACGATGCATTGTTTTCTGCTTCTGTTTGTTTTGGAGTGAAAACGCTTCAATAAATGTTGTATGATTGCAATTGGAGATGTTTCGTTGACTGTTGAAAAAATAAGAAGATGCCATTTTCTGCATTTTAAAAAATATGAATGCTTTGCGGATTTAAAATATTGCACGAGATGTGGACATTATTGAGTTCAATTGAAAGAGAGAAAGAAAGATTACGGTCATAAATGACTTTATTGGCATGATACGTTTCTTTAGTTTGTGTTGGGGGGATGATTGAATTCATCTTCGTTTTCACCATACCTGTGATAGAAAATTTGTGTTTTCTTGTGAGAACTGCTGCGAAATTCGGCGACTGAATATCTTTCCGAAAATCTGTGAAGTTCTGGTGTACGTGAGCCTCAGCTCTTTACATCCTAGTCTCCTAAATTCTTTAGAATACGTGCTGAGGCCGTTTGCTTTGGAAGTTGATTATTCTGTATTCTCCAGTTGCCTGCGGTGGTTTTGAAGGAGGACAAGTAAAAGCCCGGATGTTTGCTTTGCTCATGCAGCGTTTTTAGCTTGTGTCGTTTTGTATGTTTCATTTATTATTGACTTCAGAGGGAGACACGGACTCCACACCGGTCGTATGGATTCAGAGTTACATGCATCGAATTATAAGCGAATCTACACCCGATACAATAAAACCATGATTCAGAGGTAAATTGGCATTTGGATAAATTGGTGTGTACTTGAATTGAGAATTTGAAATTGGCATTTTGGAAGGCTGATCATTTTAAACAGAACCAGAAGCAGCTGCTGAACACTTCGAAATACTGGTTTTAAGTTTTAGGGCTCCATTGGAAAAGATTGTATCTGCCCTGTAACATATAAATGGCAGGTCAATTTGCATAACGTGGCGGTGATCAATAGATCAGCGATGTGATTACGTCGTCAGCCCTAATTACAAAAACTATCATCTGCTCTGTAATATGAAAATTGCAGGTCCGTTTAGAACACGTGCTGATGCAGACAGCAGCTCAGCGATCAGACCTACATCTTCAACCCAAATTACATAAATTATCCAGCTACTAATAGATGGTCAGATTAAATCGGTCATTTTCCTTTGTAGCCGCAGAGCCCAAATAGAATTGTAAAGTGTAACGGAATTTCGACCGCCTTTGCGGAACAAGGAGCCAGCTCTATCTACTACATCATCTGCCTTCTGTTAGTAAGCCAATTCTGAATCCACGCAGCCAGGTTTCCCGGATCCCATGCCAGGTCTCCTTCCTGTACACAACTGAGAAATCCTGTCAACTCTAAACTTTTTAAACAGAAGATTTGCTGATGAAAATCAATGAACTTCAAGTTGCCTGTGACAACAGTCGTTTTAATAGTGTACATGCACCTGTGCAAAATCTATCTCTCGATCTGTCACTCTCATTGTGTGTTGTTTTCGTTTGTAATGCGATTTCTGCTCAGAATATCTCACACGTGTTTGTTCCCTTCATAGTAGTGAGTTCTACTCACAGTCTATTGACATACAACCCCAGTACAGTGTCCCCCAATTTCCTTGCGTTTAAAAGGTTTTCCCATTACTCTTTTTTACCACACTGTGAGCATTTTGAAACATCTGAACCTCTTAAATACCGTAAATCATCCCTCCCCTTCAGATTGAATTGACTTTATTTCCTTCACATAGACGAGGAATAAAAATCTTTAGGTTACGTCTCCGTCTAAATGTGCAATGTGCAAGCGTAGTAATTTATAATAAATTATGATAAATAGAACAGGCAATGTTACATAGAAAAACACTCCTGGTGGCTGAAGCTGTCCTGGTGCCTATTGATCCTGGCTTTTATTTTGCGGTAACGTTCCCCAGATTTTCGTCAAATCACTGCGATAGTTTGGAATTTATTTATTTCAGGATGCCCAGGCACATGATTGCTTGTATTTATGGCATATTTGCTTGGAGCTGTGGAGACGTCATATTTTAATTGTGTTGAATATTAACTCGTGGACGATACATTACCTTCTGCGTCTCTGTCTTGGAGTCAAAAGGCACATAAATTCCATCTTCAATTATACTCTACAATAATTTACCCACTACTGATGAAAGACTCACTGGTCTATACTTCCAATGCGTATCCCTATTATCTTGCTTCAACAAATGAATAACATTTTCTACCTTCTAATCTTCTAGTTCTACTTCCGTGGCCAGGGAAAACACAAATATCCTGTCTAGAAGCTCAGCAATGTCTTTGCTTCCCTTTCCAAATCAGCTGGACTATATCCCCTCCAGAAGCAGGGAATCATCTGTCATAATGTTCAGCAAGTTTTCAGCGCATCCTCTTTCTGAGCGTCGCCATGTTCTACCATATCTGCCTTTCTACGCTGTGTTCACTTTCATCGATGTATTCATTGTGGAGCTTCACTGCCTCCTTGGACTCCAGACAAAAGTTTTCCGCTTTTACCTCCGATCTGCCACCACTCTCTCCAGTCACCTTCCTGTTCGTCAGAGTGCAACTCGCCAAGGACTTATCAAGTCCCCTTTTAACTTTTCTAAGTCAATATTAAATTATCTCCTGTCTGCATTTTGACCCTTCATAACCCTTTCTCCTGATACGTTAAATATCTTTCTTTCTTCTTCTTGACGAATCGTTCCAACTTTATTGTCACCCAGGGTTACTTTATGCTATCATCCTTGCCCTGCGACAATGAGACAAGCCTATGCTGAACCCCATGTAAGTGTTCCCTAAGCAATCCCCACATATCTATTGTGCATTTCTCTGAGTACACCATTTCCCATTGTACGATCCCAAGCAACATGATTCGCAGACTTCCAATTAAACATATTCCGTGCTCCCTGGTCCTACCCATGTGCAAGGTAAATAGAGGGCAGATCTGCCCTATTGGTCTGAAGTGCTGACCCACCGAGAGATCTGTCACCTGATACGTTTCCTTTTCGAATATTATATAAGGTATGGACTGTTCGCTAGTCAGCCTGTCTTCATATAGTGACATTAATCCTTCCCAGACACAACTAAAAAATTATGCCATATATAGACATTTTCCTCTGGGGAGGTACCAGAGAATATTGTGGAAGTTTCAGTTACCCGTGCCAGTAACATGGCCGATCGGCTCTTTAACGTCCCCGTTGTATTTATTTGGTTCACCTGGTGCGCTGCTGTATAGAATACTCCAAATGGGGTAATCGCGTCCTTCATGTTTCTGTGTTATTCTCACCATCTATTAATAAGCAAACGCTCCACGTTGTCCTCCCTTTCTGCATCTGCGATACTATCCCTGATTTGCCATCGCACTCCGTTTACACTCCGTTACCCGGCACTGTCCATTTTGTAACATCTAAAACAGGGAAGGTCCTGAAGCCATCACTACCCTTGTGACAGCCGAGTGTCTGAGATTGTTTGGAACATACATCAAACAATGTAACAATGAGGCCATCAGCATTGAGCATTTGTATTGCTACCTATCTGAACAGCATGAAGTCAGCAAACTTCCGCCAATACTGCAATTCCCAGGCATACGATTGTTTGAATTTAAGACATATTTGCCAAGCCTGTTTATTGTAAAACGGTTTTATTTGAGAACTCCGCTGAATTGTCATTAGACGCGGGCGTTATCTACACAGATGGCCATTTAACGTAAACACATTCTTCATTCCATTCCTCAGCTCTTCACTGAATTTCCTCTGTGTCAGTGTATAGATACAAGTATTGGTACACATGCTGAGAATCTGCAATATGTTCCCAAATTGTTGTAGGATGTATACCGGGGAACTCAAGTATTTGTCGTCGTAAAAATAATTTTGTACTTGCCATTTCAGAGAATGGGCTACATAGGTGATCCAAAATAATATGAAATTAGCTGATATAGAAAACAGCAAAATCATCGATTTTCTGCGCTTTTCCACTTCGGCATCTTTCTGATTGTCGCTGCTGTGCCGGAGCCTTCTGCGGACTCTATTTGCCACAACGATATGTCTTATGGTTAACCCGTTAAACACCAGGATTAAGCCGATTGGTAACAATGGTGTTAAAATGCTGTCCAGTAATTCGTATCCTCTCCACACGGGTAACGTAGCATAATCATGTGTGAAGGCACACCGCCACGGCATGTTGTCAATGATGACGTAAGGTTCAATGGCAAAGTAAAACGGGACACTTCTTCCGCAGCTCACTATAACCACGGTCACCACAACTACCGTTGCTGTTCTCTCAGTGCAGTATCGTTCCGCGAGCTTTCGACAACATATTGCAATGAAACGATCGAAGGTAAAACTAACTGTAAACCAAACAGAACAATCTATTGTTACAACTACAAATACAATTGTCAGAGCACTTACAGGAGTGATGAGCAGGGATGTGGAATAAATGTAGATATAGTTGGTCTGTCCCAGTAAAGCAACAACGATAACCAACATCAGATCCGCTGTCGCCATTCCGACCAGATAACGGGTGATGCATTTGGAGAGTCCGTATTTTCCCCGAGATAGTATCACAATCGCCGTTAAATTAACTGCAGGAAATTGGAAAAACAGAAATATAAATAGAATAAATGTAGATATTGTTGGTCTGATGCACTAAAGCAACAACAATAACCACAATCAGATCCGCTGTTGCCATTCCAACCAGATAACGGGTGATGCATTTTCCCCGAGACTGGATCAAATCGCCGTTACATTAACTGCAAGAAATATGGAAACAAAATAGAAATATGGTCAGCAGCAACTCCCTGAATCCCCCATTCTACCGATGCTGTGCAGGATATGGTCTGTTTGGAAGTGGAAAGCGGGAATCCAGTGTGTGCGGTCTCGGTCGCTGCACTCCGGCTGGAGGACAATGACGGATGTGAGTTTCAGTGGATTGGCGACCTTCCCACAGTTTAGAGCGAGGCATCCGAGTTCCACGATTCACGTACCGGTCAGCAGTCATTCGCTCCTGTAAACAACACCATTTCCATTATCAGGGGTGCAATAGCTGAAGAGAACTTTTGTAGCGATGACAAAGTGGAGTCAAACATGAGTTCTCATTTACTGACTTACAGAAGAACGGACCTACGTGTCGAAAATAAACGGGACCGCCATTTAAGTAAGCTGTCACGTTGTTATAATGTCGAAGCGTCTGCACTGATGGAGATTCGGGCCTGAAAAAGTAGAGACCAGCATCACTTCAGAAAGCCTAGCGAGGTGAAATTATGAAACAGTGACAATATCGGCACCAACTTAATTGACCAAAGAGGAAAACACTGCGATCAAAATATGAAAAATACAAATAAAACCATTAGATGCCCGAATCCTCCATTCCGGAAACACGTTTCAGCCGATGCCATCATCTGTACTTAGTAACAGTGCGGATACCGCAGCGCAGTAACGACAACACCATACATAAAGTAACCAGCTCCGGCACCTTACCGGGGATACCAACCGCTACAAGTGTGGGATAGTAAATGCTGGCGATGTAGTAAATCGCTGCATATTCCATATTCCGCCAGAAGCAGCGTTCAGTTGTGCGGAGCGTTTCAGCTGCTCCGATGCACTGGGGATCGGTTTAGCAGACTTTTATTGAGGTGAGAGCAATTCCACTGAGGTAATCAGCGTGACTATCACTTCGGGGACATTACTGACAATTAACTGCTCAAACACTTACGTTAAACTATTTTTTCTCGCTGTCCCCGTGTCAGTAATTTTACTCTTCAAGGGATATTACAATATATGTACTTTAAAATTAGCTATGATGCGAATTTTCCATGTTATTTTCCATGATACCTGGCTTCAGCTATTTAGATAGGATTTTGTTTACATTGTGATTTTTAAAATATATATCTGTTTTGCTTTTAAAGTAGGCATTCATCTTTAAGTCGATTTATTTTGTAACATTTGCGGAGCACATTCGCTTCTGAAATGGAGGGAAGGAGTTTGTTCTGGCGGACGAAATGGAGAACATTTCATTATTAAAAGAGAACATTCGTTCATTCTTTTCTTTCGTTTGTTCTACTCATTCCAAGTGATGGAATAAACAATGACAGCTGACATGTATTACAATAACACTGCACTTATATTCTTCTAAACAATTTAAAAGATCCACAGCAATATTACAGAGACCTGTGATCCAAAAGGGAGCGTGTCTTCGGGAAATTAGAACAATGTTTTCCAGTGCACACATGGGCTGTTTGGCAGGAACCTCACCTCTTCCAGTGAATGACTTGACTACCCCATCCCCGTTAACTGCGATGCAGTCGATTTAACTTTAAATATATTTTCAAACCAGCCACAACTCTACCAGTATTTCGCCATCTGTTCTATGTTTGAACAGAAGTAACAAGAACAATCCGTGACCATTCTGCAGATTTTCAGGCGGTTCTATAATTTGCCACGAAGTTGTCTGTTTTTTTTTTGTCCTGATTTGCTTTCAGGAATATTGTCTTTCATAGAAACATGGAACGCCTACAGCACAATATAGGCCCTTTGGCCTACAAAGTTGTGCCGAACAAGTCCCTACCTTAGAAATTACTAGGGTTACCCATAGCCCTCTATTTTTTGAGCTCAATGTCCCATTCCAGGTGTCTCTTAAAATACTCTGTTGTATCCGCCTCTACCACCTTCGCTGGCAGACCATTTCACGCACTCACCACTCTCTGCATAAAAAGAAAACCTACCCCTGACATCTCATCTGTACCTACTGTCAAACTCCTTAAACCTGTGTCCTCTTGTGGCAACCATTTCAGCCCTGGGAAAAAGCCTCTGACTATCCACACGATGAATGTCTCTCAATATCTTATGCACCTCTATCAAGTCAACTGTCATTCTCTGTCGTCCAAGGAGAATAGGCCGAGTTCACTCAACCTGTTTTCATAAGGCATTCGTATATGCAGAACAGCGGATGTGTTCAAGCTCACCTGTCAACCACACTTCCTTCTGCTCCTGCAGTGCACCGCTCCCTGCCTATTGTGGTACTCGTACCGATGAGCGTCCCTCGGGCTTGTTGGAGAGAGTCTCACCACTCGGTTTCCATTGTGGAAACTCGTACTAACGTGCGGCTCTCGTTTGACGTAATAACAAGTAATAACTCTGCTTTCAAATCCATTCTCCCAAAGAGAATTGTTTCATACCTTTCGGGTTGAACTCCATCTGTAACTTCTCAGCGCTACTTTGCATCCTGTCGCTGTCCTGTTGCAATCTGTGACAAACCTTCTATCCTATCCATAATTGCACCAACCTCCACATCATTGCAAATACAATAATCCACACTTCCACCTCCTCATCCAAATCATTTATAAAAACACAAAAGCCGGGGGTCTCAAACTGGTCACTGCAGGATTCCACTGGTCACCAAAATCCAGGGAGAAACGCTCCATCCACAATTACAGTCTGCCTCCTGTGGGCGTCAGTCCTGAATCCACCAGCCAACCCTCCCTCGATACCAAGCCTTCTGACGCTTTGAACGGTCCTACCATGGTTAACCATATCAAATGCCTTATGAAAATCTATTTATACCAGATCAACTTTTCTACCTTTACCATTGTGGATTGTCACATCCTTACAGAATTGAACCAGACAGTAAGCCGTTCTGACTTTCCGAGATCAGGTTCTCCCAAGCCTCGCAAATGTGGTTTCTAAGAATGTTTCTCCAATAATTCTCCCACACTGAAGCAGGCCCCCTGATACTACATGTGTGGCAGTAATAACGCAAAGGTAATCGCCAAGGACTCAGCAATCTTCGCACAGTAACCTGGGGTTTCTCGCAACTTCACAAGAGCACTTATCTATCCGAATGTTTTTCAAAAGTCCTTGTACATCCACTTTTTTTATCCTCGTCCTGTTGTTGCACATATGCCCGTTTCAAACGGTCCTCTCAAACGTCAGGATCTCTGTAACTGGTGAAAATTTGAAGTAAAGTCCTCATTGGGACCCTGTCCCACCACCACCAACTACAGCCGTATGTTTCATCTCTATCCCTGACCGGTCCTACTCTCACTCCTGTCATCCTCATCTTCACATACATCTAGAATGTGTGGGGTTTCCTTAATCCTGCTGAAGGCCTTCTATAGAGGTTTCAAGTTCTCCTAATTCCATTCTTCAGTTCGCCCCTGGCAGCCTTGTAACTCTACTGCCATGTCCGATCCTATAGCTGACTAAACCTAATCAGCTTCCTTCTGTCTCTTGATTAGTTGCTCCACATCTCTGTCTAACATCGTTCCGTCACCTGTCCAGGATCCTATGCACGTGCTTCCTAAAATACCTTCTCACTTCGCGGTTGTGCGTTTTCCTTAATGTATCCGTTCCCAGTTTTAACGCTGAGATTCCAGCCTAAAGGTATCATAATTGCATTTAGCCAATTCATTAATATGGAAAATTCGAACTTGTGGGGAGATAGCAGAACAGTATGGGTAGTTCGGGTACTGCCATAGGTTCGTGGAGAGAGATCGCGGTAACGGGGTTCTTTTGGGGATTGCCACGATGGTGTAGGGAGAGAGCGGGGCAGCGGGGATTAATTTGGTGACTGATACAGGGCAGTGGGAAGACAGCGGGGCAGAGGGGTTAGTTTAAGGGCTGACACAGGACTAGATAGATAGATTGATACTTTATTCATCCCCATGGGGAAATTCAACTTTTTTTTTCCAATGTCCCATACACTTGTTGTAGCAAAACAATTACATACAATACTTAACTCAGTAAAAAAAAATGTGATATGCATCTAAATCACCATCTCAAAAAGCATTAATAATAGCTTTAAAAAGTTCTTAAGTCCTGGCGGTAGAATTGAAAAGCCTAATGGCATTGGGGAGTATTGACCTCTTCATCCTGTCTGAGGAGCATATGCATCGATAGTAACCTGTCGCTTAAACTGCTTCTCTGTCTCAGGATGGTGCTATGTAGAGGATGTTCGGAGTTATCCATAATTGACCGTAGCCTACTCTGCGCCCACTATGGGGAATAAGCTGTGACATATCGGGGCAGTGGGAGTTAGTTTGGGGTGACACGAGGCTGTGGAGACATAGCGAGATGGTGGCATTATTTTGGTACTGGCACAGGCCTCTGGAGTTTGGTGTTTGTCCCGTTTACGAAAGGTGGGGGCTAGTGTTACGTACCCCGTAACTGGGTGTCTGACCAGCAAAGATAGAAAAATCCGTTGGAGTCTGGTGGTACTATTTTCAAACAGTATTTATTAGTAAAATATAAAAAAATCAATATCAACACTGGCAAATGTATAGATAATACAAGTTAGCAATACTAAACCTAAAAGTGAGGGTATAATAAAATCAATAATAAACAAGCTCTATCGATGACAAGGGGATAATGAATTGTCATATGTGAATATAAAGTTCAGTTCAGTTCATACGTGCTGAGGTAGTTGTTGGTGGTTTTGTTGCAATTGTTGGGGGAGGAGAGAGAGAGAGAGAGAGAGAGAGAGAGAGAGAGAGAGAGAGAGAGAGAGAGAGAGAGAGAGAGAGAGAGAGAGAGAGAGAGAGAGAGAGAGAGAGAGGAGGGCGAAGCAAACAGTGACAGCTACAGTCATGCAAACCTTCCTTTATGTTCTTGATCCGTCGATGTGTTGTGGCCATTCAGGTATGACCCCTCTGTTCTTCAGCCAGACCGTTCTTCTGTGGTGGACTCGTCACCCAGGCAAGGGCGGACTACACACAAGCCCCCCCCCTCTGTCTCTCCTCACAGTAACTCATCTGCATCTCTTTTCAAACCCGAGGTCTCCCTCCAAGCGTCTGACCAACCCCCGAGAAATCTCTTGCTAGTGTTTCCTATCTCGTTTTCCAGCGATATTCCATCTCCCCGTCTCTGTCTCTTCTCTCTTCCTCTCCCCCAAGTCCCACTCTCTCCAGTCTGCCTTTCTTATGCGTCTCTCTCTCTCTCTCTCTCTCTCTCTCTCTCTCTCTCTCTCTCTCTCTCTCACTCTCTCTCTCTCTCTCTCTCTCTCTCTCTCTCTCTCTCTCTCTCTCTCTCTCTCTCTCTCTCTCTCTCTCTCTCTCCTCTCTCTCTCTCTCTCTCTCTCGCTCGCTCCCCCTCTCCTACACCAGCCCGCCGCACTTTATCCTTACAGGTCCTACCCGAACCATAGTCCGATCTTTCTCATCATCTCTCCCCCCATTCCATGTCACTCACCTCAGCCCGACCTCTCTCCCATTTCAAGGCCACCCTCTCTCTTTCCCTCTGCTCTTTCTCTCAAACAATCTGTCTGCACCCAACCAGTCGCTCTCTCTGTCTCACTCTCCCTCTCCACTTACTCTCTCCTCAGCACACCTGACTGTCTGTCCCAGTCTCTTCGTCCAGTCTCTACCTTTCTCTTTTACTCACTGTCTTCCTTATCACCCCTCTCGTTTCTTCCTGTAGTGTCCCCTTCCCTTTCGCCACCAGCTCTCTCTCTCCACATCTTATCTTCCCCGTCCCTTTGACCCTAGTCTTTCCCGCCCACCTTCTCCCCTGTCTCTGTCTCTCCCCAGTCCCTCCCCTCGTCTCTCCTATTCTGCATTCTCTGTCCCCAGTCTCTTCCTCCCCCGTTTGTCTCAATCCACAGAAATAACCTCTACGCCTTAATCTCTCTCTCAGCCGAGGATATGTGTCCCTCACTCCATGGCACTCATATGTCGTCTTTCTCCTCCAATCTCTTTCTCCCCCAATCTATCTTTGTCCGCAGTTTCTCTTCCTCCCTTTTTTCCTCCTCGTATTTGTCGACCCCCACTGGCTGTGGAGCCTCCCCCTCCATGCCCTCTTCCTCTGTATCTCTCAGCATCTCTCGGAACCCATTGTGTCTCTTCCCCTGCTCTCCCTATCCCCTCAGCTTCCCTCGCCTCTTCTCATTCGCTCTACCCGTTTTCCCTCTCCCCAGTCTCTCTATCCTCCACTCTCTCTACCTTACTGTCTCTTCCTCAGTCTCTCTCTCCCTACTCTTTCTACGTCAGACTCTCTACCCAGTCTTTCTCACTTCCGTCTCTCTGCCCAGTGACCTTCTACCCAGACTTTCTAATTTTCCAGTCTCTCTCTACCCAGTCTTTCTGACTTTCCAGTTTCTCTCCCATAACATTCTCCGACTGCCGTATCTCCACCGTCTCTCTCCACCGCCTCTCTACCACGTTTTCTCTCCCCCGTCAATCTCTGCCGTTCTTCTGTCCCTCAGTCTATAACCTCCCGCGTACCTCCCCACCCATCTGTCTTTCTCCATGCCCTACTCTTACCCTTCCATCAGTATCTATCTCCCCCAGTCACTCTCTCCCGTCCCACCCGAGCCCAGTCTCTCTCTCGCTCTTCAATAGCTACCTATCCCCCCTCTCTTTCCTCCAGACTCTATACTCCAGTCTCTTTCCCCAATCTCTCTCCCGGGTTTCAACCTCTTTCTCCGTCTATCTGTGTGCCGATTTCGCTCCTTATCTGAATCCCCACTCCGATCTCTCTTCCCAGACCAAATATTATCCACACTCACGAGCTCTACCCGCCCCGACCTGATTGTTCACCATGGCCACTCGCCGCATCCAAGGTCCCTCTCAATCTTCTCATGGATTTTCTCTCAACACCACCATTCTCTTTCTTGTTGCCACATCCCGCCCCCGTCTCACTTTCTTCAGCACTCCAGTCACCCAGTAGATCTCTTCTAGATGTTTTCCGTCCTCAGTCTGTCCCTCTCTCCAGTCTCTGTCTCTCTCTGCTCTCCGTGACCACTCCGTCTCTCCCACAATCGCTCTCCATAACGAATTCTCCTCAGTCTCTCGCGTCTGATTCTCTGTCCCTCTGTCTCTCCTTTCCCACTAGTATCTCCACCCCCTTGTCAACGCTATCCATAGTCTTTTCTCAACCGTGTCTGTTCTAGCATTTCTCATATCCCCCACTATGTCTACGTCAGTTTCTCTCTCCACACATACTTCTTTTCGCTTCCGATTCTCTCCATCCCTCCTTTTGGCAACAGAAGCCAAAAGTATGATCAATCAGCCCCCGTGCCTAACAGTTGAAGAGGTGATCTTTTCATGAAATTCTTCACTTTTTTTTTTTCTCCAAACATACCTTTGCTCATTGCAGCCAAAAGGTTCTAATTTAAATTCATCAGTCCACAGGACTTGTTTCCAAAATGCATAATGGTTGTTTAGATGTCCCTCTGCAAACTCCTGACCCTGAGTTTTGTCGTGAGGACGCAGGACAGGTTTTTTTCTGACGACTCTTCCATGAAGGTCATATTTGTGCAGGTGTTGCTGCACAGTAGAACAGTACAGCACCACCCCTGATTCTGCTAAATCTTCCTGAAGGTCTTTTGCAGTCGAACAGTGGTTTTGGCTTTCTAGCAATCCTACGAGCTGTTCTCTCGCAAAGTTGCCTTGTTCTTCCAGACCTCAACTTGACCTCCACCTTTCCTGTTAACTGCTATTTCTTAATAACATAACGAACTGAGGAAACGGCTACCTGAAAACGCTTTGCTATCTTCTTATAGCTTTCTCCTGTTTTGTGGGCATCATTTAGTTTATTTTTTACAGTGCTAGGCAGCCGTTTAGAGGAGCCCATGGCTGCTGATTATTGGCGCAAGGTTCAAAGAGACAGGGTATGTAAAAAGCTTTGAAATTTGCATCACCTGGCCTTCCGTAACGACGATTGTCAACAAGCCATAGCCTTAACAAGCAAATTAAGGTCTGAGAACTTAGTAAAAGTTATCTGAGAGCTCAAATCTCTTGGGCTGCCCATTGGCTCCTTTCCATTTTTTTTTCACTCTAGAATTGTAGAAAACAAAAAAAAAATACACTAACCTTGCTTAAAATGTTGAAAAGTATGTTTCATCTTTAACTTTATGGCTTTTGGAGATCAGTTCATCTTCTACTCACTTAACTATTCATAGTAACAGAAAGTTTTACCAGGGGTGCCCAAACCTTTGCATGCCACAGTATTTTCTGGGGTAGCGTCCACTGCTTTATTGGGCGTAGAAATCCGCAGATTCACAACCCTTTAAGAGCAAATCCTCGTCATCTTCCCCCAAATTCGACATCGCCGATTCCTGAAGCTATGACCCCTTGTTCTAGTCTCATCTACCACTGGAAACAGCTTTGCAGCCTCTATCTGATATACCGTCACTCCGTCACTCACGCGTTAAAGACCATAGTTCCGGACTGAAGTTGGGTGTGGCAAACGTCC